>NC_134702.1:72672416-72997416 GCF_043290135.1 Rhipicephalus microplus | reverse complement strand
TTCTTCTTTATACATCTTTATTTTTAAAAATCCCTTGCATGCTAGTTTGATTTTACCTTTGCGAATTCGTGGTTTAATTATCACTTGCAATACAAGTTTCAGGACACCTATATACGTAAAAACCTTTTATTATATCAATATATCAGGGTTCACCTGTAGAGTACTACTAACTGTTGACCTTGACTTGGGGCATTATTAATCTTCCGATTACAGAAACCACACATTGGTGGCACTGGTCGAGCAGGAGCTGGTTTGGACGAAGACCAGCGGCGCCTCGTACAGAGGTTTGAAGGAGTGCATTTGGTTAAAGAAGGCTGCGACTACGACGTCGACACTATAGGATTTTTTATTGCGCTATTTCAGAAAGAGGGACTATAACGCGGCATACAGTTGAACGCCCCGCCGCGGTGGTCTAGTGGCTAAGGTACTTTGCTGCTGACCCGCAGGTCGCAGGATGGAATCCCGGCTGTGGCGGCTGCATTTCCAATGGAGGCGGATTTGTAGGCCCAGGTGCTCAGATTTGGGTGCACGTTAAAGAACCCCAGGGGGTCGAAATTTCCAAAGCCCTCCTCTACGGTGTCTCTTATAATCATATGGTGGTTTTGGGACGTTAAACCCCACAAATTAAAAACAGTTGAACCCATCTATAAGAGATATGCAACGGGTGAATTCTTTGTCTTTTATATAAGGTGTCTCACAAGCAGGGTACCACATATACGCTTCCTTATGAACAACTACTTCAATGCAGACATGCTTGTGTCTTTTACACCTGTTTGTCTGTTACATGACTCAGTGCCTCTTATAAATGGTGTTAGACTGTAGTACTTATAGTTTGTAAATGAATGTGATAAAAAGTCAGGTTTTTTAAGACTATCATCTTATCTGCACACACAGACACAGATTTGGAGTGGCATCCTAGACTCTAGCTTCCCCGGCCCACTTGCTAAACCCAAAAAGTCTGTCCTCCGTCAGATATGCAGCAAAAGACAATGCCTCATAACATCCACCTGTGCGAGCCACACTTCCCTGCCATAGCTGTGACCATCCTGAAGGTGATTGACAAAGGAAAGAAGCAGAAAAGGTTGTATTGCAGCTGTCAGTAAGGGATGGCCCATGCAAAAAGAAATGGTTGCCAGTACAGACAAGACACACGATGCAACATGAAGACCCTACAATGCTATGATGTATAATGTGATTTCCTTTTCTTTATTCCTCATAGCAGTAGACTAATAACCATCTGCGGTCCTGCCTGACGTGTTGCAATGTGTTGCGATTGTGTGGCAACGTGTTGCATTGTGTCAAGAAATTATTGCAACCGTGTTCCATTATCAGGCACTGCCCGACAACGCAACACGGCCGTATAGGTCCGCTGTCGGGCGCCGCCAGACAAGTGCATTCGTGGTATAAATTTCGCGGTTTTCCCGCTGCAAGTCACGCACATTTTTAAAATGCAAGAAGCGCCATCTCTTGACGAATGAGTGAGCTTAGTTTGTTGAGGTTTACATTTTTATTTACACTAGGGTGCAGCAGTATGCTGAGCACAGATCCTAGAGCATACCCACTCGGGCCCAGTTTGCTGACAAGCATGGGCACGTTTTCACCACGTGCGTGTTACGGTGGTGCTTTCAGCGAAAGTGAGGATGACATTAGTGAGGCAGTGAATGACATGTCTCCACCAGGCAGTGATTTGACAGGGCTGAGTGACGATGATGACGGCGGTGGAGACAACACTTCTGTTTTTCTGCAAAAACTGCAGTAACAACCCTAGCCTGCATCCAAAAGAATGCTTTGAGTGGTATCATACATTGTCCGAATATTGCTAAAGGAGTTTCCTGCAGACTGCAGGAGGAAAAATAAATATCCTATGAGTTTTTCTACCGTAGTTCGTGTTTTTGGTCGCGATGTTAGAAACTGGTAAAATAGTTTCAGACCGGTAGAGCTGGAAAGCGGGTAAAAGGTTCAGACTGCAAAAGGATAATCATCATTTTTGAGGCTCCTCAGAATTTGACACGTGGCCTCGTGGCAACTCCGGCTCGCTGTCTTTTAATTCTTTTTAAAAGTTTCATTGTAGCTTTTCACCTTGTAAGATATGTTTTTCAAAGTGTGCTACAGTTGGAAAACAAGAAGTTCGACAATGACAGCTCACTTTTGGTGATAGTGCTTTTTCAAGTCATACGCTGACACAATGTGAGTAGAAAAAAATATGCATACCTTGAGAGTAGGTTTGTGCAAATAGTTAATTTTAGATTCGAAACCAATAATGATTTTGGTCGAATAATTTTGAATCGAATTCGAATAGCATATGACATAAAAAAATTGAGCATATCTGTCATGACCTAACTAGCTGTAAGGTCTGGCGGTGCAGGCCATGGAAGCGAGTCTTCTCGGTCTCAAAAGGGCGCGCTTCCCAAAAAGCCATTCTGGAGAAACGATAATCTCGGTGTAAGCGCGCCCCCTCTGGCAAGAATAACGCGGTCAGTCGTGGCTTCTAGAAACCCACTAAATGGTCCCCAAACTGCGGAATGCCGGCGGGTGACGTGAGAACAGTGCATAGCCACCCATCCGTCAGGTTTAGAGTCCGCGGGACAGCTGTCGCGCTGGACAGCGTAGTCATCCCGCGGTAATGGAGGGGGCTCGCAGCCGAACGACGCCACCATTGTGTGTGTTCGCACAGTTCGCGGAACGTGGTGTACAGGCCGGTTCGTTCGTCTCTCTCTTTCCGATCGAGCAGTCGAGTGCGGGAAGAAGAGAGGGAGAGGAGGGGACGGCAACAAGTGTGTTTTCTGTCCAATAAACAGACTAAATTGCTTTGGTTGGCCGGGAGGAGAATTGGGAGGGGCAACCGAGGTATTAAAACCTGGCTTCCGAGTCCTCGCGGCTGTTCTGGTCGCAACAAGGAGTGCTCTGCACTATCGGCTCTGCCGAGGCAACATGCGACGGTTCCGGCGGTCAAGTCTTGTAAATATGTACATAAGTTTGTGTATATAAAATCGAGTTGTTATCACGTTTGAGATGTGCTGGCTTCCATCTCTGAACAAGCAGCAGCAGCTACGACAAAACAAGACGGACACCGAGAAGCAACCAACCTTCCACTCCCTTCTGTAGCAACAGCCGCTACGCAGCTGGGAGAGCTCTGCTCAAGGGAACAGAGGGAGTGGGTAGAAGGTTGAGTTTTACTCTAGCCTTCATAATATTTGTCAAAAACTGAAGCAAGGGCTGTATGCAAATGCCGTTTTTTATTCATCAAGGGAAGTCCGAACAACTTTGAGTAGTTACAGGATTTTACTTTCGGCAGGGTGCGAGTCATAACCCGTAAAATACGCAACATTTTCAAATTTATTATACTTGGAGCGTATAGGCTGTTATAACAAACTGTTAAGCTAAATAAAATGAATTGATTTTAGGGTAATATTTTCGTTTGAAGGGGCCCTTCAACACCTTTTCAAGTATCCATGGAATGGATTCTCTAAAGAAGCTTATTGTCTCATGAATTCACTGCCACAAAAATTTTTAGAATTCATCCAGTACAAGTGTAGTTGCGAAAATCTGTCGCATGCTGCAAGAGCGTTCTTTTTTCTCATCTCGACGAAAGCGTTGGAAGCGGGAGGGATGGCTCGCGCAAAAAAATTATGTCACGCATACTTTTTGAGCTTGTGGCATCATTAGCCGAAAGAAGAGAGCAATTTTTAGCTGACATCAATAATTTGTTGTGAATTACGGGCTCCGCGCAGCGCTATAACATTTGTTTCACGCAATCTCTGTAGCCTGTACTACTGATCAGCAGCGTTTTCTGACAATGCTCGAAAAGCATTGCAGGGCCCCCTAAATTTGAAGGAGGCTTCGCGGCAGACCAGGTTTCTCCTGGAGAGGTGCTTTCATGGTTAAGCACCCCTACGCCGCAGCGAAACAATCTTTACAAGCGGTACATTCGGATTTTCATGCAACTATTCGTTCCTTGCGAATACCTCGAAATTTTCAATAATTTAAATTCGAATCGAAGTGAATTTGAATACCCTACTATTCGTTCGAATATTCGAAGCATTCAAGTATTCGCACAAGCCTACTTGAAAATGTAAGAATGGCCTCTTACGGACATTAAAAAAACGTTGATGCTGGTGGCTTGTTTGCAATTAAAGAAATCAGCAGGCGGCTCTGAAAACCACTGGTTACATGATCACTGGAATCAAGTAATAGATGTGTTCAAATTCTGAGTGGCCACTACCCTGCAAGAACAATTGTCTGCATACAATTTATGATTTTAGATTTTACAGGTACGGTGTGGTGTTCAAGCTCTCTTCTACAAATCTTGCAAAGTCTGAAATCTGTTTTCCTACACTCTGAGGTATGCATTATTTTCCACTATTTCGTAAGAAGACACTGCATCTAAATCTAGTCGGAAGCCTTGTTTTGCCTACTATCAGTCATTGTGCAGTGCCTTATCACAGTACCACACTCACCATCCCCTGCTCCCATTTCAGTTCGTCATTTTGGAAACATTGTTACGTTAACAACGAGGTGCCTATTTATCAGATCTAGGAGTCGTTTCAAGCCAACAGCGGTATTTAAGTATATGAAGTACTTTAAGCTTCAGCCCATTGCTACACTTCAATGTAAGAAAAATGGAGAATCCCCTGGTGACAGAGTTGTTGACGGCAATGTAACTTACAATCTCGACGGGTAATGTCTTTCCACAATGAAGATATTGCTTTTGTGCTTCTTACCTTGATAGAAGTTAAATGACAAAAGTACAACAAAATCACATATGTGCAGTAGTGAACCATTAACAACAAAGTTTGCCGGCCCCTGACGCACTTTCCTTTCATATTAAAAAAGAAATATCAAATTATAGCATAAAAGTAGCAGCCGGGAATGATTTGCCAATAAAATATCAGTCTTCGAAGACACTTTCTGAACATGAATGACTGATGGATATATTGATGAAAACCTTAAGAGAGTCTGTACTTAAAAAGCTTGTGGTCGCGTAATCTGAGAGAACCGTAACGCATGACATCATACCACTGCCTTGCAATATGAATAAAAAGCAATGTTTGACATGGCGTTGCATAAGTATTGCCGTATTTCCCATTTCACTCGGCCCAAGGCCCTGGGAGACCAGTAGGCAATGTCGTGCCTCCTTGCGGTTTTTCGCTGTTTTTCCAGCACCACTACGGACAGCGATAGAGCAAACAGTGATGTGGCTCTCAACCAATGACTTTATAGTGACATTCCTGCTCGTCGCGTAACCCTGAGTTGTGGTAGGCCTAGAAGACTCCCGCGAATACTGCAGCTCAACTGCACGATTTAGAAGTTTCGTCATATTGTCACGGGGTCGTGACGTGGCCGAAGACAGGAGACTTCGTGTTGGGATTTAACTGTTTATTTGGGCGAACCTGTGTCCGGTGAACGGAAAGTCCAATTACAGCAGCAGTCTCGCACAGATAGCAGTCTCGGACTGATAGCGGCGAACGGAGCGTCGGCCTTCGATCAACAACTGACAAGCGGCGAAGCGCGTCGGCATTTATACTCCCGCCGTCGAATGTTCTAGCGCTACCGCTGGCGGCGGCGTACGTTCCAGAACAATCCGTACCATTCGCACAGTGGGCGTGATCTTATCGAAATGATCTACTACAGTCCGGAACCCTCTCGAAAACTGTAGGCGCGGTTTGCGCTGAGAATCGTGTGGTGTTTTGGGACGATAACAAAAGCTTGGGAAATGGAACGTGGCATTGCCCCCCTCTGAAAAAGGCATCGTCTCGATGCTTTACCCTATCGGAAAAAAACGAATGGTGGGCATGGTGGAAACCACCACCCACCATTATAGTGGATTAATGTAGTGGGTGAATGGTGGGAAACGCCCACCATGGCGCATGGTGGGTATGGTGGGTGCTGCAGTGCCGGCAACACTTGAGCGCGAAATGACGTCAGAATCACCGTGACGAGCTGCCACAAAAAATAAAAAAAGAATTCTATAAAAACGGTATAAAAAACACCCGTTCCGTAAAAAAAAAAAAACAAGGCGCCACGGAGGATCGAACGTGCAACCTGCGGATTTCCATTCGAAGACGCTAACCACTGCGCCACACCAACATGGCGTCGATCGCGTGTTAAATACTTAGTCGCCATACAAACTTAAGGTTCAACTTAGTTATGTTTGTCGTGTACACAACATAGACAAGATCTACACCTGCTACTAAATATTGAACATTTATTACACACAAGCAACTGCGGCCTGTAACGATTGCCACTATGTTAATGACACTAGTGCTATTTTCCGCAATTCACAACTTCAAGAAAAAAAACCAAGTGGACTGAGGAGCAGCGACAATTTACCGGTGGGGTCTGCCAAGTTTAATATCCGTTTCGCGCTCGTTCTAAAAGGCGACACCTGCTCACGCTTTATCACGCTTCTAGGCTCATTCCATAGATACGTCGCCTAATTTATTTGATTGAGTATTGGGATGCTTTTCGCGCAATGTAGAGGGCGGTCGCGCCAGCGCAATGCTGTAGCTCTTTCGCTAAAGCAACAACTACATAACAGCTTGGCCAAAACGAATGCAGTGTGCCGGAAACATTACGCTATCATATTGGTTCACCAAGCACACGAATTGCCACGTCTGAGTTCTCGTACAAAAGCTAGAGAAGTGCCGGAGAGTGTGACCGGCGGCTGTCGGTGAGAAGACACTTAATTACGTTCTCTGGGAGCGCTTTAATTGCGTCGCATCGATATTTGTTGCTTCTTGAGCGGACACCATACACAATTAAAAATGCTTCATTTAGGTTAGTTGATGCCATATGGCTGCGCTGTATTGTCATACTTAATCGTCGTAACCATGTATTCTGAAACCCGGAAGCACGGATAACACAATTGTACGGGCTTGGTCAGTAGGCCTAACTTTTGGTGAAAATCATGGTGGTAGAACATGTAGTGTACAGATCCCAGCTTGGTACACTATATAAATTGCACGCCATTATAAGCTCACCCATCATCTGCTTACTGCTTCCCAGCATTATCGCGATGGTGGGCAGAGCTTCTCAGCTTGGTACACCATGTGGCCCACCATAACAAGCAGCACCCATCATCTGCTTAGTGCTTCCCAGCATTATCGCAATGGTGGGAAGAGTTTCTCAACTTGGTACACCATGTAGCCCACCATAATAAGCACCACCCACCATATGCTTAGGGCTTCCCAGCATTATCGCAATGGTGGGCAGAGTGTCCCATTATTGCCCACTATCTAGCCTCTGCTTTCCACCATCATTTCCACTTTACCCATCATCTGTACACCATACCACTCAGTATGTCCCAGCATAACCACCATATTTTCCACTACGTCCCACCATAGCCATCATAATTTCCACCATGCCCACTATTATTTCCACCATGCCCACTATTATTTCCACTACTCCCACCATGTTTTCCAGTATCCACCATGGCAATTTTTCCGATAGGGTAACTAAAGATGGAGGTACAATAATAATGCAAGAAAGTACAATGAATAAATTACAATACAACAATAATACAAAAAAGCACTGTATCAGTTTGTTAACGCGCATGAAACGGCTTTAGGCGTGCGACATGGACGACTTCAGGTCGCGATCGGCGTCGTTGAGAGTTCGTGATGCCGTCGGGGACAACCTCGTAATCAAGTGGGCCGAGACGTCGAACCACCCTGTACGGTCCGAAGTACCGTCGCAGAAGCTTTTCACTTAGTCCACGTCGGCGTATCGGCGTCCACACCCAAACACGTTCACCGGGCTGGTATTCCACGAAGCGTCGTCGAAGGTTGTAACGGTGGCTGTCGGTCGTTTGTTGATTCTTGATACGGAGCCGCGCAAGTTGTCGGGCTTCTTCGGCGCGATGAAGGTACTCGCTCACATCGAGGTTTTCTTCGTCGGTGACGTTGGGTAACATGGCATCGAGCGTCGTTGTCGGGCTCCTTGCGTCGTCTCCTGCACCGCCGTGTTGTATGCGAAGGTCACATACGGAAGAATGGCGTCCCACGTCTTGTGTTCGACATCGACGTACATTGACAGCATGTCGGCGATCGTCTTGTTAAGCCGCTCGGTGAGGCCGTTGGTCTGTGGGTGGTACGCTGTCGTCCGGCGGTGGTTTGTTTGGCTGTATGCCAAGATCGCTTGAGTTAAGTCGGCAGTGAATGCCGTTCCTCTGTCGGTGATAAGGACCTCCGGGGCGCCGTGACGTAGGACGATATTTTCGACGAAGAACTTAGCTACCTCGGATGCACTGCCTTTTGGCAGGGCTTTTGTCTCGGCGTAGCGGGTGAGGTAGTCGGTAGCTACCACGATCCACTTGTTCCCGAAAGCCGACGTCGGGAACGGCCGCAGTAGGTCCATACCAATCTGCTGGAAAGGTCGGCAAGGTGGATCTATTGGCTGCAGAAGTCCCGCTGGCCTTGTCGGTGGTGTCTTGCGTCGCTGACAGTCCCGGCATGTCCTCACATAACGAGTGACGTCGGTGGTAAGACGCGGCCAGTAGTACCTTTCTTGTATCCTCGCGAGCGTGCGAGAAACACCGAGGTGCCCTGCCGTCGGATCGTCGTGCAGGGCCTGCAGGAGTTCTGGTCGCAGAGCTGAAGGCACCACAAGGAGGTACTTAGCCCGAAGCGGTGAAAAGTTTTTCTTTTGTAGAAGACCGTTTCGTAGAAAAAACGACGCAAGTGCGCGCTTGAATACCTTCGGGACTTCGGCGGTCCTGCCTTCGAGGTATTCTATTAGGGCCTTAAGTTCCGGGTCGGCCCGCTGTCGTTCAGCGAAGTCGTCGGTAGTGATCGTTCCCAAGAAGTAGTCGTCATCCGGGTCGTCGGGTAGCGGTTGGTCGACAGGCGCACGAGAGAGACAGTCGGCGTCGGAGTGTTTTTTGCCGGACTTGTAAATGACTGTAATGTCATATTCTTGAAGTCTCAGGCTCCATCGTGCGAGGCGACCTGAAGGGTCCTTCAAAGTGGCTAGCCAACACAAGGCGTGGTGGTCGCTCACAACTTTGAAGGGCCTGCCGTAGAGGTATGGGCGAAATTTTGACGTAGCCCAGATGATGGCGAGGCACTCCTTTTCTGTTGTGGAATAATTTGCTTCTGCTTTGGATAGCGATCGGCTGGCGTAACTAATAACCCTTTCAAGTCCGTCAGCCCTCTGCACAAGAACGGCGCCAAGACCTACGCTGCTTGCGTCAGTATGTATTTCTGTCTCGGCGAATTCGTCGAAATGGGCAAGTAACGGAGGCGTCTGGAGGCGATGTTTAAGCTCCTGGAAAGCGTGTTCCTGTGGCGTTTCCCACTTGAACTCCACGTCGGCCTTGGTAAGGTTAGTGAGAGGATCGGCGATGCGGGCGAAGTTTTTCACGAACCGCCTATAATAGGCGCACAGGCCCAGAAATCGGCGCACGGCTTTCTTGTCAGTGGGCGGCGGGAAGTCGGCGATGGCGGCTGTTTTCCGTGGATCAGGACGAACTCCAGACTTGCTGATAACGTGCCCCAGAAACAAGAGCTCTTCATACGCAAATCTGCACTTTTCTGGCTTCAGTGTGAGTCCGGAAGTCTTGATGGCTTGAAGTACAGCTTCAAGGCGCCGAAGATGCTCGTCGAAACTCGAGGAAAACACGACGACGTCGTCCAAGTACACAAGGCAAGTCTGCCACTTCAATCCTGCCAGTACTGTATCCATAACGCGTTGAAAAGTTGCAGGCGCTGAGCAAAGGCCGAAGGGCATCACCTTAAACTCGAAGAGGCCGTCCGGTGTTATAAACGCCGTCTTCTCTCGGTCTCTTTCGTCGACTTCGATTTGCCAATAGCCAGTCTTGAGGTCCATTGACGAAAAGTACTTGGTGTTATGGAGCCGATCAAGTGCGTCGTCTATTCGTGGGAGAGGATACACGTCCTTTCTTGTGATTTTGTTCAGGCGGCGATAATCGACGCAGAAACGTAGGGTCCCATCCTTTTTCTTCACTAACACCACGGGGGATGCCCATGGGCTCTTGGACGGCTGGATAATGTCATCCCGCAGCATTTCATCAACTTGTCTCTTCATGGCCTCACGTTCTCGCGTCGAAACCCTGTATGGACTCTGACGGAGTGGTCTGGCATTTCCTTCGGTTATGATGCGATGTTTCGTGATTGGGGTCTGCCGAATTTTCGATGAGGACGAAAAGCAATCTTCGTATTGCAGGAGAAGGGCCTTGAGCTGTTCTTGCTTATCGTTCGGAAGTCTGGGATTGACGTCGAAAGCTATGGGAGGGGCTTGGTTCCTCTGAGCAGGTTCCGCAAAATCGGCGAGGGCGAAAGCACTGGTGGCTTCGACAATTTCTTCGATGTATGTGACCGTTGTTCCTTTGTTCACATGTTTGTACTCATTGCTGAAATTCGTGAGCATAACCGTTGCTTTGCCTCCCCGCAGCTCTGCAATTCCTCTTGCGACGCAAATATCTCGGGTGACCAACAGATGCTGACTGCCTTCAACGACGCCTTTGAAGTCAGGTGACTCAGGAGCGCCGACTGAAATAATGACGCTTGAGCGAGGCGGAATGGTGACTTGTTCTTCTAGCACATTCAAGGCATGGTGTCCAGACGGCGTGCGCGGCGGTAGTGCTTCTTCTGTGGATAACGTTATCGACTTTGTTTTTAGGTTGATGACAGCTCCATGGAGGCATAAGAAGTCCATGCCAAGGATGACATCTCTCGAGCAACGCTGTAGGACTATGAAGTCTGTAGGATAAATACGGCCGTTAATGGTGACTCTTGCTGTGCAGATTCCTCCAGGCGTTACGAGATGACCTCCGGCTGTGCGGATTTCAGGGCCTTTCCAAGCTGTCCTAACTTTCTTTAACTTCGCGGCGAACGACCCACTGATGACAGAATAGTCGGCTCCAGTATCGACGAGAGCGGTCACACTGTGGCCGTCGATAAGAACGTCGAGGTCGCTAGTTCGCCGTCTCGCATTACAGTTAGGGCGTGGCGTCGGGTCACGGCTGCGTCGGCTTGTTCCGCTGATTCCATGTTGCGTCGTCAGGCCACCTTCAGTAAGTGAGCTTTCGCCGTCAGGGCTTTGCCTGGTTGGCGTTGTGTTCGGAAAGCTCCGTCGCGGCGTCGTCGTCGTCGGAGGATCTTCGGTAGTTCGTCGCACAGCAACCGCACCTCCACCGGTTGCTGCCCTTAGTTTCCCGAATACGGGCTAGGAGACCGGCCCCGCGTTGGGCCAGAGTACTGCCGGGGGTGCGGCGACATGCGGCGGCTGGGCGACGGCGAACGCGAAGGGCTTCGTGGTGTCCACCGAGTTCCTGTCAGGTAGTCGGCGATGTCACGTGGTCGTTCTCCTGGCTGCGGACGTGGTGCATCGACGGCGAAGCCACGCAGTCCCATCTGTCGGTACTGGCAACGGCGGTAAGTGTGCCCGGCCTCGCCGCAGTGGTAGCACAGTGGGCGGTGGTCAGGGGTGCGCCAAACGTCGGTTTTCCTCGGCGCACTGCGCTGGCCCGCTGGGGAACGGTAGGTCGTCGGTGGGGGTGGTGGCGGCGGTGGTGTCTGGCGACGGAAGTGCGACGGGGCGGTGTTTTGGCGTGGACGGGGAGGAGCGTTGTGGCACAATGCAGCGGCGTAGCTCATAGTTTCTGGCTCGGGCAGCGGTGTATGGGGATTTCGAAGTGATTGCCGAACTTCTTCTCGCACAATGTGGGCGATCGAATCCACTTGAGGTTGCGCCGAAGGCAACAGTTTGCGCAGCTGTTCCCGCACGATCGCTCGGATCGTTTCACGCAGGTTTTCGGAGTCACTGGTTTGAGCAGCAGCGCATTCTGGAGTCAGGCGACGATTATACTGTCTGCTGCGCATGTCAAGGGTTTTTTCGATGGTGGTCGCCTCGGATACAAATTCTTGGACGGTGTTCGGTGGATTCCTCATTAGTCCCGCGAAGAGCTCCTGTTTGACCCCTCGCATGAGGAAACGAACTTTCTTCTCCTCAGGCATGTCTGGGTCAGCGTGACGAAATAGGCGGGTCATCTCCTCTGTGAAAATTCCAACCTTCTCATTCGGTAGCTGAACCCGGGTCTCTAGTTGAGCAGCGGCCCTTTCTTTGCGAGCGACGCTCGCGAAGGTTTGCACAAATGCGCCGCAGAAGATATCCCACGTTCGGAGCGTGGACTCACGATTCTCTAGCCAGGTCCTTGCGGTGTCTTCCAGGTAGAAGTACACACGCCGGAGCTTTTCTTCGTTGTCCCAGTGGTTGAGGGCGGCCACACGGTCGTATGTTTCTAACCAGGACTCCGGGTCTTCGAACGATGACCCATGGAAAATTGGTGGTTCCCTGGGTTGATGCATGACCATCGTGGGCAGGGATGCGGCGGTTGTCGTTGTCGCTGCAGTCGCGGTCATGGCCTTGGTCTTCCGCGCCTTGTCTTCTAGAATCCCGTACTCCGGTGGTAGCCCTTGCTGTCGGCGGCTTGTTCGCTGCTCCTGGTTGGCGTCGGTGTCTTCTCCGCGACGTGGGCTGGGTTCACGGCTTGACGGGGGCGTGCGGTACATGAACGAAGCAGCACCTCCACCAGATGTCACGGGGTCGTGACGTGGCCGAAGACAGGAGACTTCGTGTTGGGATTTAACTGTTTATTTGGGCGAACCTGTGCCCGGTGAACGGAAAGTCCAATTACAGCAGCAGTCTCGCACAGATAGCAGTCTCGGACTGATAGCGGCGAACGGAGCGTCGGCCTTCGATCAACAACTGACAAGCGGCGAAGCGCGTCGGCATTTATACTCCCGCCGTCGAATGTTCTAGCGCTACCGCTGGTGGCGGCGTACGTTCCAGAACAATCCGTACCATTCGCACAGTGGGCGTGATCTTATCGAAATGATCTACTACAGTCCGGAACCCTCTCGAAAACTGCAGGCGCGGTTTGCGCTGAGAATCGTGTGGTGTTTTGGGACGATAACAAAAGCTTGGGAAATGGAACGTGGCAATATGAAGGATCTGCTTTGGTGCTCGATTCATTGCTTGCAGTTGGCAACGAAATAGGTAGTAATTACAGTTGTAACGGCTTTCATTGCAGACTTTGACATTTGATTAACTGTTTTTGACATTTCTTTGATGTTTGGATGCACTTAGCCGTAAGTCGTGCCTGTGTAATCAGCGAATAATTACATTCAGCGTGTTTGGATAAAAAGACAGTGTGCCCAGTTCTCAACTGAATTTTTTAATCATCAGCAGGTGTAACAATGAGAAAATAAACAGCTCAAATTACCTGAAATTTAATATGATAGTGGTTACGGACACCAGCGGCAGTGGGAAACCATTGCCCCGAAATCGGCTCTTGTTATGGTCTCGTCTCAGCTTTCGCTGCAATAAGCCATTCTCATTCATCATCCTCTCTCAATTCTTTTCGAAGAATTCGTAAAGCTGGCTTCTCTACACCAAGGGCCTTTACGAGGAGAAGCCCACCCTGCGCTGTGTTTTGCCATTTTTGCGCAGGGCGTAAAACCTCCCACACTGGGGAAGACTTATGAGCATAGGCATGTGCAGGGTTGCCCTTCAGGGGGGTAAAGGTTCGTCAGAGTGCCCCCCTCCCTATTTTGTCAATGTGTGGGAATGACTATGCGCCCCCCTCCCTCGAGCCACCGCACTGTCCCTTCCTGTTATGTCAATGTGTGGGGCTATCTTTGCACCCACTCTCAGGTGATCAGGGAGGGCGGCCGCCCCGCCCCCCCCCCCCCCGGATGCCCACTTTATGCGAACACCTATGCTTATCAGCTTGCACAGCCAATATTGGTACTGTGGAGACAGTTAGTGCTGATATGAGTAACTGTATGAACATACTTTTTAAAAAAAGCCAAGAGTCATTTAGAGCCACAACATTCGTTGTAGCAAGCAACACCTCATGGATGAATCTTCTGTGAAATCTGCTGATTAGGTCTACAAATTCTGAATCGTAATTCAACTGGCAGAGCTGGAAAAAAATCATAATTGAGAATAGACTGCCAATAATTTCCTATGCCAATACTTTCATGCAAATTACACAGCGAAGAACATTATGACACAAACAATACAATTGAGCAGTGGCAGGCAATGACTGGCCCTTCAAGACCAAATTATGCTGGTCCCAAGGGCAGAAAGAACGACAATGACCAGCGCAGTCTTTGACTAGGAGACCCGACTACTGGCAACGTTTTGCCTTCAGGAGCAACAGAACTTCTATACGTGTAATTTAAGTTTATTCTTTTTCTCAAACAGTTTCAGTTGGCCTTCTTTTTTGTCACTTACAAGAGAATTTCGGACTAACATTTCCAGGCTTACCAGTTTAAATCTCATTGGTGTGCTCTAAAGTGGAATTATGTTTCACAATAGAATCTCATCGACCTGTCTGACACAGCAGATTTTTTGTGTGATAGCATGCTAATAATGCACAACAAATGTTTCTCTTTATTTCTTCACTCACTTACCACTTGTTTTAGCCTATTACTGGCCTTGACTCTGTAGCCTTGAACCCGCCATGGCAGTCTAGTGGCTAAGGTACTTGGCTGTTGACCCGCTCATCGCAAGATCGAATCCAGGCCACGGCAACCCCATTTTCGATTAAGGTAAAAATGGCTGAGGCCCATGTGTCTAGATTTAAAAGCACGTAAAGGATCCTGTGTGGTCGAGATTTCTAAAGCCCTCCACTGCGGCATTTCTCATAATCATATGATGCTTTTGGAAAGTAAATTACCAACAATTAATAATTATTATATTCTGTAGCTGTCCAGGAGAGGCATGTCCAGGAGAGGCATGCTGTCCAGGAGAGGCATAGCTGGGGTGCGTCCCCATGTCCTGAAACCCCAGTGCTTTCCTCTTGGAACGAGCATCAAGCGGCAAGAAGCAACAAAGAGATAAAAATGTAGCAACTTCGACGGTCTGTGAACCAATGTCCCTACAGGCATTTCCTCTATAAGGCTTGTTTAGAAAAGCGGCACGGTTGAGAAATCGCGCAGGTCGTGACTAAGCTAATGAAGTCGTTAGTCCTTTAGTGCCCTTCCAGGGAAAGAAGGTATGAAACACTGATCTGCCAACTTGTTTCGTGAATGACCCCACTTCCCCTCTCCATAGGCATATCAGCCGGGGGGGGCAAGGGGGGTGCAAGCCCCCCCTCACTGAGAAAACTTAGGGGGGAGGGGCTGAGCCTCCCGTTTTCGAAAATGCACTATGCCCATTTTTGGCTGCACGCTGGGGAAACTAACAAGTAAAGTGAAGTTTTCCGTCACAACAATAATTAATCAACTTCGTTCTTACAGGAGAATGAAATTGTCACGAGGCAATGCTACAACAGAGCAAAATTTCACCAACATTGCTGCTGGGATGATTTTCCTTAAAGGCTCTTGATGGTGTGGGTCGCCCGTGCGGCGCTTTTGTGTCTTGTCCTGTAGTATTGCAGAGCAGGCAAGCGTTGAACAGGGGCCTATATTATTACATCACTTGTTCATGCTTTTACTCTGCTGTGACTTGTTGATGGAGTTACCGATGGAAGCGAGAAACTGTTTATGGACCGATCAAAGCATTTGTTGCTCCCGGAAAATAATTTTCTTCGAAGAGGATATACCATCACCACTTCTCTGTAGAAGTTGTTGTGAGCCAATGAGTGGGACGAATAGTTTTTGATGTTTAAGTTTTTCCATACTGAAAGGCCAAACATTCTTTATGCTTTAAAATATGATAAACTTAATCAGTCTTGCTTATGGTAACTTGAAGTCATAGCGGCAGCTTGCAAAGCGACCGCAAATAAAGCAGTTGAGTCGAGCTCAGTAGGAAGCTCAGCTTTTAAGCTTGCCCCACAACTTGACCCACAGGACCAGGGACAAGGTTAAATACCATGGTTTTTAGCACTACGGAGACTTAGTTAAGAATTGGGCTGGTTGGTTTTCACTCAACTTGAATTGTCGTTTACAGCTCAAAATACATATCAGATATAGCAAAGAAGCACACACGTGCAGCGCTGCTTATTTCTCTGTATTTCTCTTTCTCTCGGAAAGTATGAGCTCACAAAGATGTATACGTGCGCAAACTACTAAACACCAATATGCTGCATGAGGAAATATTTTATTAAACTCATAATACATCTCGCCAGCTAATATATGTAGCTGCTGCTCCTGTGATTGGCAGCTAGACTGCTTGAATTACATTTAGAAGGAGATGCCTTCCGGTTTCCTGACGTCATATAGCAAGCAGGCAATTTTGTGGCACGCAGAAATTTTTGAATGCCGAAACACTAATGCCAAACAATATGCCGTATCGAAAATAGTTTATTCTCTTATTTTTGTCGTGGTCGTGTATAAGTGGTCATTACACGATGGGACATGTTCACGTCATTTGTTGCCTTGCGTAACAAGCTGGTGCTGTGTGCATGACAAAGACTGTTTACACCAATATTCCCTCAAGGTTCCCCTCAAGCTGCTCATTGCAGCTTTTTCGCCTGGTCTCCTCGCAACTTTGTTATGCAATAAACTCGATTGAATTCAATATACAGCTAACGACCATTTTGAAAGGAAGCAACAAGAGATAGTTTAGTGTTATAATCCCTCACATTTTGTTCTTTCAAAGGAATACTTTGCTTAAGCTGTTTGTATTGGTGTATTTATGCAGGCACTTGCGGCCCCGTTAAGAAATCAAGGAATGTCAATACAAGGAATGTAAACAACGTACTATGTCCCTAACACCACAAATATAAATTTTTAAAGAAAAGGATTCAGTAGTTAATAATACCTTAATAATGGTATTATAGCAATAGCAATATTATTAATAATTGCATGCTCCAGATACAGTATTTAGGCTATTAGCTAATAAGAGAAATTATAATACATGCATGCCTGAATATATGGAAGAAAGTGTAATACTTATGAGAAATATAACAGCATTCATTCCATCAAAAGACTTGGTTGATCCCTTCGTCACGGGAATCTGCATATAACACGAAAGTAAAATGCGCCTTTACAGGGGTAATCAAATGTTTACTGTACATTTATAAAGGAGGGTTTGCCGATTGTATGTTTTGGTGTTTGGCAAGTATAGCCCCTTTCAACGAGGATGAATCTTCGTTGCCGCTTAGTACATCACCATCCCGACGAATGACATCCATGATAAATTTATTTATAAACTACTGGGTATCTGTAGATGTCACCTGCCAAAGCATAATCATGGAAAAAGGCATAATAACAAGTTGAGCGTCACGTATTGAACGCAGAAATTGGGCTAAGGGTGCCATTCCGTGGCCTGTTGAAGTGTGATTGAACTTTGTGGTATCTAAGTACTATGCTCGTCGTGTCACCTCTGTGTATGCAAATTCATATGAAAGTGCGAGCCCGTCGACAAAGTTCTCTCTCTTCTAATTTAAGTTTAAGTTTAAGATATGGACAAACATCGCATCAGCAGATGCATTGACTATTCGGTGACGGTGAACCAAGCAGGAAAAGCCCGACACGAGACTACTGCAAATGCAGGAACTCACTCTGAACCATGGTTTAACAGTTAATTCACCACGCTTGTGGTTTGCGGAACTCTGACCTCCTATGCTGTAAATATTTGCAAATAGTTACAGTAAATCTGATTGTTTTTCGTTTCTCCAACTTGTCAGCATCGTTTCCCCCACCCCGAGTTGCTCCCCGCTACCACAGGAGTTCGGGTCCAACATAACCCTGACGTCTCGGTAACCCACGTCAGCGTCCCCATCTGTCCCCATCTTAATTAGAGTCTGCTCTCAACACTGTAAGAATGAAACTTCATATCAGTGCATTTGTGGTGCCAATTATAGGGAGGCACCGACAGTTGGCACAACGAATGACAAAAGTTCTTCGGTTACTAGATGCCTCTTCTTTATAAGAATCAGTTACTAGATGCCTCTTCTTTATAAGAATCAGAAGTGCCTGGCAGCACTGGGAATTGAACACAGTGGCTCCCGCATGGAAAGTGGACCTTGTGTCATATCACCACCTCCAGGCATTTTACCACAATCTAAATTTTGTGATGTCCTTCAACGTGTAAGTACCATGTTCAAGCTTTTTCTCTCTTTTCTCCCACATAACTTCGCTGTATTTCTCTACCATGCACTTTCCCTCTTATAGGGTCATACCTATTTGGTGATGGTGATGGTGTTGACATTGCTACAGATGGGGTTAGCATGCCAGACCTAGACAGGAATCGCTTTGTCTGAACAACTCTTTCCATCCTGTATGTCTCACCGTAAATCACATAGACCTGTTTCTTGCAGAAAAAGTTTAAAAAAATACGACAAACCCAATCCTTGAATACTAGTCGTGCACCTCCCGGAAACACAATCGCATTACTGCAATCGTGGGAAACCCTGTTTATGTCCATAAGTCCCTCCCTTTCAAGGTAAAAGCGCTTGAAGTATCAAATGTGTCACATAACTCATTGTCGAGCAGCATAATCACTGGAACCACGATGGCGGGTTGGGAAACATCACTGGAGCAGCGTTTAAAGAGGGGGACTTGGCTTTGCCATGAGTAAAGACTAGTCCCGTTGTCAGAACCTGTGTTCCCTGTTCGATAATGTCCCAGTTCAACGTGGCTAAGAGTGAATATACCCCACTGTTCCTTATGGCCTAAAGATTTGGTATGTCATAAGAAAGCGGCCACATCAATCGACCACATTCATACTATCAATCAGGTAGGTAATAGATAAATGCTCAGAATATAGCCATCCACTATATATAGCCTTCATAGATTACGAGAAGGCGTTGGATTCAGTAGAAATATCAGCAGTCATGCAGACACTGCGGTATCAGGGCGTCGACAAAGCATGCATAAACATCCTGAAAGAAATGTACAGGGGATAAACTGCTATCATAGTGCTTCATAAAGAAAGCAACAGAATACCAATCAAGAAGAGTGTAAGGCAGGGCGATACAATCTCCCCAATGCTATTTATTGTGTGCTTACAGGAGGTTTTTCGAGGCCTACAATGGGAACAGTTAGGCACAAGAAATAATGAAGAGTACCTTAGTAATCGGCGCTTCGCCGATGACATTGCACTGCTGAGTAACTCAGGGGACGAATTGCAACTCATGATTACAGAGTTTGACAAGGAGAGCAGAAAAGTAAGTTTGAAAATTAATCTGTAGAAAACGAAAGTAATGTACAACAACCTCGGAAGAGGACAGCGCTTCGAGATAGGTAATAGTGCACTTAAAGTTGTAAAAGACTATGTCTACTTAGGAAAGGTAATAACCGCGGAGCCGAACCACGAGACTGAAGTAACTAGAATAAGAATGAGGTGGAGCACATTCGGCAAGCGCTCTCAAATCATGACAGGTAGATTGTCACTATCCCTCAAGACGAAGGTATATAACAGCTGCATCTTGCCAGTACTTGGAGCAGAAACCCGGAGGCTTACAAAGAGAGTTGAGCTTGAATTGAGGATGACACAGGGAGAAATGGAAAGGAAAATGGTAGGTCTAACCTTAAGAGGCAAGAAGAGAGCAGAGCAAGGGCAACTAACTAGATTTTTAAAGAAGGCAAGCTGGTTAGGGGGAGACAGAAGGTTAGCTGGGCAGATGAGATTAAGAAGTTTGCGGGGAAAATTTTGCAGCAGCAAGCTGCAAATTATCCCCGTTGACTGGCGGAACATAGGAGATGCCTTTGTCCTACAGTGTGCGTAGTTAGGCTGATGATGGTGACGATGATGATGATGAAGGAAGTGGTAACATAAAAAGAACCTTTCACATGACTTAATTATTTTTATGGCGATAGCAAAATTTCATATGGACAGTCTCAGCTGGTTTTCGCCGTTGCCGCCATACACGTATATGTATGTATATATATATACACAGAGAAGGATGCGCTAGCCTCCTCTTTCTGCGGAACGAACATCGGTTTTCCAGCTGGGGTCGTCGGCGCGCGCGCTTATCTCGTGAGCGAACAGGGAAGGGGGAGGGGGGGCTTATAGCACAGCAACAATTGGTGCGCGCTTGTGCCCCCACAGCAGGCGGGAGCTTCTACGGGCTGCGGTATTAGCACGAAAAAACGGTGCTAAAAATGTACCCGGAGCGGCCGTGTTCTCACATCGGCGTGTTGTAGAGTTACGTGAGATCGGATGCTAGCCTTGCTTCTTGAAACATTCGAATATGTTGCTATCGCATTCATTGTTACAACAGTCGTGAAAACGCCGCTGATCGCAATGCACCTATAGCGGTCGTCAATGCCAGACCCCAGGAAACGTCCAGCTCACTCGTTCCTGCCGAAGCCGCGGCTACGGGATCCGCGGGGGACTTTGTTGGCCTTCTTCGTCGGTTGGAGAGCCGCTAAGGGGCGGCTCTCCAAAGCTCAGAGCTGAACGACCAGCTCTGGGCTGCCCAGCAGGCTGAGGAGGCTGCCCGAGGCTAGGGACTCCGAGCCGCCCCACCAAGAGCAAATTGCCGGCTCATTGTTTGCAATAATGTCGTTTCTTTCTCTTCGGAGAGGGGGGGCTTTGATCTAGTTTCTGACTTACAACCTTGTGGTACTTATCACGCCTACAGTGTTCTATAACACGTCTTTTGATAGTGTTGCAAAACGCGGGCGCAGTCATGCGAAATGCGTGATGTCGCCGCGTTTGCATATCGTATTAATATACAGTAACGAAATTCTCTCACAGACATGTAATCAATTCTTGGCCAATCCCCCTGAGTGGGTATGAGCAATGTTAGAGGTCACATTATCACCATTATATTCTCTTTCACGTGGCGCGCGCTTATGTCCAGTTCAAGAAGAAGGAGAACAGGACGCCGGACGTTTTTGTAAAGCGCGCTCTCCTCAAGCCTTCCACCGTCGCAGTATGGATGTCGAGGAGTACCAGGTATAGAGAAAGCGTTTCTGCGACGTATAACGCCGTGGCTCACAATACCTCAGAACATCCGCGCGAAGTTTAGAGGTCTTGATGCGACGCTGACGGTCAGGAGGCGCCTTCGGTGTACTCTTTTGAGTGTACCACACTGCGTAGTCAGTCATTTGTCTGCGAACCGTCCTTTCTCTCACGCTCCTGATTGCCCTGCGTGTCCGGGCTGTAATACGTGTACTGATCATGTGACAATCGTTAAGTAACCCCAGACGGCGCATATCCACTTTTCTTTCAATCACATATACCAACAAGTTAGAGCGGCACCTTAAGTATACACCCGTGGTACGTTATCTGACCTACTGTAGCCGTGCACGCGTATACGGCACTTTACGCAAATATGCATGGTTTATGAAGAACGTAACATCTGCAAACCTTTTGTGCGCCTATTGCGTCTTACGAGGCTTTAACTAAGACCCGTGCGTATAATCGTTAACAATGGACTCTAGAAGAGACGTCAGTGGTTTCACTGCGCAGAATCTCCTCATTCCTATGGGCTACGAAGCGAAGATGCTGCAGGAGCATCAGCTGCTGCTGTCCATGCAACAGAAGACGCAGCGAGCAGCTGAACAGGAAGAGCACAAGGAGCGCTTGTGGCGCCTGACGTACATTATGGGTGTGCCCACACTGCTGTTACCGCTGCCCCTCTACATGAATAGCAAGGTGGGGACAAAATTCACGCGCTCTCATATTGGTAGTGTACATGCGTGGCAATATGGGGACACTGGTACCGTTTGCACTCTAATCAGGGTATAGTTGACTGGTGCGTATAATACGGCCACGCTCATTTGTCGTTTACTTATCGCCGCATTATATAGTGTAAGTGTTTCCTTGCGCAACCACGCCCATTGACGAAAGAACCATCAACATATTCGTACAACCTTCAGATGCGATTACGCTCGCAACGGGAACATTAAATATTCTTCTGGAACTTACGTCGCTGCAAGCGATAGTGACAGAATTTTCGACGGCACATGTATAAAAGCCGATGCACGTCACCGATGTCCTGTTCGCGGCTATCAGAGCCAGAGTGTTGCTGTAATCTGACTTTCTGTTTGCGGGCCACAAGTTCGGCTAAATAAATAAACAGGTATCATCTGAACATCGAGTCTACTCCCTTCGTCCACGTCAATAACTCGTGATAATATATGCAGTATTGTCTCTACTTCACTGACCACGGAAAGATAAGGAGTCTTTATGAAGCGTATGGCTTATACTGGGCAAACGTAACGTTCCCATAACTTCTTAAGTAGCAATTTTGATATGTCTGTGCGGTCAGTAAGCTGTTTATTGGTACCCTGACAAAGTTTTGTGTAAAGTGATTATTCTCCATGGACAGTGTAGGGAATAACTGCGACAAAATGTTCCTCTTGCACCGAATTATTTATAGACTGCATAAATTGGCCAAACTTACAAAAGCTCGTTCATAATTTTTACTATAATGTCGATAAAGCTATGAACCATCTGCACGAACGGAACCCTGATAAGATGCGAAACAGCAGCGGTGCGCACGGTGTTGACTCCGTTGAGACGGGCGTTGACGCGGGTGCTGGAAGAGTAGTTTGAAGCGAGACTCGGTGTAGCGTTTACTCGAGAAAAAAGTTTGTGTGAAACGCAAAAACACGGCAGGCGGGACGCGTTGAAGACGCTTGAGCTCGGCTTTCTCGGGTCACGTCTCGTCGGTGTTACCCACGTGCCGTCTGTATTCTCGAACTCAATCGGTGTTCTTGACTCATACCTCGTCGGTGTCGCTGTTCTTCAACTTCCGACGGTTGCGTTCGGCTTCCCTGGCTAACGCTTCGTCGGTGCTGACGTTGCCATTCGCAAACGCCATTGGCTTCGCCAACCCTCTCAACACCGGTTACAGCCGGGAAAGGTACGCGCACACTAGCGGGAAGCATGCCGCGACGGCGTCCCGCCTTTCAGGCGCTATTGCGCCGCAAGCACCGGCACGCTGTCCACATTGCGCCGCGACATTTTCGAGGCGCGCGCAGCGCGGGCACCTCGAGAATGCAAAATAGCAAAACGTCAGGAAGCCTCTAGGGAACACAGGCATGCTAAGCAGCGGGTTGAACCGACAGATGATGTTGAAAGAAAATGGGAAATCTTTCTAAGCTGTAGAAGGGATACATCCGTTCTGATCAACGAAAAGATTAGAAGAAAGGGAGCTCAGTGGCTGGCAGAAGTACATAAAAAAGATAGAAAGGCAGCTACGAAATTTCGTAACCATATAAACCCCCTAAGAAATAACACGAGCTTAGAGCAGAGGTTTATAACTACAGCTCAAGGTGCTAGGCTAGAAGGGGACGAGGCTATTGAATATATAAGAACAAGGGTGACAGAAAAATTTCAACAAAGAAGTGCTTTATGCACCACAATAGACAAGGATGAATCAAGTGCGCAATGGCTCCATTTTCACAACAAGAGTGATAAAGGGCTAAAAATGGGGTTCCTAGTAGTACATCAACAGGCCAAGATGGCGTTCTGATTATGCTGATAAAGACATTAGGTCCGAAGTCTAAGCAGGCTTTGAGAGAGGCGGTGAGCAAAATAATAATCGATGGAGAAGTTCCCGATTGATGAAAACTTAGTAGGATGAGCATGATCTATAAAGGAAAGGGGGATAAAGCTGACATAAGCAACTACCGTCCTATAACAGTGACATCAGTGGTATACAGGATGGCGATGCAGATTATAAAGGAAAGACTGCAGGCATGGATAGAGG
Source organism: Rhipicephalus microplus (assembly GCF_043290135.1). NCBI lineage: Eukaryota > Metazoa > Arthropoda > Arachnida > Ixodida > Ixodidae > Rhipicephalus > Rhipicephalus microplus. Next base: position 72,973,835 of record NC_134702.1, on the reverse strand, counting down.
ATGAGGGGGTGCTGGGGGAACTGCAGAATGGGTTTCGGAAACACAGGAGGTTGGAAGACAATATGTTATCACTGACGCAGTGCATCGAAATATCAGAAAAGGAACACACGCCCCTGTGGCTAGCATTTTTGGATATCAAGGGAGCCTACGATAGCGTGGTTCAAGAGGAATTGTGGGGAATACTGGACACACTAGGCGTGGAAGATGTAGTCACTAATCTTTTAAAGGATATCTATAAAGGTAACAAGGTAATTATAAAGTGGGAAAACAGGTATCCAAGCCTGCAGAGGAAAAACGGGGGCTTAGGCAGGGGTGTCCCCTGTCATCCTTATTATTCATGATATACCTACGAAGATTAGAGGCCAAATTAGAAGGAAGTGGACTGGGCTTCAACCTCTCTTTCGTCAAACAAGGAAAACTCAATGAACAGGCACTACCAGCATTGATGTACGCAGATGATATAGTGCTAATGGCCGACAACAAGGAAGATTTGCAGAGATTGCTGGACATCTGCGGTAATGAGGGAGATAGGTTAGATTTCAGATTCAGTAAGGAAAAATCAGCAGTCATGATTTTTAATGACAATGAAGGTAGTGAGCTTAGGATACAGTAGGTCACGCTAAAGATAAAAGATAAATACAAATATCGGCGTATGGATAAGCAATGGGGCCGAGTACCTAAGGGAACACGAAATATACGTGACGACTATAAGTAACAGGAATGCAGCGGCAATGAAGAACAGGGCACTGTGGAATTACAGTAGGTATGATGTTGTGAGAGGAATATGGAAAGGGGTCATGGTTCCTGGTCTGACGTTCGGCAATGCGGTCTTGTGCATGAGAGCAGAAGTTCAAGCAAGATTAGAGGTTAAGCAACGTGGAATAGGTAGGCTTGCCTTAGGAGCTCACGGGAATACACCAAATCAGGGAGTACAAGGTGATATGGGATGAACATCATTTGAGGGCAGGGAAGCTATCAGCAAGATAAAATTTGAGAAGCGATTGAGAGAAATGGGGAAGGAGCGTTGGGCTTGGAAGGTATTCAGCTACTTGTACACGAAGAATGTCGATACAAAATGGAGGAAGCGAACCAGAAAATTGACTGGTAAATACTTGAAAAACAGCAGGGGGCCAAACCAAAAAGAATTCTCGGTTAAAGAGAAGGTGAAGGAAGATGAGACCGATATATGGAGAAGTGGCATAATTAAGAAGTCCGCACTCGAGATCTATCGAACTTTTAAGCAGGAAATTGCCAAGGAAAGGATCTATGATAATACTCGGGGTAGTTCTCTACTGTGTATGGCCAGGACGGGAGTATTGCGCACCAAGACATATCGGGCCCAATACGAAGGGGTAGTAGACACGCTATGCAGTGCGTGTGGAGAGGAAGAAGAAACTGCCGAACACTTGATAATGTTCTGTAAAGGGCTTCACCCTATAGTTCAGGATAATGGCGCAGAGTTTTAGGGGCGAAGCTCCTTAGGGCGTGGGCTGTGCGTCCCCTGTAGCCTGTATGTAGCCACCTCTAGTTTAGTTCTTGCAGTGTTCACTAGATGGCGGTACCGTCCCCTGTATGTAGCCACCTCTAGTTTAGTTCTTGCAGTGTTCACTAGATGGCGGTACCGTCTCCTGTATGTAGCCACCTCTCGTTTAGTTCTTGTAGTGTTTACTAGATGGTGGTACTTGTAGCTGATGATGAAAAGATGCAAGATGTTATAAACTAGAAAGCGGTACTTGTAGTTGATGAAAGACGCGAGATCTTATAAAATAGGAATGATGTCACACATGGCGCGTGTCATTGGTTGAAGGCAATCGTTCGATTTAGTGCGGCGACGTACGCTAGGGGGAGCGTTGAAATAAAATCCGTTCGCTGTTGGCGCGCGCTCGGAGTCGCCGGATGGATAAGGCTGCACAGCGGAGAGAGCGCAAGGCGGCAGCAGCGCGCGCTCGCAGACAGAATCCCGATGTGCGAGCGCGCGAGGCAAGGGACATCGCAAGCCATCCATCGTCTAAGAACAAATAAAAGTTGATTTGTGTATATACACACACAGCGTTTCTCACGTCTTTGGATGATGATCGACTGGGCGAATTACACGGAAGATTCACAGTTTACCGATGAATCCCTCCGGAGCTTCGCCCATTCATCATCATTCACCCCGTGAATATGCCGTAATTTTTTTCAAAGCACTGGGGTTTAGAGACAGGGAGGGCAAAATAGACTATAAGCTGGTAGAATTAACTAGAAGGAGGTTATCTGATTGGTGGCTAAAGTCAAGGCACGAGGGAAAATTATACCCTTCACTTCAAAGTACGAATGCTCAACCTCACTATTTAAGAAAAAAATAAATCTAGTTTTTGGTTCATTAAGTATTACGGCTTGGTGGCGCTAGCCAACGCCCGATCTAAAGGGTACAGGCATATCCATCCATCCATCCACCCACCGGCTCGCGGCTTCTTCTCGCCGACTGATTAAGAAAGGTGGCGTGAGTGAGATGATGCCCACTTGAGGAGTGGGCTCGAGCGTTGAGAGTGGTGGAGAGGATAAAGTGAGAGAGGGCTTACACGCGGCGAGTGCGCGGCAGGCGATGGATAGAGACGTCACCGCGCACTGCTCGGGGGGCGTGAGGTACTTGGCACCACTCCAACACTTGCGGCGAGGAGAGTGGTGCCGACGGAGGGACAGCGTTACACAGGCTAGTCAAAGAGCTGCTTCGCATCTAAAACGTACACCGGCCGTTATGGAATTTGCAGTCTGACACACTGCCGCATAAAACTGAAACTGCGTCTATCGTGGGCATTTATAAGACGCTTCTTCATCACTTTCACATAATCATCATCACATGGTGTTCTTAATCTTCATCGTTTGTGGGGACTTCCCTGTAGTCGTTTCTGTGCCCCTGAGGTGACTGTTCTGACCACGTTTTCCAGGACTAATAAGGCGTGTAAAGCACTATGTCGCAAGTGGTGGAGGTTGCCTCACTATTTGCTCGCACTATTCCTACTTTTTTACCGATGCATGTTCTTCTTAATTATTACCATTGTGATTTATGCTGTACATACATGTATCGCAAGAACTAAGAACTTGCGCCAACTAGCTCAAAGTCGACGTTTTATATGTGAAAGAACATGCGCTGGAGGTAACGCGCAGGCCGGCTGGTGCATCTACTGCATGGTGTGGATGGCCATGTACTGGGCTACCGAGACCATCTCGCTGCCGGCGACGGCACTGCTGCCGCTGGTCATGTTTCCACTAGTGGGCATCTTCAGCACGGGAGAAACGACCGCCCTGTACTTCAACGTAGACCACACTTTCGAGATCGTTTGTTTCAATGTCAAAGAGGTGCTGGAAAAAATGTTTTTGAATGTGGTCAGGAGGTGCTGGAAAAAGATGTTTTTGAATGTGGTCAGGAAATGTTGCTGATTGGTAGTCGTGGCTCCTGCGAACATGTGAGCCAAAGCAGGCCCCTAACCAGGATTTTTTCCGGCTGGTGGAGGGTTGCCTTTTGTGGAAAGCCTTTAAAAACGCATATGCCCCTCCGTACCGATTTCGGAGGGGAAAGCTCTAGCCCCCCCCCCCCCTTTCCCTCACCGGCTACGAGCCTGAGCTAAACATTACAGCTCAGCGGGGGTCGTGAAATTCCAAAACAAGTACCAGAAACACCCGAAATAGTTCGCTCTCCTTTCGACAAATGATGCCACATCTCTAAAATATGTTCCGGCTTCCGGCTACTTGTCCTTCCGGCGTCAAGTAGCCGGAAGGACAAGGCGCATTTCTCATTTTAACATCGCGAGATGCATGGTTGCTGCAACCGCCGTGTGGGGGGGGGGGGGGGGGAGGGGCGCCCTTAGAGCCAGCGCGCTCGAGCTGCACGTTAAAAGTAAAAAAAGCTCAAGCTCATTACTCATCGACGTAGCTTTTTGCGCCCTTGTAGTTCACTCTACCCTTGTCATCTCTCGCCCTGTGTAGTTTTCAGCGCGTCGCTGGTGCGAAAGCAGAGAGAAAGCGCCTAAAACGCGTGACAAATCCCTGTAGCCTCACTCGTACTTCAAGGATGTAAAAAATGTTCACAGCCGTCGAATCGTGAGGTAGCTCCAATAGTGAGGTCATTTCACGGTTACTTGTAAAAGCGCTGCAGGGCTGGTTTGGTCCAACCGACAGTAACCATTGTCCCTAAGTTTGTATGCATGCAGAGGAGGAACGTGATCTCAAAGAACATCAGAGGAGCTGCGCATCACCAAATGATGCCAACCACCAGCTTGCGCACCAGGATGTCGCACACTAGAGGTCGTTAGACAAAGCGTTTTATCTAGATACACAGAAGTTTGATAGCGAGAGCTGTTAAGCTTAACGTCAGCCCATGACTATTGACCGTAACTTTAATCGTAAGTTAAAAAAAAACGTGTAACTTTTGACAGTTGTCTAAAAACCAACCATGCCTGTCGAAGCTAGCTTCACAAGGAGAACTTATGAATCGCTACAGGCAGCAGTGCGCCGCCATACCCACTTTTCGGTCTCCCACATTACGGAACATGATTGCTTTGGGATGTCACTCGTGCGGCCAGTCTATCTAGCTTCTTAGAGCCTGCACCAGACGAACTAAACGTGAGAAGAGTTGTCTGTAGTGACGTCTGGTGGCGCAGAGATCAGCCGAACAAGGACGGAGTGCGGCCTCCGCGATATTCCGCGTGCCGATGGACAACGGCTGTTCGTCGGCACGCGGAACGGCTGGTGGAGATTAACCTGAACTTGAACGAAGAGTGTGGATGAGGGAAGGCAGTAACTTCCCGTAGCCGTCTTGATAGAAGGTGCTTCGCTTATATTATCATGTCAATGATTTACTGTTGCCGTAGCGTAACCTTTCAAGCCATTTCAAGATGGGTCATAGATAATTTTATGTTGTCGCTGGTGATGCAGCCAGTGGCCGACGTCAATGATTCGCACATGTAGCTTCGCATATATAGGGATTCGATCGTGAATAAAGTGATCAGTTCATGACAAAACGTCATAACTTTCTGTTGACTACGGTCAGCGTTGATGAAAGACGGTGTTCTGTCTGGTATTTAAGTTGTGTGTTGTCCTTGTAAGAGGAAAATATGAACATAGCGTGGAGCGTCTTTTGGTGAACTACCAAGTACCCCGTCTCATAATCTTCTGTATATAACCTTTTTGGCACACGTAAGTTTATGAAACGTGAAACCATATTTCATGCGCAGGACATCGGCTTCATTATCCTGAGTTCGCTCACGCTGGCCGTTGCTGTGGAGTGTACCAACCTGCACAAGTGTGTCTTCCTCAAGTCTGTGCTCATCTTCGGCATGAGCAAGCGAAGGTACATCTCCATGTCACGCTTGTTCCCGGACCCTTTGTTATCCGTCTAAAACGAGCTAACTATATTACAGGCAACGTAAATTAGTTTCTTTCGATCGTCATCGCACTCTATATCATGCAGCACGTGCTATTTAATCGGAAATAAATAAGGACATTCGATATTTCTCCAACAGCTCCGCATACTTCACAAAGAGCTAGCAGTTCACAAGATGCGCCATGGTGGAATAGCGGTTGCAGTGCTCGGCTGCTGAGCCGAAGGTCGCGGGTTCGATTCCGGTCCTGGCGGTCGCATTTCGATGGAGGCGAAATGGTAGAGGCCCGTGTCTTTTCCGATGTCGGTGCACCATGAAGAACTACGACGTTTCTCATAAATATATCGTGGTTTTGGCACGTAAAGCTCTTTAGATATTGATAGGCGCGTGCCGTACCCCGTAGGTAGAATAGAATATTTGCCAGCATAAGCGTCTCGTCCCAGCTGTAGTGCTTGCTGGCGTGCTCGAATAATGCGAGCCATTCTTCGACGTCCGCGCGGTCCGTCCTAAAAAACGTGCCAGGGTCAAGAAGATGGATGGACGCACGAACGTACGAACACACGGATGGATGGACTCACGGACGGACGCATGGACAGACGGAAGGATGTATGGATGGACGCACGGATGATTGCGCGGACGGACGGAGGCAAGAACGAACGAACGAATGGACGGAAGCACGGACGGGCTGACGGACGGGCTGACGGACGCTTCACCACACTCATCATCATTCACTCCGTGGATATTAGATGAATAAGTGTTACCCCCTTATTTCAACATCGCAAGTTATTTTACATTTAGCATGAAAGTAACACGACCAGATTTTATTAAATAGTAGTTCCGCAGTTCCGTAGTTTCGCGGTGTTGGTGGTGGTGGAAAACATTTATGAAGAAAAGCACAGAGAGTTGCACTACAAATGCACTTGGGTGGTCTCCTTATTCCAGATGTCCACTGGAGGTCATCGCTGCTCGGGCGCGGGCCAGCAGGGAGCGCTGAGCGTCCCGGGTGGAGCAGCCGAGCAGGAACTCCTCCCAAGCCTCTCTTGTGGGTAGGGGGAAGGGGAATGAAAAAGGAAGAGGTATAGCTGGGCATACTGCAATTATGTGGTACGTGTCTGCCAGCACCCCACAGTGCGCACAGTATAGCCGTGTATACCCGGCATGAAATGCTGGGCGGCTGCAGGACACAAGAAGGTGTTCGTCTGCAAGCGTCTCAGAAGCCGCTCGTCCGCTTTAGAGAGACCCCGTGCAGGTTCTGGGTAAACACGGCGCGAGTTTCGATAGTAATCAAGGATTTCGTGGTACTGCGTAAGAGCTGAGGTGCTTGGGGAGACGCGGGGTCGAAAGAGGTAACGGCCCGGGAGAGAGAAACGCAGGGAGTGGCATCAGCCGCTTCGTTACCGGGGAGACCCGCGTGGCCAGGAGACCATACTATGCGGATGGAGTGAGGTTCAAAGCGCCATGAAGCAGCCTGGAGAAGGTCGGTGGCCAGAGTAGCTATGGTACCTTGCAGGTATCGGGAATAGGCGATGCGCGAGTCCATGATGATCACTCTTGCTGAGCGGTGAGAGGCTGCCAAAGTGATAGCTACCTCTTCAGCCCGAGTTGCATCCAGTGAGTGGAAAGAGATGCCGTCAACGTGGTGACCCTCGCATATCACTGCGGGCGTGAAGTGTCCCGAGGAGGTTGGGCCTGAGACATCTACGTAGAAGACACCAGGAGTGTTGGAGTATCGAGTATGGAGAAGTTGTGTTCGGGCTAAGCGTCTTCCTGTATTTTGACTGGGATCCATGTTGCGAGAAAGAGGCTTGACCCAAAGTTTTTGCCGCCACAGCTCCGGAACGGAGGAATCTGGTGGTAAATAGAGATCGGGTTCAGTGACAGCCTGTCCAGAAGGCGGCGTCCATGAACCGTCTGGGACAGGCGGTTAATTTGATTGGTGCGATGAGCCTCCCGCAACTCGGCATACGAGTTGTGCACACCCAAGGCCGCAAAGCGGCGATTAGAGGTAGCAATGGGGAGGTCTAGGGCTCGCTTATAAACCGATCGGAGCAGTGCATCCAACTGGTTCTCGTGGTGGCGACGCAAGCGAAGGTATGGGGTAGCGTAGAGGACTCGGCTGGTTACAAACGCGTGAGCCAAGCGAAGGGAGCGCCGACCGCGAAGGCCGCCACGTTTGGTGGAGACTCGCCGAATCATGTGGCTAACCTGCTCACTAGTGCGCCGAAGACGCGCAATGGTGGAGCCAGGGTTCATAGTAGAAGAGATGTAGAGGCCCAATATGCGGAGTTCTGCGACAACCGGTATGGGGCCAAATGGCAGAGATATCTGAGGTGGTGGTAGAGATGATACCGACATAAGAGATGATTTGTTAGGGGAACACTCCAGGCCACATAATGAGGCGTAAGTGTCCACAATAAGTGCCGCGCGCTGTATGTGGTCTTCAATTTCTGCAGGGGAGCCCGAATTGTTTCCAGATAGTGATGTTATCTGCGTATAGAGCGTACTGTATGCCTTCGACCTGAGCGAGGAGCGCAGGAAGTTCGAGCTTGGCCAAATATAAAAGGATGGGCGATAGAACCGCTCCCTGTGGTGTACCGCGGGTGCCTAATGTATACAGACCATGTTCGGCAGAGTCGATGTGGATGAAAGCGGTGCGATGTGAAAGGAATGACCTAATGTATTGGAAAGCTTTCGAGCCACAGTTCGTGCTGTTAAGATTGGTAAGGATGATGCTATGCTTTACATTGTCGAAGGCACCCCGGAGATTGAGGGCTAGGATGGCTTTGTCATTGTGGCAGTTTCGCGGAAGCGATGGTCGTGTTCATGCTGATGTTCACGGTGTTCCTGCTGCTCACGATGAGGCCACAGATACTGCCCGGGTGGGCGTAGATTCTTCCGGAGCCGCAGTACGCTTTCTTGCTCGTTTGAGCTGCAATGTAGCATTTGATTACTGGTGTGTAGCTCGTAAACGTACACCTAATTTGGGAGGTTGTAGCCGTTCCATCTATTTCGTATGTATAGATACGAGGTGAATTTTATCCCTCTTTTTAAACTGCCCTATACTGCTATCGCGTCACCGCTTTCAGTTCAGGAGTCTTTTTCATACGCCGCGTTTTGATCAGTTTTTGTCAGTCGGGGAGGGACAAGTCGAAAAGATTCATTATGAGCATTCGGTTTGAAGATGCCTCGAAAAAACAAATGGGGCGATTTAGTGTGTTCGTATTCTCTACTATGGATAAGTTGTACATACACTCGTCTCGGAAGTTCAAGTTATAAGGAGTTTGTTATGAATGTTTGTAATGACTAATGCCAGAAGCTGAATATGTGGTACGTATTGAGCTTGGTCCACTTTTCGCTGTGTTTGTTGCTCCTCTGTGTCTGCTGTCGAGGTGCTCGGTTTGCTAATGATTTCATATATTTATATATTGTGGTAACCAGCCATCCATATTCTAAACTGAAGATATTTTGAGTCATAGAGATGTGTTCGCTCCATTCCAAGCCAGTATACGCAGTGTTCTACACACAGCTTCATTTCCCTCATACTTTGTCTTATAAAATTTTCGCAAGAGTTTAAGTAGTGCTTAATAAAGCGCAGTGTCCTGTTTCTAGACTTTCCAGTACTATTCTGTCGGCGACCAGACTCTTTTGCAAAATGCTTGCAAGCCGCTGTGTGTAAGGCGCGCATTAAATTACCTTGAAGTTATCCGTCGATCGCTTTACGCGAATGCCTAATTAAGGCGTCCTCTCGTAAGGTACATCCGAGCGTCGGTGCCGACGGTGATGGTGTCTGTTCTGTTGTTCGGGATTCCGCGAGACCTCTACATGAACGACACCATTCCCAACCCAACGTGGGACGAGGTCAACGACCGCGTCTCGAGGGGCACCGTGCTTGTCATCTGTGGTGGCTTGACGCTCGCCGAAGCTTTCAAGGTGAGGAAACGTCCATCTTAAGTATATACGAAACATCACGGCAACGGCGCTAACGGCTCCGTGTCCGTATAATTGCTTTCGCACAATTCGCGGCAGGTTTCTAAGAGTGATTTTGTCTGGCCAACTTTGTGGGTCATCAGCGGAGTTAAACAGCGTGTTGAACAAAGACGAAAGACATTAGTTCACATCTTTGATGATGTGAACTCATGTCCAGGAGACAGTGATGTCAAGAAAGGTGTAGAGGACGTTAATTTTACTGTTCTAAGTGTTTTGTAGTAATTGTGATGCGGACGGGGAGATGCTGAAGTGGACGAAAAGACAACTTGCCGCCTGCAAGAACCGAACCTGCAATCTTCGAACACACATCACAGGGACAGACGCATGAGCACATCAGCTATAGCACTGGTTCTGTAGTGCGTTTTTCGTCCTTCGTGCTATTTGTCTCCAGAGATGTCACAGGGTCTCTTACACATTCGCCTAAGACCTCCTTTTTGTCCTTCTCCTTTCCAGCAAAGTGGTCTGTCCCGTACGGTGGCAACGACGCTGGCGGTGTTCGAGCCGGTGCCTCGCGAGCTCGTGTTGTCGGCTCTCTGCCTGCTGGCGTCCTTCATGAGCGAACTCGCCAGCAACTCGGCCGTCAGTTTCCTCATGATACCCGTCGTCATCGACCTGGTAAGCCATTCCTCTCGCATAGCATGAGCACAAGGCAGCTTTCCTCGGTGCACCACGAATAGATTACACGTTCATAAAATCATAAGTCTTGATGAGCATTGATTTATGAGCGTGTAGATAAGCGCGCGAGTAGCATACGGACACACGTTTCTGCACTCAACAGGACACATAGCACACGATTGAAAGGCTCCGTATTTGAACGCGCAGGCACTGCTAACGAAGAAACACCCGCTGCATTACGCCCTGCCTGCGGCGATGTGCTGTTCCATCTCTTTAATGCTGCTCGTGGCCACGCCCACCAGCGCCATCGTCTACCACCTCGGCCACAAGATGCCGCGTGACATGGTACGATTGAAAGGATCGCGTTTATTCTCAAGAGCCGTTTTCATTACATAAATAAGCTTACATTCGTCTCATCTGCAAGAACGTGAGCTCGAATGTTTTATAGTTTGTAGTATTCGGTTATGGTCCTTGCGCATTGATTAGAAAACTAAATAATGTGCGAGGAGCATAGACAGGCCTTCCAAAATATAATTGTTAATGGTGCTAAGTTTTGTTCCTGGTAGCGTGCTGCCTATAACTTGAGAATAAAGGTCTTATACGTAGTGAAGACATACATCAACAATAATTTCATGTATGCCTGAGAAGTGTCTCTCTACTTAAACTGAGGAAGGTGGAAGGCCAGGTGCCAGCTTATGCGTTAATGACGTCTAGCTTTAGATACCAGACATAAGCACTTCATACGGTCAAAGAAATTCTGCTTCAAAGTCCGCTAGCCTTTGTTCTAGCAAATTCATATATCTATGAAACATGTACGTAAAATTGTTTAGCTCCGTTCTCTGATATGCTCTACAACTCTGGTGCTTAACGTGCGTGCATTCATGTAACGTGTTCTTTAAACGCCTTTTTACGTAACACTTTGTGGCGTAGGGACCCATTTCAATATTATATAGGGTCTCGAATGTATATGGCGTTGATGCACTTCGTTCTTATGAATACATTAGGCCATTTGTATTGACTGCCCGTTGGAACATTGTCCAATCTCTCTCCGATCCTGATGCGACTGACGTACCCCTCACTGCTATAGAAAATAACTTTTGCGCACTCTTTTGCCAGCACTTCATGTCTCTTCACTTTTTTTTTCTCTCGCTCTCCTAAAACTCAAACGCATTTTTTTACCGCATTCGGCGGACCTGTCATATAGCTTTTGCAGCCGTATGGACAGTTCAGACACATTCTTGCGCTCGCCGTCACCGTGAGGTTCCATATGAAGTCCAAGGGCGACAACATCTCCCCTTGCGTCGTACGTATATGTGTGCGATTGAATAGCGTAAGATGACTGCTCATTATCGTTGCTGAAGCGAATTATACCGGTGTCACACGGGCACTTAAATCGCGATCAGTGTCGATCCGGATAAACCACGATCCAGATTAGGTGCTGCTACACGGTCACTTTTAATCACGATCAGGCGTGATCGGGATCAAGACTATCGCGATCCGCGCATCGCGATCTGCCTGAGAGATCGCGATTTTGCTGTCGTCTGCACCCCTTAGCCAAGCTTGTTGAAAGCACAATAAACAAGGAAATCGAGCATAGTTCAATAAAAACGCTTTAAAACAGCTAGGTGTTTATAAAAAAAACCAAATCCTAGACTGTTTAAATTGGAACAATATCTGAAGTATTGCATACTTTAGGATTCGCATCGACCGCATGTAATTACGGGAGAAGCAGACGGCAAGCAGACGACAAGCAGACGACCGTTGCCTTCAGCGCTTAGTTCAACTCTCGCTCCGTCGGAGCTGTTGGAGCACCTAGAAGCAAACTGATAACGAGTGTCGCAAGCCTCTCGACTACGTCGCAACGTACGCGCACTTCGTGGTCGAATGAAAGGCCTTTACAGTAATAGACCGCTGACAGGAGCGACTAGAACAGACTTCAAGCGCCAGAAGTGAAACACTGGCGCGCACAACGAGATTAACGCTTCGCTGCGACTGCACGGCTAAGAGCGGGGGCAATCACAAATAAAATCGAAGGTTAAGAATCTCACACAGCAACGCAGGTAAGTGCTAGGACATTTTTTATCGAATGATAGATTTATGAAATCACTATTGTAGTGGCATGCAAAGTTTTTGACGCTCGAGCGGTTCTTGCAATAATAACATTGCTGATAAAGGGCTCTATGGATATACCGTACGGCGAGTTTTGTCAGTGGCATGTTTTACGGCACGCTAATGCGACCTGCTGCATTCATCTGACCCGAACTTGAACCGGATTAGCTTGAGCCGTGTAACAGCGGTCATAAAGTTGATCGCGATCAAGAAAACTCATCCGTATCGCACTGATCGCGATTAAAAGTGCCCGTGTGACACCAGTATTATAAAAGCGCCGGCTGTCTCATTTCGTACAAAATGCCCTTGTATTGGTCCTGAGGGGGGCTGCGGGATGGCGACATGATCTGCGTATTTTGCATGGACCGGTAGTGGTCGCCCTTTATTGATAGGAATCGGGGCGTTTCATACACTTGTACATGCTTTGTTCTCACCGTTCATGGTCGGTGAAACGATAGACAGCTCGAAGGTCGCGTCACTCGCTGCAGTGGCTGCGTTTCTTTAACGCAGTCATTTTTATTTTTATAGTCAGAGCAGGTTAGATGCAAAATGAGTGAATTAGCTGTCGCTATTGCATTTGTGGCTTCGTTACTGCGGCAAAACTTTCATTTTGCGTAGAACAGATGGCAGATGCTTTCTGCTTTCTTGCTGCGGAGATTTTTATCGTTTATTCCTCGGCATCACGAATCTACCGACACTGAAACTACCCTGCTCAGGTGTTTGCATCGCTCACCTCCTGCAGGCAAGACCAGGTGTGCTCATGAACCTGATGACGGTGGTGGGCGAGATCGCGTCCGTCCACGTGGTGGCCGTCTACCTACTCGGCCTCGACTCGATGCCCTGGTGGGCCAAGGACTACAACATCAATTTGGTCGGCACCATCACCAGCCGTATGGCCCGCGCCGCACGTCGCGCTGCTATCGAGGCCGCCGGCTCCTGGCAGCATTGCCGGATCCGCGGCAACGATGGTAGTGGCACCACGCGCTCTCCCGCCTGCTGTACAACAAGTGTTGTATGGACGCTCGTTTAATGGTGGCGACGCTTTGTGGCAGGGCCCAGAGCAGCAAGCTTTCATTCGAGCGTGTTACTTGCGAAGACGGTGGGCTTTAGGCATGCGGCTGAGAATACTGTGCGGTGAACGTTGCGGCCGCGTTCACTTATCTTCGAGCGTCCCTTTTATTCGCTGCACGAACGCCACACGCAGGAAGTTGTACTTACTTTTCTTTCGCGACTCGAACTATTCGCATCCCCGCAATTCGTGATATGCTCTTTATTTACTCTCTTTATTTATTGTTGAATTACATTTTTACGTAGATTAATATGACAGATTTTTCTCGTTCTTGCCCATACGGGGATCTATTTAATTTTGTTTTATTTTGTGGGAGGTAGTTTTTTCTATCATCGCTATAACCAAAGTTCTTGGTTCACTAATATGACCTTTGAATACACGTACTCATTTTGGTGTTGTTCTTTATGCCTTTCAGAGCAAGACAAACTAGTTATAATAATTATGACCTGGAGGTGCGCTGATTTTTTTTTGAAATTCAATAATTCATAAACTAACTCACTCATTCCTTCCACACACCTTAATACTGCATTATATAGGGGAGCGGTTACAAGAAGAATCGGTTAAATCAATGAACCGTAGTTAGTAAAGAAAAACAAAATGTATGCAAAAACAACTGATAGATTATACAATGCTCGCTATGACGCTCTTGAATAACCGGCAATCGGCAAAGGTGGCCGTCGAGGCAGGAAGGCGATCACGCTCATTGATGTGTGCGTTACAAGTGCTTGTAAGAAGGCGTTGTATCTGCATGGTGGAATGTCGACCTTATGAAAATGATCTAGCCTGGAACTCTAGATGATACGCACGAGGGCGGAGAAATGCATTTGTTGCGCAGTGGCAGGTTATAATAACTTATGAAGAAAATAGGGACAGTTACGCCTGATGATATGTGGAGTTTAACGTCTCAAAACCACCATATGATTATGAGAGACGCCGTTGTGGAAAGCTCCGGAAATTTCGGCCACCTAGGATTCTATAACGTGCACCCAAATGTGAGCACACGGGCCTACAACATTTCCGCCTCCATGAAATGCAGCCGCCATAGCCGAGATTCGATCCCGCGAGACAATTACGCATATTGGCTTGAAGACTGTGGAAGCATCGGAGCCTTGCCCCTTCTTTCTCTCAAATTCTCCCTGAGTTTCGCTTTTCACCTCTTGTCATTGTGTAGTATGCATGGCTATGCTATGTTTTACCCTCCCTCTCCTCATTTTTTACGCACCAACTTTCTATACTATATATAGCTATGCTACGCTTTCATTTTCCCCCTTACTATTTCTGTATGTTTATCTCAATTTCTGTCGCCTGCCTACTATTGTTTTTTTTTCTGTTTCTCTCTCTAGTTTCTTCTTCTTTCATCCCTAGCAACACTATAACTTTCCTTTTCTACATCCTTGCTATGCTGTGCCCCTCAAGAAGCGTCCGCCCATCCATTCGAAGCGTCCGTCGAAGCGTCCGTCCATACATTCGTATGTCCATCCGTCCGTACATTCGTCCATGCGTTCGATCGCGTTTGAAAATGCAGATGGCGCGTGGGTAACACCCACGAGACGAGAGCCAAGGTAGCCGAGCGCAAGCGCCTTCAACGCGCCCGCCGCTTTACTTCGTCCACACTTCAATAATGATCCCCAACGTACGGCGATGATCGAGAGACTTAGAGAGACACTCGTTCCCCGCGCACTCAGGCAAAGCGCGCGCAGCAGCTAATCGTAGCGTAGCGGCACTTCGGACAGTAGCGGTTGAGTAACGCCATCTAGGAAATGAGACTAGAAATTATTACCCATTTCTCTTTCTCGTCTCTTATTTTCTCGGTTACGCGTGACTAGTGACAAGGTTATACTATAAGAAGCTTCGCCCCTAAAAAAGCCGCCCGCGCGCTGCGCCCAGCTCGTCGTCTTGCGCCAACGCGCGCTTATCTCCCACGCGTACTTTGCCCCGCGGATGGGGGCGGGGGAATTAGGTGCTTGTGTACGCGCGCTTATCCTTCGGTGTGGGGGTTCCTGTGTTTTGGCCTTTTACCGGAGCGATTGTGTTAGGCCACAAAGGTCACTTCGCTAACTGGGCAGGCCCCGTTTGCGAAAGGAGCAAGTTTTTCAAATACAGTGAAGTAACAACTGGGACACTCGTTAGTTCGCACTCATATCTGTGCCTGTGATTAAGTTTCGTGCGTCGTTTTTGTTTAAACAGTGCGTCAAGCATCGAGCTGCAAAATTAGTTGTCTCTCGTCTTGTGTGTGTTGTTTTCGTGCGTGATTTGTGCGTGAGCAGCGCGCGCACATTTTGATCTGCTAGCCGTTCTCAGCGTTACATTTCAAGTTGTTGTTATAGCATCCATTGCTTCGCGCTTGCAACGAAACTGACTTTATCTTGGTTTCTTACCCATTGCAACGCACCCGTATGGTTTTCATGAATGCTTGTGCTCGCTAGTTCCCCCTCCCTGTCCCGCATAACCACCCGGGCTTTAGCAACGTGATGAAAAATACGGTAAGTTAAGGCTAGATTTCATGGCATTGATACCAGCAGTTATGTTATAGTTGAATAAGATATGTGGTGTTATTGGAGTACTTGCAGAGTAACTGTGAAATGATACTAACATAAGCACGCCTTTGTTATCCCCGTGTGACGCGCTTCAAATATAGAGTGGAATCGAGGTGATATAACCGACTATATAAAATAAATGAATCACTAGAATGTGTTCTGTAAATTGGTGTCATGCATACGTGCAATAAATAATCAAACTGCACGTCTCTATGGTATAGTTATAGTACACATTGTTTTCAAACGTGTCGACGTTGGCCGTTCTTGGGTACATAATAACTGTCAATCACCTGTGGTACATACCCACCCGCGGTACACTGTTATGTGCCACGCATGTTTGGCACAGAGGGTTTGACGACGTACGTGACGGCATTGTCACGTTATTTACCCAATGACTGGTCACCCATATTCGCCAAACCATCTTCCTTCCATATTGATTTTGGTTTATCCCAAGTTAAGTGGGTGATCACGGCAGCATCCAGACGAAAGCGGCTTGATAATTACGTATATAGACATATAGGCATGCTAAATATACTGGCAGTACGCAAGCAAATGCTTCGCGTTGAAGAACGCCTCTATTTGGGTTGTATGTATGAAGATATCGAATATAACAGCTCGGCTGCAGGTGAGATTTCAAGCGATAGCAAATGTGGTTAGGTAGAAGATATCGCAATCTCATCTCCGACAACTAATCCGCTATCCTGCGTGTTACTGAATATGTCAGTGACGCACGCGACATCGAAGCTGATGCAGATTCTACCACCACAGTCCAAACGCTTCTCATCTGGAGTACAAATCATTGGATGTCCCTGCTGCTCATCTCAGGACTGCGCACTGGCAATATACACGATAATAAAATAAACAGTACCACCCCATTGGGCATTTCTAGCCTTTTGTGAACACTTGTGTGGGTTAGAAAATTGTGTTGATGCTAATCTGTCTGCGCAAAAAAAAAAACATGCACTATATGCCATCAGCCAACAAAGTGCTGCCAGCTAAACGAGGACGTGGGAAATGCACCACCAAAGGCGCAGACATAAAGAAAAACGTGGCTCTCAATCTGCTACTTTTCTTTTGTAAGAGAAAAAAAATTCTGAAAGAACAAAACAATTTCAAAGGGGATGGATGGACGTGAAACTTTCTTCAAAGTCCTGAGGTGCACGACTCAACGCACAGAGGGCCGCTGCCACGTTGGAACAGTCGGGCCAAGCCTGTCCGCTGCATCATGGGCCCTCTGGGATGCCCACAGTTGATCCCCGATATAGCCACTTTTCGGACAACCTCTTTTCTTCATTCGATTGTTCCGTGCCCCGCAACGAGGGGCAACGCCAGAGGTGTGGCCTAGGCTAGCGAATTCGTTGCAGTGCCTGAAAGAGCTATCACGATAAGTGTCGGCATAAAGTTTATGCAATAAAGCCGGGCTGGGAAACGAACCTGTCTGGAGTAGCCCGAGAGTCAAAGCCTGCTCTCGATCTAACTTCTTGTTAGAAAGGGGAAAGCCTCTCCTGCCGAGATAGAAGTGATGTGTAATTTCGCTATAGGTGGTAGGTCGATGTCTGCTCTCCACAACTGCGGGCCGGCGGGGAAGTTCTCCGTAGTCGCGGAAAGCGAGACCTCGCGCCTTGGAGCGGGCCAGCTCGTTTGTGGGGCCTCCTCTAATGGATTCCATGTGAGCGGGGAACCACGTGAGAGAGCGGGTGGTGATGCTTTTGCCTTCTAGTACGGGATAGGCTTCTTTACATATGACGTTAACGCTGAAGGCACGGATGGCTGCCCTGGGGTCTTTAAAGGGCAGATACTAAATTATTCAACTGTATCGCAAAGTAACACATGTTAAATACGTATTTCACATGTGTACGTACGATTTCATATTCCAACAGCACGTACATTCCTTAAAATCTATGCATCTCCTCAGCGGAGGTCACTGTGTTTTCATTAACCAGCAGACCTCATTTTTCAACCACGAATGGATCTAAATTACGGTGCCCTCAAGTAATATTTACACAGAAGCTTTTGGACCCCTTCAGAGTTAACCATTGGGAAATACTTGTACTCAACACTGTAGATGCAATTAGGATGGAATTTGACGATATATATACCAAGAATGCAAAAGATTTACCATATCAGTATATAAATGGCATTTTGGAAGATCATTTGGCCAATCTAGAAACAACCATTGTGATAGCCACACTGACGCTTCTGTTTATGAAGAGAAGGCTAGCGTAGGAATGGTATCATCCTCGCTAGATTGGGCTTTCTCAATTCGATTACCTGACTTTACCCCTATTTACCAAGTTGAGCTACTGGCTATATTTCTAGCATTGCGTAAAGTGCCGCAAGATCTATCAGCGGTGATTGTTCTAACAGACTGTGTCTCGGTCTGTACTGCCTTAAGCTCACCAACTTTTTCGCGTACCTTAGAAACTTTCTACTCGCTCATTCCTAGACATGTGCGACTCGTGCGACTAGTTTGGGTACCAGGTCATAGAGGTTTAGCTTTGAATGAGCATGCGGATTCACTAGCTGTATCTTCCCTTGGTTGTCCTGTTTTACCTATTTAACCTACTTCGGAATATATCACAGCAGCACGCTTTGAAAAACGCACAACGGCCAATAACTTCGAAAAATCTCCTTTGTTTGTACCAGACTACTTACAGCTAAAGTTCCCTTGGAAGAACAAGTGGTGTTCATCAAGAAAGGAAAAAATAGTCATTACCAGGCTGCGTTGTCGAGTCCCCTCATTGAACTCTTACCTTCACAGGTCGGGTCTGTCACAGTCGCCTTTGTGTCTTTATTGTAATGAGAGGGAATCTTTGGAGCACTTCTTTTTGTCATGCCGAAAATTCAAAAGTAAAAAAAATCTACTAGAAGAACCCCTACGAAAGTTGGACTTAAACTTGACACTTCCGGTGATTCTTTCATTTGGCGCAGTCGCATTTAAATTCAGCCACAGGAGCGTTTTTACCACTGTTACAAACTTTTTACGAGAATCTAAAAGAATGCAATGCTAAAAATAAATAACTTCCGTTGTTTTATGTATAATTATTTTTTCTTGTTTTTGTGTTAATTATGTTTTTTCAAGGTTTTTTTGTTTAGAAATCTAACACCTTTATATTATTACCTATATTACCTAATTAATCCAACCCTCCATTTCAAGTATTGAATTAATTAAAAAAGCAAGGCACCGTCCCATTCATGGCGAATCCCCCTAGGTGGCTTGCGCCAAAGTGTTAAGGAACCAACCAACCAACCAACATGGCACAATTCAATACTTCGTTATTACATTAGTTTATACGCTGTGGCTCTCAGAATATGCGAGAGGCGCAAATAGAAATAAATCAGAGAAGTAACATAAAACATGCAACTACTGACGAATCGCGTCCTCGAGAGGATTGCGATGTCAGTGCTGTGTGTAATGCACAATGCCAGTTTCGCTATATTACAGTGTCCTGTATACTATACTATAGGTTTATTTGCGTAGACAGTACTTGCACAGAAGGTCTATCGAGACTGTAGGCGGGCGGCGACAACCGACACAAGATAAACAGCGCGGGCGAACAGCTCGCACTTGGCACATCTGGCTAAAAAGATGGCCCACTACGGCGTATTGTTGTTCTTTTTTCCGTGGCAATTATTCTAGGCCGAAGAAAAAAAAGCAAGTTATACCAAGCCCATATGGGAAATGGAAAGCGGAGACGCGATTCACAGAAACCACCACCACAGTCTTTATACACATACACCACGCAGCACTTGCAAGTATAAGGCTCCGTGTCTTCGGCTAAAAAAATTCCCATTAACACTTGGCGGAAAAAAATGTGAAAATTTGGATTTATTCAATGAACTTCAATTATCACAGGACATTTGCAAAGTTCAGATGGCATTTTTTAAGCTGTCAGTCATCAATCGAAAGGAGTGTGGTTCTATCAGCAGCAGCAACATCGTCAAGTATAGGCTTGAGTATATTATAATTTATAACAAGCTTTAAGTCTGCAATAGGAACAAATGTAGGGACTTTGTATTAAAGTATTTTAGCTTGTATGTGTATGTTACTTCGCGTTCAAATCTTCCAGTCATCTAAAATACAGTTAGTGTGTTCAGTGTTCAGATGTCATTTCAATCGAAATATTTGAGTAATGGGAACAACAACAACAACAACAACAACAACAACAACAACAACAACAACAATAATAATAATAATAATAATAATAATAATAATAATAATAATAATAATAATAATAATAATAATAATAATAATAATAATAATAATAATAATAATAATAATAATAATAATAATAAAAATGCGTTCTTTATTTTTCGTCTAGATGAGTGAGGGCGAAAAAGCCGAAAAGCAGTTTGACTAGCCGCTTCGCCAAAAAAATACACCTTGGCAAGTTTACAGCACTGCACGTAAACAGCCTTATTAACAGGGTAACTGAACGGGAAGTGAGAAATAAAATAAAGGATGAAAAAAACAGGAATATTTGCAACAATGCAGAGACGCGGCTGGGTATAAAATTTGTGAAAAAAGACATACAACTTGTAAAGCAAAATTCAACAACAAATTTCAAAATGTTTCAGATTTACTAGAAATAAACTCTGACAAACGGTGAATTTCCTTAAAAAATAAAGGTATAGCCCACAAAGCAACCTACAAATTTCAAGAAAAATAAACTATGAGCCTCAAGTATAAGCTGTCCGCAGACGCACAAGATGAGTGCAACCCGATCTATACGTTGCGAGCGGAACACTCCACGAAGCATTTGTGGTTCGTTGAAGAGCTGTATCTGAAATGATAAAAAAAAGCTTTCGCCCAACGTGGGGCTCGAACCCACGACCCTGAGATTAAGAGTCTCATGCTCTACCGACTGAGCTAGCCGGGCGACACGACGAAGTGCGCGAACATCTTATCTCTAGGCACCCATTCTGCATGTCTAATATAGCTTTGAGTGAAGGGATGTTTGATTTTTTTTATTTTTTTTTTATTCTTACTCGTCTTCTTGGAGGTACTCGACCACGTGGCTCAACTTTGTTGTCCCGCACAGTAATCGTCGAAATGCAAGCCCATCACGTAGTTCGAGAAAGGCCAACACAGAAAACGTGGCTGCGTGCCAACATCGCCGACCGTCGACGTGTTCAGCGTTCGACAACTCTCACAGCTTTCAAAGCAACGCAGACGTGGACGAGAGAGGCGAATTTTATGAACTTTTAGCACACATTCTAACATGAATTATTCTGAAAAATTGCATACATGTAACAACTACACCCCCTCCCCTCCTTTTTTTTTCATTGCTGAAGATTTTTACGCATACGCATTTCTGCGTGCATTACATGCGATAATGTTATTATTTGTTCACGTGAATGTTACTTCATTATGGTCGAAGAATATTAGAAATTGATAATTAGGTAATGGCAAAGGATTCAAATAAGTATAATCGTGTAATTGTAGCATCTAGTAATGCTACTCTATATAACTTATTGAAAAAAAATCACCCACCACTCGGCCAGGTTTTAGAGGATATGAGCAATGAGCAGAAGACAATATCATCAACACAAGCAACAACAACTCCACCGCCACCGTGGTGGTAGTGGTGTTGTTGAAGTTGCTTGTTTTGTTGCGATTACCGCCACCGCTAGCAACAACAACAACCTCTACAACGACCTGCTGCTTGAACAGAAGACGACGAAAGGAGACGTCAAAACTAGAACAACGCAGAATGACACTGGTCGCTGGTTCAAATTAGGCTTGACAGTGCGGGATATTTTAGTACTACTCCTGTGCATATTACATTTTTTTCTTTTGACAGCTGACTTGTAGATAACCGACGCTTTTCAACAGCAAACAGAATCAGTACGAACGCGTACACGCACCATGACTAGCAAAGGTGCATCAGTGTATCGCTATTTTTTCAGCGTCAGGTGTCAAAAGCTTTGTTGAAATTCCTACGCGACACGGACTTGAACAAGCGGCTGTAACAGCAATGTCACACACCGCGAAAGACAAGACTGGACAATGACAGTGTGCGCGCGTGTGCTGCCGAATGTGCTGTGTTTATCTTTCTTCTCTCTCTGCTCTCTATCTTTCATCTCCCCCATCCCCCTTCCATGCGCAGGGTAGCGAACCGGCGGTCTATAGGCTAGTTAACCGCTCTGCCGTTCTTTTCCTCCTATTTTCCTTCCTTCCTTCCTTCCAGCCTCAGTCATTGGCCCGTGCCACTGGGGGGCAAATAAGCTATGCCATGCCGCTTCGCGGTTGTATCTTGCCAGCTTCTTCATACATTACTGAGCCAGGGCCCACAGTGACGTGTCGCTCTAGCAATGCCGTTGTGAGGGAGGTTATTCCCTCAGGACCTGTGGGCTTGAACTATTCAGGTGCAAGTCGACTATCCCATTCACTTCTGGGCTGACAGGTGCTACAAATGTTTTGCGTGTCGCCAAAAGTGCAGCGTTCGAGGACAGCGCATCGGCACGGGAGTAGTTCCTGGCCGAAATGGAACAATTACTCCTAAAAAAGTGATTATACTAACAATTACTCCTGGTTTCAAGTAACTACATTACATTAGATCGATTGCTTTAATACTGCTTTGATGGTGTACTACATAATTCATATGGGTACAATAATTACTCTTCCGGAACTTATGAAAATATAATTAAATTGGACTACACATTAGTGCTAATCGAAAATGAGAACATTACATTGCTATTACTTTTCAAAAGTGTGATGAAGTCTCATCTCGAATTACACGAATAAAAGTTATCGTTTGAATGTCGCAGATATCAAAACATAAGACAAATATTTTTGAAACCACCTCTTCAAAAAAGTAGCCTTGATGTTTCCACATCGGCATTACTCGTCCTGATGACGTCCGACCTAGGGCACTGCAATGTGGGCATATATATATTAAAGAAACTAACAGAATTTCATGTTAATATCATCAGTACATCTAAAATATTATCTTTCATTTATGTGTAGTCTATGTCTACATCAATTATTTACTTCAATTGTTTTACAATAAGTAGCATTGCATTAAAAGACACCAATATTATCACGAATATTTTTGCATTCATATAGATTATCTTTTACGCGCATCCTTCCTCGTCTTTTCCCTCTCTATCACTCACTTTTGTTTATTTGTTCTTGTTGAACAAGTTCTACTGCCACACGTTTCGTGGCTGGTCCCCCATGATGGGTTGTCCCATTTTTTCCAGAAATCATCATCATGATCATAATCATCATCACCGTAACCGCGTGCCGCGTGCAACTAGAGGAGAAGAAGAACCGTCTTCGAAAGAGGTCGGATGACGGACGGCGTCGCGCCTCCCAATGTTGCCCCAGGCGCTGAACAAGTGGTCGAAGCACATCCTCATGGCCACGCCGCTGCTTTTCCTCTTACCCATGACCTATTTGGCCAACAAGGTGAGCGAAAATTTCTATTTCCTTGCAGATCTCAAGCCTTGCGGACGTGTCACCCTTGGACGTAAAGTAGTAGTAGGGATTCCAAAACGTAATGCATCGTGCTATCAAAATAACGACGGGAGTAGAGAGATAGGCGATTAAGACAAACCGGGACGTTGGGGGCGCAGTTGCGATTCGGGCAAGCTTTGAGAGAAGTTCGCTGTAGACCTTAGCTACGTGAAATCAGTTGCCGGGAACACAATGTATTACGTATGTTGTGA
This sequence comes from Rhipicephalus microplus, assembly GCF_043290135.1. Classification (NCBI taxonomy): domain Eukaryota; kingdom Metazoa; phylum Arthropoda; class Arachnida; order Ixodida; family Ixodidae; genus Rhipicephalus; species Rhipicephalus microplus. The sequence goes on along the minus strand of NC_134702.1, from coordinate 72,950,484 downwards.
TGATCAAGTAGGTAAACGGAATGACAGTGCGCGGAAGTGTAGTCTTGGAGTACAAAACGGGTGGTGTGAGGACGGTAGCCAATTTGCAGAGGTATGGAAGTGGTAGTGACCAGGTTCAGAAGAGGGTAAATGGAAATCGGCAGGAAATGTCTTCGTCTTTCTGTGAACACTCAATAAGTTGTTGAGGATGCTGCTAGTGACTACGTGGACGACGACGATGATAATGATGGTGATGATATTTATGATCTGTCCACCTCCTATTTAAAGCAATAACTGGAAGCCTCAAAATAAACGTTAAGTTTTGGTGCAAGAACTGGCGACCGGAGTTCTTCGATATGTGAAGGGAAATAACTTGATTTAGGCAAATAGTAAGCCGTAGAAGCAGTGGCTCGCAAGTTATCGAAAGCACGTCAATCACTGCTCGTCCTCGCACTTTTTTTAAATTCCTAATACTAGTGCTAGTTTAGGTACGGCGTATCAATTAGCAGTAACGTTTTGTAGACGAACCATTCTATAGTAGCGGATACCGCATGAATGTTTTTGCCTGTTTCCTGCACATTCCAGCCGGGGATTTGCCTCTACGTCATGCTTTGGATGGTCGTTTATTGGGTGTCCGCCGTAATTCCCCTTCCGGTGACGTCCCTGATGCCTCTCGTTCTCTTTCCGCTGCTCGGCATTCTCTCCGCCGAGGAAACTGCGACCGCATATTTCGACGTGAGTCTACAGTCACAGTGCAGTGTTCACGTAGTCCAACGGCTTACGTGCTACACGTCTCGTGGAACTGTAGAAGGCAACGTGTCCGATACTGCCATGGATATATCGCCTGTAAAACTCAGAACTTTCCAATTTCAACTATCTGAATTGAGTAGCCTAGCGAAGAAGTGTGCATTTCGGATTGAGTGAGTGAGTGAGTGAGTGAGTGAGTGAGTGAGTGAGTGCAGGCCCTGCGGGGCATCTGGCTTGTAGGTAACATCAGCGGTGGTCATTAAGTGTAACCGACTGTATTTCAAGAGAAGGTGAATACGCAAGGGGCAGACAAAAAGTATGCCGGGAAATGAGATTAAGAAGTTTGCTGCAGGGTATACCATAACCGCGGCAAACAGAGGACCGTGTTGATTGGTGGAACATGGGATAGGCCTTTCACCCGCAGTGGACACTACCATAACCGCGGCAAACAGAGGACCGTGTTGATTGGTGGAACATGGGATAGGCCTTTCACCCGCAGTGGACACAACTAGACTTATGATGGCGATGATTCTTGTGCTATGCTTCTTCTTCTTTTTTTTTTCAGGAAGTGGGAGCTACCATCTTTGCCTCCCTGGTGTTCGGGGCAGCGCTGGAGAGCACGGGGCTCGCAACTCGCGTCGCCCTGCAAATGTTGTCCGTGGTGGGGACCAGCTTTTCAAGGTGACGTAACGCACGCGTGCGCTGATCTGTTTATCATGAATCAGACGGTGAGCAATTGCGAAGAGTATATTATGCATAAATGTCGGCTCCGTTTCGAAACCATTGAGTTCCGTTCTAGAATGAGATAGTTAAGCACATGGGACTGATGGCTGTAGTACAGTGACTTGTACCCCAAAGCACAAGCATGGCCGCAGTCCACGATCACGCACTGGGCATATGAGCGGACGGTGCACGTGCTTCGAAAAGTGATATGCATACGCGTGCGCCTCTTCAGGACAGACTCTTTCGTTCCCTCGCAGTGTGAGACAAGCCGTGCACTTTGAGCGAGGCACAAAAACGTCCGTGCAGCGAAAGTCTGCATGGTAAAGGAGAAGCTGCATAGTTAATACCAGCAGAGTGCACACCGATATGTCTATAAGTGCAGCTGCCAACTGGGGGTTGCTGAAGCATGCGACCAAGGGGAGGGGGGGAAGGATAGCGAGAAAACTTTTTGCAGCTTGCGGGCACGTCCTGAAGGAGGAGGGATGCTTCCTCAGTAGTAAATGACGCCCTCTGCACAGCCTAATGTTAAAGCTGGCTGGCTGTGCACCTTTATTTTACAATATATACAGACTTTTCTAGGCACATGGAGGATTGTATACGAGAAATACAAAGATAAACACATAGAATTGCATGGCGTAGTTGTAAAAATATTATATACAAACATTGAAAGACACAGCTGTCCGCTATGTGATATGGGATACATGATACTTCGTACGTATCGTTTCAATAAGCACATAGCACTCCTACACAGCTCTCGTTATTTAATTTCACCGCAAACTTTTTGCTTCCGAAAATTTCGCCCGTTCACCACCAGTGAACAACAGTAAAGCATTTGCGAAAAAGCATGCCAAAAAAAAAATCATTAATTGCCAATATTTTGGACGGTCCATGTAACATACCACACTGAAGTGCGTGTAACGCTGTCAACAGCCTGCTCTTCGTGTTCATGGTGGGTACCGCCCTGCTGTCTATGGTGTTTCCCAACGCTGCCACCACAGCCATCGTTGCACCCGTGGTCGCGGCGCTGGTCGAGCAGATGAAGTGCCACGTCAAGCTCAAAAGGAATTTGGTCCCCACGAGTGAGTCGGCGTTTTCCTCGTCGTTTTCTGGCGACGTACATATTCTATATAAAGTATTGTTATGGCTTGCTTGATTTAAATATTGATTGGTTGATTGATTGATTTGCGTGGCGGTACGTCGATCAGTGTTTCGCTCACAAGACAATCCGCGAAAAAAAAATGCGACATACTGTTAAAAAGTATTTTAAAAAATCCAAGGCACGTAGTAAGCTGCGATCTTTATTACACGCAGTATCCTTTACCAGAACGTTGCTTTCGAACAATGGCACATCGCACGCTTTATAGATTCATTCGCGCACAGCGCTGATCAGCGTTAGCACTGTGTAGTCTCCACAGCGTGTTCTCCTTGGTGGTCACTATAGGTGCAGCTGCATCGCTGATGGCCAGCACTCCACGTGTCCGCGTCGCCGAAGCCTACAGAAAAGCCGAAGAACGTCTGCGTGCTAGTCTGGTTGGGTAAGCTTCCCGCAGACCTACGTAAAGCACTCATATGATACCGCTTCTGTACAGGTGCGCATGCACCAGTGCAGTTGCAGAAGTCACAGACGACCGGTGACGAGAACTGCCCAGTATGTATTGATGGGCTAGTCGGTGGGCAATGATTTTGGCAGTAGGGGATCACTTTTACAGTAACAGAGACATGATCAGTTGGTACGGTGCTTGCGTCTTTTCATGTGTGCGTGTTTTTTGTTCTTTTGTGCACTGCTTCTTCTAAAATCGTGAGAACTGCGTCTATATATGGTAAACTACGAGACAGTGACCCGCCAACTTACCGATTTTTAACGCCTAAAGCTCTACGCCGGTCTCCGAACACGAACAATGGTGGGAAACGTAGCAGAGTTCTGAAAGGAAGCACACAAGCAGCACGCAATAGCATTGCGTGCCATATGTATATGCATGTGCGTTAACGTGTTAGAAATACGTTCAAGCTCGCGAGCAGTGAATGCGCCACCTGTCGTTACATGCCTTGCCTTAGTGCAGTTGTTATGTCGCGTCAATATGAGAGAACTTACGTTTAGTGATAATAGAACGTAAGTGGAGTTTGGAGCTTTGTGCTCGCTCTATACGTTCCTTCGGGTTATGGTGAGACACTACGCCAGTAACTCCGTTTGTACCGTAGTGCGATACTGAACTAATAATAATAATAATAATAATTTGTAAGGTTTTACGTGCCAAAACCACCACGTGATTATGACGCATGTTGCAGAAAAGAACTACGCTAATTATAGACTACCTAGCGTTCCATAACGTGCTCTGGCGTCACACATACGGAGGCCTCTGGGATAACGTCTCGATCGAAAAGCGACCGCCGCGACAAAGGTCGAACCCGCCATGGCCACTGGGTCGAAATCCGAGCTTCGTTCTTCGAACTGTACCACCTAGGCCGCCGCCCGACTATTCAGTCTTGTCTATTTTGTAGCCACATCAGTCTCGCGAGCAGTGTTCCGGACAGAGCTTGGCAGATATTCTCTGGTGCATTGCCTTAAGTGTATAATATAGGATAGTCCACTTAATGCCTCCACCGTTATATGACACACAGCGGTACCTAAAGCGAGGCGTGTAGAGCTTGGACACAATCGGCTCGTCATTAGCTGTTTATGGTATACGCCAATGATGTCGCCGCTGGACGCTGAGTCAACCAGTGAACGAGGCAGTGCGCTACACGTTGAGCAGGCTATGCTTCGTAAGACCTATGTGCTTGAGCGCATATTTTTTCTCGTTCCTATTTCGTTTTCCGTTGTTGTGTTCATCAAATAATCTTGCAGCGTCATTTTGCGCCAAAGCTACGTCAATCATAGATAAGAGGTTATGCGGTTTATGTTAAAATGGGGAAATAATGCATCATTTTCTCACTAATCTCCTCACAAATCTCACATTGATTGATGTGTGGGGTTTAACGTCAAAAACCACCATATGATAATGAGAGACGCCGTAGTGCTGGGCTCCGGAAATTTCGACCACCCGGGGTTCTTTAACGTGCACCCGAATTGGAGCACATGGGCCCTACGACATTTCCGCCTCCATCGGAAATGCAGCCGCCGCAGCCGGGATTCGATATTGCGACCTGTGGGTCAGTAGCCGAGTACCTTAGCCAATAGACCACCGTGGCGGGGCTCACAAATCTCACAGGTATCCTGCGGTTACACCATTGCTACTGTTGACTTAGTGTTGGCGAATAACAGCTAGTGTTTAGAATATCTGTTATAACGGTGTTATTCTCTTGATTCAATCAGAGTTACATAACTGAGCAGTTTATCCCGTGCACGTGTACATTTAAAACAGCATGGGCTGTTTTTTTTTCTTTTTTTACAGGTTGGATGACGACTGTTTGTTGGAACTGCGTCGTGAGATGATGATGTCCGTGGCCTACTCGGCCAGCATTGGAGGAACGGGCGCTCTCTCAGGGACACCGGGCCACAGTATCATGACGAATCTGTACAAAAAGTATGACTCTGTTTCGTATGTTAGCACTCTAAAAAGAAACCTGCTAAAGAAGACACACAAAGTGAGACATGGAAGTTTGTACAGAGCAGTGAATCGATCTCGACGAGAACGGCTTTCATGATTGCGTATGAGCCAGGCAGGTACAACCGTGAAGTGAGATAGCTCGTGTCTGTAGTTTTTGTCATAGCCTATCGTAGCCCTACTGGAAAATGAACTGTTAGCAGAATATTACTTTAGAAAAGTATTGTTTTAAAGCATTCACTCGTGCCAATATCTCGGTACATCGTCCACTGGAAGAGAAACCACGTTGCAAGTTTCTAATGAAAGTGAACAACGGGTCCAAGGAGAAGGCATACGTCTTAATAATTGACTCGTGTCATTTCTATACTAATAAACGTAAAAACGTAGCAAGCATTTCATGCTATAATGCCGCGCACAGAGAAATCGTTATGCAACACGTAAAAGTATACATTTTTCAAAAGCCGCAGTGTTCTACGTCGTTCTCTACCAAGAACATATCGGCGCGATCTCCGTCACGGAAATGACGTCAATAAAAACCGGATAGTTTCTGAGCATTCACGCGAGGTCTTTATTGATTCGCTCCCGGTTCGTGCTTTCCATTATAGCTATATAAACGTCTCGTAAACAGGTTCGTCAGAAAAAAAAAGCCAGACCTGCGCGGGACACTCAGCACAGTCACAGCGAGAACTGGAAGAGCAGCATTTCAGAACGTTTTCAAATTACTCTTTGGGTAACTGCTACGAGCACACTTGCTCGGCACCCGCTTCGCCATACAAATAATAAATTTTGTGTAATAGGGCGCTATTCACTATGATATCCTTTATTATTCTTTCGATTAGCGGGGTATCACACTTGCGAGAAATTTTGTGCAATTTTTAATGCAGTGGCTGATGAAGGTGAATTATTATATACCTGAAGTTGGTATGCGCCACCGTTAATAGGTGATCAAGAACAATCTTTCGATCATTTTTGTGCAGTAGGCTGTCATTCACAATGCTATCGTTCGTCATTCTTCGGAGAAGTTTGGTGTCCCGTTACACACTTGCAAGGAACTGTGAGCAATAGTGGCTGACAACGATGAATCATGCCTGAATTGGGTATCCGGCAGACTAATTAGGTGATCATAAACAAGCTTTTGTGATGGAATAGAGCATTGTGCAGTCAACTCGTAACGCAAGTCCTATTGTGTGACGCCTAGTTGTTCCTTTGCTGTTCTAAAACGCCTTGTTACTCATAAGAACGTGATTTTTTTTTCCTGATATCAAGCCTGCCTGAGGCCAGTTTGAAAGCTAGTTTCAAGCGTGGGCGTGGCTCAGTCGTGAAAACGTAAATGCAAGAAATATGCTTATTCGTTCCTTGGGGTGTTGATTGCCTCCTCTGCAAAAAGCCGGAAACAATCGAACATGTTTTCCTAGACTGCTGGGATACAGTCTTTTTCTAGGATGTTTTCAAAGGACTTTGGAGAGGTATCTGCCTCTTGCTGCCTACGGCATCAGATTTTTACCAGTATCAAATGAAGAAGGAATACCTTTCGACCTAGTTATGTTACTGGGCCTGTAGGTATATGGCTACCTAGAATGGCGGTGCGCCATGCTGATGTTAATGCACGTCCGGTTCGGCAATACTTCTTTCAACCTGTCTGTTCATTCGTGAAATCACAAAAGGTTCAACAAGAGGTGCCCGAATGGCTTCATCAAGTAGAAAGCCTTCTACAGATGAAGGAACTTTAAAAAGCTTGTTAAGTTTCATGCTTTTGCCTTTTTTTCTTTTGTTCATGTTTGTCCTTTGTTCAATGTACATTTGTTTGTGATTGTTGTATGTACACAGGCAATAAAGAAAGAAAAAGTGGGTGTGGAACAGTGGTAGATTACTTGGCTGGCATGCAGGAGACCCGGGTTCGAATCCCAGTGTGTCCTTGGTGTTTTTATTTAACTGAGTTTTTTTTTCTTGTTTCATGTGATAGTGGTTACTGACACCGGCGGCGGCGGACAACTACGGCGCAGCACGTGACCCGTGTTGTTATTTCACGAGAGCTTTGGCTGTGAAATTGTTGTCAACCGCGTTAACGTCATACTATGCTACATATAGGCAGTGGAATCGGTTAAGGAAGCAGACACTTCGTGGATTTCGTGGCTGACGGTTGTCCCTTCCACGATGTTCTCTCTTCAATGACCACTCGCCAATCGGGGCGCCGTCCGCGGACTTCTCTAACCTCTTCCCAATATTAACTTGCCTCCCTATCTCTTTTATTTCCTCGTTATCTCTTCCCTTGTCAACTGCTGTTGAGGCTTCGCACTTGGATGCTGGCAGTAGCGGGGTTCACTTGTTTCGTCGTTTCCTCTTTTAAAACCGCTACCTCCCTTTCCCCCGGCTAAAGAATACATGTTGCATTGTGCTTATGGAAACACTGATTGAAAGTCGAAGATACGAAGGTGCGTTGCTGCATGTAGATCCCAAAAGAGAGCGTTGCATCCACTGTCACTTTTTCAATGGATGCTGCAAATTTTCGCGCTTATGTATCTCAACGCCCATAAAAGTAGAAACGTAAATATCATGGGTTCCTTGTGCATTTAGCTGTGAAGATGGGAAGGCGAAAGTAGTCTTGCTTCTCGTTAAAATGTATTTAGCTTCGCCGCCTCCCCCTCGTGAAAGCTTCCGGCACTGAACGTGTCTCTGCCTCTGGGATCGGAAGTATTGGAAGCTTTCTGCACTTATATGATTTATAGTGCCTCCGAGATGGGCTCACCGCTAATAAAGCGATGATATCATGCGCTGGGGCCATAATGCGACATCATAATCACGTCCCAAATTAGGACAACATGTCATGGGGACGTCATCATGTGATGATGATGCTTTCATCGCTCGCATTGACACCACTGCTGACGCCAATGACCGCTTTAGGCATTTAATGATGTATCTATTCAAGGCGCGCGCACTTAGGGGGGGGGGTAGTGGAGATATCTACCCCCCCCCTCCCCAGGTCCCCGGAACGAAGGAGAGAATACCATACAAGGGGCACTGCGATGACCCTTTACCTCCCCTCTCCTTGAAGGGAAACCTTGTGCCCACCCGTATGTCTAGGTTTTCGCTTTTATAAATGTTTTTTGCTGTAAGATTATTACGAAAGACGGATCAGCCTTCTTTTCTTTTTTTCTCATGTCTTGCAGCCGCTTTCCTAGTGCTCCCAAAATAACACCAGGGACTTGGATAATCTTCAACGTGCCAACGACGATCGTCTGCCTGATTGGAGCTTGGGCATGCTCCTATTGGCGTTTGCAACACATAATGTAAGCAGAAATGAAGAAGAAACGTTCAGAGAAAGCGAGTAGCGTAAGCGTGTCGCAAACAAAACGTAAAAAAATAGATTATGTTGCGTTAGGTTGGCTGAGTGCTTGACGGCCTCCTTTGTCCAGTGAAGCCGTAGTTCACTTCGCTGGACCGTTGAATCTTTGTAGTCCTTGAATACAGGTGGCTCGTGGCCAGTTGAACTATATAGAGGCTTACAGATATAGAAGCTTACACGTAGCACTAGTGTCGATGCGCCGGGTAGTCTTTTTCCGTTTTTTCTCCTTAGCTTTTCTACGCTGTCTGACGTCGAATTAAAATAACTTCCACGCGATGGATGCCGTTCAAATTTGGCCAAGAATACCTATGCATACCAAGCGATAGAGTGATGAGCACATCTTGATCTTGAAATTTGATGTCAGTACTCTTTCAACTTTCGCATGCAGATGCATACCAAAGCAGAAATAGTTCAATAATAGGGTGATTAATGCTTCAAATAAAGCTCGTCGAGGGTTAGCGCAAAAGCCTAATTAACCTTCTTCAGATTACACCTAAATTGCACCTCATATAATTTTTAAAAACATAAAAGAAAGCCAGCCTAACCAAACTCAAGTAGCTTAAAAATTATGTCAAGGTTCATTCACACTTGTGATTAAAACCGCTCGCACGACCAAGTTAGTCGCAGGTGTGAACGAGTCGGTCGACTAGCACATATCGCACGACCAAGTTAGTCACGGATGGTCGCAAAGTGGCTGCTTTGTTTTAGTCGCTAGCTGCTCGATCTTTCATTCGCACGACTGCAGTCGCAACCTTCTTAACCGCCGTGTAAGAATGTTTTTTTCCCCTACACTGTGGAACCAACTAATAGCATTATCATAAAAGACTCATCTGCTGAAGCAAGACCAACACGGCGGTCAGTCACAACCCTGGGCTGAATACCGAAATCGCTCCATAGCACCGCGACATAGGTGTATATGGACAGTCATTGACTGAGCTGCGCATATGTGTTCTTGCTAACTTAGGAAGCACAATTAGCAAGCGTGACGTGTTTAATTCAATATCCGACACGCATAGCGCACATACCATGGCACTTACCGAAACCAGGGTTCATTTGATTATGCGTAACACTGAAACTATTAATGATTAATCTCAGTATTCGATCTATCGCTGTGATCATGCATCTCGTCAGGATGGCGGTGTGCTCCTGTTTGCCAAACTCTCCACTCTTACGCATAAAAGATTTTGAGATCGTTACCATTTGCGTGAAACCAGCCCACCTCGAGTTAATTTTTTAAATGAGCTATAGCGCCTTCAGAATGAATCTGTTTGCCAATTTTATTTATAACCTATAAAAGTAGTTATAAACACTGTATTGGTATCTCAGGTTGCAGGAATTTCTAAAACCACTCAAAATCATTTTTTTATTTATCACTTACCGCTCTACCATACTTTGCGTCAGAAATCTCGTGTACTTACCTGTGCTCCGTGACCACTTAACGCATTAATTTGAGATTCACCCATTACTCCACCGGTTCAAGTAATCCCGAAACATATCGGTGACTATGAGAAAGCTAACTTTATTGCCATAAACTATAGCTTGCTGAGCTACTTCCATTACTTTGTGACGTTTTCGATGATAGCTTTGTGGACGCTAATTGGAATCTTTTTGTTGGTAAAATTAGTGAACTGATGAATAAGTGCGTGCCGCTGGAAAAAAAAAATCGCATAACGCTCAAGAGTACGTTAGTACAACCGGTAGCTTTGAAGGTTACTTAACAAGAACAAAAAAAAAAAACGTCTTTACCGTGTTGCTAAAATATCTGGTGCTAATGAAAGATAGGAAGCCTACCACATTGTCGACACCACTTACGTATAACAGCTTTCTTCAAAGCACTCGTTCTAACATTCTTATCGTGTTGTGAATCTTCATTATTCCGAAACCATTAATAGACCCTAATGGCTTCACCGTCGCATATGCGAAATGCTCGGCATTGTTGAACTTTATAGCTTTTGCAGCAATTTCGTTCAATCACTAACGCCACTTTTCCACAAACACACAACTACCTCACTATGGATTCTGTAATAATCATACCTTATGGCATCAGCGATACTAGTCGTTGGGATAGAGATGTGTCGCTTGGCGTTGACGTGAGCTATAGCTTCTATACACCAACAGACATTGCGCAAGCTTCCATAGATCAATGTACAATAAAATATACTTTACTCCTTTGAAAACGTGGTTCACTTTCGTGTTATATCAACCCCTACGACGGAGAGTACAACCATCTATTTTCTATACGTCTCCCCAGGTACGACAAGGCAGAACAGTCCAAGACGACGCAAGGAAAAACACAGCGTGAGGTGGACCGCCGAAACAAGGAGCTCGGTAGAATCAGGTGAGATCGATCACTGACGTCCCCTGAGTCTATTGCTTGTTTCAGTATTGCGGTGTACTGACATGCATGTCGGCGTTTGTTTCAAGTGAGCAACTCGAGAGGGTTATGCTTCGGCATTCCAGCACCGTTTACGAGGCCGCTATAGTGTGGTGTACTTTGCCCTAAATTCACACTACTTGATATATAATCGCCCATATATGTAGACATAATCATTCCACTTTTGTCCACTTCGGCTGCAGGGCTGACGAGTTCGCCGTGCTGATGCTGCTCCTTCTTCTGGTTTACCTCTGGTCTTTCAAATCACGTGACTCCAATTTCAGCTGGACGAAGCTTCTACCTGTGGACGCGTAAGTGCGGTGGTTCGACGGACTTCAAAAGCAATTACACACAGCCGTAGCCGATATCACGATTAGTTGATTGCCTGTCTTATCTGATCCCTGGTTCAAAAAAAAAAAACAATGAACATGGCATAACGCTGCAAATGACGTCATCTTAGAACGCCACGTGCAGAGCACTACACATTGAAGCTGGTGTGCACTTAGACGAAAAAGAGAGAAAAGGGGAGCTGAATGTATACTGTTGACAGTGCTTTCTTGTAGAAATTGCTTGCAGAAACAGCACAACAGTTGGAGTTTGACTACCAGTTGTGGCCTGCGACCGCACAGAACTCAGCGGAGCTGTGAAATTCGTAGTGGAAGTATAGCATAGCGATGTATTGTATAATATAGCAAGATATTGCAACGGGCAGTGAGGGTGAGCAGGAGAGATCTGAGGGTGAGGAGGATGAAAAAAAAGGAGAAGGGAAGAGTAAAGGATACCCCGGACAAGCACACTATAGCCGAGCAAGGGGTAGGAAAGTCAAGTAAGAGACAGTATAGGGCAAATGAGTAAAATAGAGTAAAATAGCGACGCCTATAGTTTAGTGTTATACGAAGAGGGTGGGAAAGGATAGGTATGGTGAGGAGGCGAAAAAAGCCATAAGCTCCGCTGTTTCCTCGGTCTTCTTACCGTTAGTGCGCAGCTGCATCAATTTTTTTTAATCTGAACTCGCAGGACATGCAGTTCTTCCACGACCTTCGTCCTGGTGGTCATACCACTATTTGCTATCCCACGCTGCCGTCAGCACTCAGTCTCCCACGACGTTTTCCTGCGGCCACACGACACCATATTGTCGTGGCCAGAGGTGTCTACCAGGTGTCACTGGAACATCATGCTCCTTGTTTCCGGGAGCCTCACTTTTTCCAAGGCGTCAAAGGTAAGTACTTACTCTTGACACAACGGCTGCAGCTAGAAGCTTTGGTTGCCATCCTGCACCACTATATATATAGAAAAAAAAGCTTGTTAGATGCTTAAAAACAAAAAAAAAGAAACGATGGTTACTCGCTTCTGAAATGCAGAATCGACAAGCCGCCGAACAGTTCCGTGGCCTCACGCAGTAGACACCAGTAAAAATGGGCATAGGTAAAAAATATCACTAGAAATACACATCGACCTAAACTTGTATGGTAAAACGCTGTTGCGCAAAGGGAATCCTGTATCTTGCAGTGATGGATTTATACTGCGCATACATTATGACTAAACGCAACACTTTAGTTCGCATATCGGGCCACCTGCCTGTTTTGAAAGACGTGCTCATATCATCATAATACCTTTGCACAAAAGGAGAGAAATTATGCACTCAACCCGCGCATTATTATGTCAAAACAAATGTTTTGTCCTAATAATTTGGGTTTCGCTGTCAATATTACAGAAATTACAGTGCTTTCACGTTCTTTGTTTAATATGGCAGTAATTCAGGAGGTAAAATGAAAAGTTAAATTATACAGTAGCTTTTTGCAGACCGAGCTAACTGACCGCGAATTTCGTAGCATTCGCAAACTAAAACCACCTTACAGGTGTCATTTTATTCCATCAATAATTCACACCGGACAGTCTTCAAAACTGACAGAGACCGTTATGTCACGATTTACCATTTTGCTATAATGCTTTATTGGTAAACTTTAATTCATTTAAAAATATTCAAATTTTACAATCTTTTCTTTTTAATATCATACGTATACGAAATACGAATGACTGTTACGGGGCTCTTTGAAATAATAAACATATGAAAACAAGTTGCGTCGGGGACAGCAACGTTCAAAAGGAACTGGACAGGCTGTTTTCGTTTCCTTTTCACCTTAAGTGGACACATACTAAAACGACACACTACAAGGGTGTTATACAACGGAGACAAAACTGCAGAAGCCATACACCAACCTGAACTGAGTTCCAACAAGTGAACGTCTCACCGGCGAGAACTTCGAATGTTTGCGGGGCACGTCTGCACGATGCGATTCTGGGATGCCGTCGCTGTAGGAGTTCGGTGAAGAGCAGAGCAACGCTGAATCTGATACGCCGACGGAGCAGTTTGGTGCCGATGACCGTGGTCGACGAAGCCACGCAGCCTTCTCAGACGCGTAGACCAAGGACCGTTGACACTTCGCTGCCGTCCCGACTGACGCCACCTTGCTTTGCTCACCTTTTTTCCTCGCTCCCCTTGCCTTGGCTCGTACCCACTTGGGGGATAGGCCATTAAACCGGCTTGCCAACCGCGTGACCCCCAACGCGCACTTCTCGTCGTCTTCACGCCAGATCTTCCAACGCGCTTCTGCCCGGCGAATTCATTTGCTCGTCCATGCAGGCTTTTCCGCTACACCACACGACACACGCGCACATGTCTCATCACAATGACACTGGCGGGACATCTTCCTCTGCATCGTTAAATCTACCGTGTTAATGGAATCCAAATTGGAATTCGCGAACAAGTTGTACTTTTGAACATAGTTCTGTAGTTCTGTAAGAAAATTTGGCTTAGGTTTAACTATCGTAAACATAGCTATGACGAACGAAATATATACGTTTGGCCCAGTTAGGAAAAAAATATTATGCAAACATCGTTTCACCTGGTCACGTGGTACCGAAACGATGAGGTTCAGCAAAGGAAGCTGCGACACCTCTCCGCAACGGGTAAGGTGGTGTGACGTCACGTATACCACATGCGCGCTTTGATAACTCAACATCATTCTACTCAATGGACGATGATAATTGGCGTAGTACAGTTTTCGCTGTAATTTTGATCAAATTTTTCTAATTTGTTACAATATGTTTGCGATTAATCAAACTGTAATGTCTGTAACACTGTCTAACTATAGAACAGTAGACGGTTGGGCCAGTTGATGATGCATACTTGATGAAATGTTGTAATGTCTGTAATACTGTCTAACTATAGAAGAGTAGACGGTTGGGCCAGTTGATGATGCATACTTCATGAAATGAAGTGCAATGAACGGTACAACAAAAGAAGAAATACGTAGGACGAAGCGCTTCGTTAATGACTCTTTTGTTTTTCCGTTGGCGCTTAATTAAATCAAATACTATATAATGAATGTCTCGACTGGTAATCAATTCCAGGAATCTGGATTGTCCGTCGCCCTTGAGAGGGTTTTCCTTCTTTTGGGAGGTCTCCCCCATTCTGTGGTTACAGCGCTTTTGTGCTTATTTGGAGTCGCCATGACACAAGTGATGGCCAACGCCGGAGTCTCCGCCATGCTCGCACCAGTGGTTTTGGAGACAGTACGTACATGTACCCACACAGCTTTTACCCTCTTAAGGTTGCTTGTTTGATTCATGCGTAATAGTTTCATATTTCTTGCGGTAGCGGAGAGGCTGTTATTGAAAAAAAAGGGTGAAGAAAGGTGATTCCGTGAAATACTTGTCAGTGTACAGGTTCTAAAAATGAGAAAAAAAAGCTGAAAAAATTTCTAGTTTGCTATCATGTTCTGAACGCAGTATCGCAAGGTAAATATAGGAAACCAGCCTCACGTAAACATTTTCAGTTTGACGTAACCAGTATACCCCCGTAAAAGCTTTATCCACGCAATGTGTTCTAGCAGATTCAGTTTCAATAAATTTTGCACTTGCTTCATTAGAGCGCGCTGCGCTCAAACGACTGTGTTCCCTTAGCGCTTCCTCATTAAGTTTACTGTCCAACGCGCTTTGCGTCCCTGATATATTATTCTAGCCCACTATGCTAGCAGCCTTTGCCTATGTTTGGACATGACGGCGACGATGACGCCAACGGCGAGAGTCCGCAAATCTCGTATTGGGTATCTAAAAAAGAGATTTTTCGTATTTTCGGCTCCCAACTTGCTTTCTCGGAGGGGTGCGTGCGTGCCGATCGTTCCTTTCACATGTGGTTCACGGGACATTGCGAATGTTTCGTCTCTCAATTTGTTTCCCCGTGCACTGAGCTAGCTATATACCCTTCGAGACGTACATGAGTTAGCAGAGAGAACCGATGCTGCAGGGTGCCTAGGTTTTTACACTATATAACGGGTAAAGCAAAACTGTTTATAGAAAACTGTGTCGCTCGAAATTACGTGCAGGCCGTGAAACTGAAGATGCACCCGATGTCGCTGGCCTTTCCCGTCACTTTGTCCTCCTCGTTCGGCTTCATGTTGCCGGCGTCAACTTCGCCCAACGCGATCGTCTACGACATGGCACGCATGGGTGTCAGGGACATGGTGCGTTAACATTGTTCGCAGGAACAACCCAAGCTCCCCCTTGTGATGCTTAAGCTAACGCGAATCTTTTTGCATAAGTTGTTAGGTCACAAGAACAACGACAAAAAAATGCACGTACCGTATCTTACACTCTCTCCATAACGCAGCTTAGTATGACACGAAAAGCACCAAACTTCTTTTTGGGAGCGCGACAGCCACCGTTACACGCTTGGGCATCGTGGCTAAAGCTTACGAGCGCTAGGCTGTAGTTAGAAGCGCGGTTGAGACGACGGGCATGTTGATGTAAAAGTGTGATACGATAGTGAACACGTAACACGATAGTGAACACGCCTCGCCATTACAGACTATTTTTCGTAACGCATCTGAACAGCACCATCTTAAAGCGTTAAGCCGATATTTTTTGTTGTTTTTGTATATCACGAGGTGAATTGCTATGGTCATGAAACATTGTATGTACCAGCCCAAATGCTTTCACGCGGGTGCGTCTACCATGACGCCGTTCGTTTAGCTGTTGAAGATACAAAACTCAAAGGTTGACTACCCAATATGGCGGCACTCAAACCCATTCGTTCATTTGTCCATAGACCGAAGGTCGACAGCCACTCGATTCCGTGGCCCGAGGAACAGTTAATTGGGCCAGGGTTGTTGTTTGTTTGAGGCAGTAACGCAGACTTCGAATGTTGGACTTGGTCAAGTGCGTTTCACACTCTTGGAACTCTAGCGCAAATAGACAAATTTATGTGCAATCCGTTCGTCCTTCATCCCCTTTTTTGTGAAGGTCCTCTAAGAATGCTTTTTTCTTTCTTTCCGTCGTATTGAATTTGGCCCGCCATTCATCTTCACATAGAACCCCACGCCCGCGGCGAAAATGCACCTGGAGCTTTATATTCTTATTGCAATAATCGAGTTACGTGTACGAACTCAACTAATCCTCTCGTTCGGCACACGTAAGTACGGTTTGCTTTTCTGAACATATGTCGGTAAACGGGCGAACATATACTCTTGTTACACAGGCGGCTAGCCTATACCGCGGTTACTTAACGTGATCGCGGTGACGTATAACCGAGGTTCGCTCATGGTACACGGTATACGAGAAACCACGGTTGTAACCAACCGAGCTTGGCAACCTTGGTTTGGCGGTTATAACCGAGGAAATTGCGGCGCCTACAGCGAATGGGCTGGCCGCCTTGACCGAGGATGCTTTTTGCGCTGTCTAACGTTGGTGAAGCGTGGTTGCCGCTAACATCGGTTCAAGGTGCACATGGTTAAGCGTGGTCGGTCGTAACCGCGGTTAGCTTGCCAGTGTAACAATGGTGTAATAAGGCTATTACTGTGTTGCACAAACTTATGCAATATCGTTTCAAGAATGCTCCTTTCGGCCGTACACTGATGCATTCCATTAATGTTTTTCTAGGGTACCTTAAATTCTAAAATTGCGATGGCCCCTTTCCTTAATTATACAGCTTTTTTGACGCCGATAACATTCAACATGCTCATTTTGAATTCCCTTTGTGATCAGGTTCGGCCTGGTTTCGTCCTCGCCCTCATCTGCCTCACCGCGACTATCCTGCTGTCTGTTACCTGGGGCCAGTTTGTGCTGAAACTTCAAGAATTTCCGGAATGGGCCACCGACAATGAGACGATTGCTGATATAGAATAGCGGACTGTGACCGAGAACTGCCCGCACTTGACTGCTGTACTATCGGCAAAGATAGTTTATTAACGTATGCATATGCTGTTGCGGCATGAAATTGTGCATTATACTATCTTATTTCATGTCGCATATTTTAGTGTTTCAGGTGCTGAAAACATCACGAAATTTTTCACGCTAAGGTGTCTTACTTCATTAAGCGGTGCGTGTATCTTCCCTCATCACAAAATATCTTTATTTAGGTAGGGTTGTTTATAATACCTTGCGTTAAAACTTCTTTTAAATTTTTTTGGCAGATCTCAGGTACAATGAAAATGATTGTTAGATAAAGCATGCAGAGGAAAGGCGACTGTGCTGTAATTTTTGTTGAGCGAGCCGTTATCAAATGAGATATGTATACAAACGTCGTACGCACAGCCATTTTGAACTGTCGCATACGTTTCATACGACCAGTTGTTTAGAGTGTTTTAGAGTTCAGAGTTAATGATGCCAGCGGCAACATTGGTATTTACATCTGTGCCGAACTTTTTGAAATTCATGCTTGAAAAAAAAAACTGAGAAAACTGTACTCCGTCAAGCCAGATTCGAACCAGCGAGCTAAGGACACCCAAAGTTCGAGGCGTCTATAGTCCACCTCTCTACCAACTGAGCCATCAACGGAAACCGGGAAGCTGGGTTGCTGCTTCCTCCTTTACGCTGAGGGAGTCACAGACAGTGGCGATGCTTAACCGGGAAGCTGCATGTCGTTTAATTACCCCCTCACACGCATTTACCCCCGACACTAGTAAACTGGCGACGTCTTGCAACCCTCCCATTCGTCTTGCATGTAAACGTTAGGTGACAGCGTACTTGGTGTTGCGTTAGACATTATGTAATTTCACTTGTACATTAAGGTGCCACACTTAGAGAAATAAATTGATAATTAAAAGAAAAAGAATACAATAAAAAGTTTGCTCCGTCGAGCCGGATTCAAGCTAGCGACCTATGGATGTCCATAGCTCGGAAATCTCTACAGTCCACCGCTCTACCAACTGAGCTATCGACGGAACTGTTTATTTATTACCTGTTTTGCACTTGGTACAAACATTCTTATGCACAATAATATTGCTATATTGCAATAATATTGTGCAATAATATTGCACAATATTATTGCTAATATTGCTATAATTATGCTATGCGCGATAATATTGCTACGATACTGAGGGGGCGCGTGAAGGAGAGGAGAACGAGGTTGGCACGAGCGGTGATCGGCCAGATCCCTGGACTGTCGCATTCTTCATCTCCTGTAAATAAAGGCATCTCACCGTAACAAGATTGGTGGAGGTGTTGGTAAATACAATTGTTGGGATGCGGCGTCCCGGTTGTCCAACGTCGGATTGTTTCTTCAAGGGACGGCGCTGGTGTGGTTTGAAAACCACGAAGAAACAGTAACTACCTGGGAAGCGTTTGAGAAAGAAAAAGCGAGCTGCTTCGGGGACCCATTGATGAAGAAGAAGTGCGCTTAGCAAAAGTAACTACATGGACAGACTATAACCACCTCATGTTTCCATGGCAACCCCGCTGGAATCAGTCCAGAAAGCTCGAAGTCTTAATTACTAAATTTCTATGTCGTGTCCCCCCCCCCCCCCCCCCTAAACCTGTATCTACACAGAGCTGGTCAGACAACATCACCCCTCTGCGCATTCTGCGGAGAAATGGAATCACTAGATCATTATTTTTTGTATTGTCGCCGCTACGAGATACTTAGAAAAAGGTTACTAGTTATGCCATTTCGGAAAATAGGCCTTAGATTGACAACGGAAACGGCACTAAGCTTTGGCGCCTCAGCTTTGAGACATTGCCACAGGGATGCTTTCAATGCCGTTTGCGATTATATTCAGGCAACCAAGCGTATACCTTTGTGATCTTCAATAAAAAAAATTATTTATTACTCCCAAAGGCAGAGTGAAGTAAACGCAGCTGAGTGGTAATCATAACACCTCAAATCTCAAAATTGCTCAACTTGATTTTTTTTCGTTTGCTCTTTTTATGTTGTTTTTATTTTTACATTAGTCTTATTATAATACCAATTCATTACACATAGTTAAAATGATCACAGAAAAACTGCACTACACTTTCTTGGCCAATCCCCCTGAGTGGGTATGAGCCAACATCCCAGGGAAACAACAACAAAAACAAAACAAACTTTGATGCAGGGTGCTCAAGTCCCCGGATAAACATGCACAACGTACATTGAAGAGATTCTGAAATTGTGCGAGTCTGTACACCCACGCATGAAAGAAGATGACAAGGTAGGGCATCTCCTCAAAGGGGTTGCTGAGGATGTTTACAATTTCTTCATCTGCAAGGACACCTTGGCGTCTGTAGCGGACGTAATACAACACTGTCGCACGTTTGAGACCCTGAAGGCTAGGTGCATCACTCCCAAATTTGGTAGACTTGCCGACGTCACTACCGTTGCAAGTGTCGACGTCCCTCCAACATCCTCCTGTGATCTTGCCTCAATGATCAGGCAAATCGTACGCGAAGAATTTGGACGACGTGATGCTATCAACCCGCCGAGAGCACCTGCTATCAACACCTCCCTGCCATACGACGCAATGTGTGCTGCCGTTGATGCAACGCTATATGATGTGCCCCAATCAAGAGCACTAGAGCCCCCAACCGACAACTTACATCATCGCCGTGGTTTCCAGAACGCCTCCCGCCGACCACCTACAATGGTGTCTTCGTGGAACGATCATGGGCAAATGGCCCCTCATGGAAGCTTTGGCGAAGTGCGTAAGGCCCCTGTGTGCTCTAACTGCGGTTTCCGTGGACATGTGGCTCGATTCTGTGGTCAAAGGCGTCGCCCCCAGCAGCGCTACTACGAGGGATCATCAGCTTCTTCTCGACAAAACCGCTGGCGCGGTGGTATGCGTTCAATGCGGGACGCGTACCTTGGGGACGGCTTCCAGCAAACGACCCACAGTGATACACATGTAGGACACAATTTCCACCGGAATTTACGCAACGACTCGCCTTCCTCCGTGCGAAGCTTGACGCCCCCCACAACACGCCGGTTCCGTTCCCCATCTCCTGGTTGACGCGTCACCTCCCCGCCTCCGGGAAACTAGGTGGTGCGGCCAATAGAGGTGAGGTCGCCGAACATTTGTCACTACATCCGCCTATGCCTCCACCCGTTTTTATGACGCAAAATAGGGTCCTCGTGCTTATTGATGGACTTCCTACGATGACTTTGATAGATACTGGAGCAGCTGTTTCAGTGATGAGACTTAACTTCAAATTGCAGCTAGGACATAAAGTGATGTTTCGCTGGGACAGTTGTGCATCATTTCGTGCAGTGAGCGGGGAGACACTGTGCCCTATCGGTGTGTGTGTTGTTAGTGTCAATTTGGGTGACAAGGTCTTCGAGGCCGAATTCGCTGTCCTGACCAGCTCCACCCATTACATCATCTTGGGGATCGATTTTCTACGCGAGTGCGGGGCTACTGTAGATTGCGGTGCTGGCGAGATTATGCTATCGGCATTTACTGACGATCCTAGGTGCTGTCAAGGATATATCACCGTCATTGAGGATGTTGTCTTGCCGCCCAACTCGATGAAGACCGTACGCGTTAACGCCTCGGCCTCGGACGCCGGAAAGTTTGATGTTCTTGTGGAGCCCATTCTTCTCAATTGCGCCAAGAAAAATGTGCTCGTTCCACATTGTGCTCTGTCGATCAGTGATAGGCGATCGTCCTTATGGGTGTCGAACTATTCAAATGAACCTGTTATGCTACCCTGCGGAATGCGACTCGCCCTCTTCGAACAAAACGCGACCAGTTTTATTGCATCTTTAAGCGACGAGAGAGTAGATCCTATTCGTGCAACGTACCATACAGAAGCCAACTTTCTGAGTATGGTAAACAAGTCGCTATCATCAGAAAAACGTCAAGCTTTGGTCGAAGTCCTTGCGAAGCACGCTACTATATTTGACTTTGCGCTGAAAGAAGAGCAAATAAGTGTACCCGAGTCACGTACTCGCCGTGGAATTGACACAGGATCCGCTCACCCTATCCGGCAGAAACCATACCGTGTCTCAGCTGAGGAGCGCAAGGTCATTACTCAACAGGTTGAAGAGATGTTAAAGAAAAGGGTCATCCAAGAGTCGTGTAGTCTTTGGGCTGCCCCTGTGATTCTTGTCCGAAAGAAGGGTGGTACATGGCGATTCTGCGTGGATTACAGACGGCTCAACTCTTACTAAAAAGGATGTCTACCCGCTTCCCAGGATTGATGATGTCATCGATTGCTTACATTCGGCATCGTACTTCTCCTCCGTGAGTTTGAGATCTGGTTATTGGCAAATCACCATGCACCCGAATGACAAAGAGAAAACGGCATTCATAACCCCAGATGGTCTATTTGAATTCAATGTAATGCCGTTTGGCCTATGCAACGCTCCAGCCACGTTTCAGCGCTTCATGGACTCTGTGTTACGTGGACTAAAGTGGGAAGTTTGTCTTTGCTACCTGGATGACATTATAATTTTTGGCCGTACATTCGATAAACACAACCATCGTCTAAACATTGTTCTCACCTGCCTTGAGAGAGCTAAGCTCACCCTGAACTCTAAGAAGTGTCTCTTTGGCAGCCGTGAGACTCTCGTTTTCAGTCACGTGGTGGACAAGCATGGCGTTCGACCCAACCCCCAGAAAGTCGCTGCAGTCAGCAGCTTCAAACAAGCTCAGTCAGTACGAGAGTTGCGAAGCTTTTTGGGCCTATGCTCTTACTTCCGTCGCTTCGTGCCCAGGTTCGCCGACCTCGCTTACCCTTCGACGTCCCTACTCAACAAGAACGCACCTTTTCGGTGGTCAGCGGAATGCGAGTCGTCTTTTTCACAACTCAAGTTTGTTCTTAGGTCAGGGCCCGTACTTCGCCACTATGACCCATCTGCTGCCACAGAAGTTCATACTGACGCCAGTGGTGTAGGTTTTGGCGCCGTCTTGGTCCAACGCCATGGAGCTGCTGAACACGTCGTTGCCTATGCTAGTCGCTGTTTAAGTAAACCGGAGCGAAACTATACTGTCACAGAGCAGGAATGTCTCGCGGTCATATTCGCCGTGCACAAGTTTCGCCCTTATATCTATGGACGCCGATTCTCGATTGTCACGGACCACCATTCTTTATGTTGGCTCACTGGACTACGGGACCCATCTGGTCGTCTTGCTCGTTGGGCGGTACGATTGCTAGAACACGACTTTGAAGTCTGTTACAAGAGCGATTGTCGTCATGCCGATGCCGATTGCCTTTCACGACTTCCCCTTCGGACAACCGAGTGTGACGCTGACAACTTTGATGAATATTTGGCGATAGTGGATCCTCCGTTTCCTGATATGTGGGGTTTAACGTCCCAAAACCACTATATGATTATGAGAGACGCCAATCCTCCGTTTCCTGACCTAACAACGTTTCGAGCGGAGCAACGCAATGACAACAGTCTCGCTTCTTTCTTTATTTCCGGAACGAACGGTCAACGTGGTTTCGTCGCAAAGGATGGCGTTCTTTACAAAAAGAGTTATTCCGGCGTAGGCCCTCGCCTACTTCTAGTTGTGCCTACAAGTCTACGACAACACGTACTTCGAGCAATGCACGACGACCCAACATCTGGCCATATGGGTTTTTCTAGGACATTTTATCGCACGCAAGAACGCTTCTTCTGGCCGAAGATGCGTAAAAGTGTGACTGCATACGTTGCGAGCTGTGAGCAATGTCAACGCCACAAGCGTCCTACAACTCCGCCAGCTGGACTACTTCATTCCATAGCACCCTCGAGTTCACCATTTGATGCCGTAGGTGTCGACCTGCTCGGCCGTTTTCCGCGATCAACGAACGGCAACCGATAGATTATTGTGGGCGTTGACCACCTCACACGTTACGCCGAAACTGCGGCGATTCCTGCGGCAACGGCCACTCAAGTTTCACAGTTCATGCTGTCACATGTTATATTACGCCATGAATCCCTCCGTGTCATCATCAGTGAACGTGGGCGGCAATTTGTTGCCGATGTAGTTGAAGAACTCCTTCGTCTTGCTTCGTGCCATTTTCATCACACTACCCCGTATCACCCGCAGGCTAATGGTTTGACGGAACGAACTAATAGGACTCTCGTAACATGATTTCCATGTATGTTGATTCTGGACACAAAACATGGGACGCGATTTTGCCATTTATAACTTTCGCCTACAACACTGCACAGCAGGAAACAACGAGATACAGTCCATTTTATCTGCTCTACGCACGCCAACCCCGCACTGCTCTTGACACTATCCTTCCTTTTTCCGAGACTGATCAACCTACTCTCGCCAAAACCATTTACTGCGCAGAAGAGGCCCGGCGCATCGCCTGTCTTCGAACTTTTGTCTCACAGAAACGCTCTAAGAACCGTTACGACAGAAGTCACCGGCACGTATTGTTTGAAAAAGGGGATTTGGTGTGGCTTTGGACGCCGCTTCGCAAGCGCGGCCTCTGCCAAAAGTTTCTGGCCAACTGCACCGGTCCGTTTGTTGTCCTAGAACGTCTCAGCGATGTCACGTACGTGATATCTCAGCTGTTGTCAACTGGCCGCCGCTCAAGCAAGACCAACGTCATTCATGTTGCCCGTCTAAAACGCTATCATCATCGCAACGATGCCTAACTCGCCCGGTGGGCATCGTCTGCAAAGGGGGCATTGCTACGATATTGAGGGGGCGCGTAAAAGAAGAGGAGAACGAGGTTGGCACGAGCGGTGATCGGCCAGATCCCTGGACTCTCGCAGTCTTCATCTCCTGTAAATAAAGGCATCTCACCGTAACAAGATACACAACAGAACCAATGACAAGACAATCACGGAACTATTAGTGGTTACAGTGCTAAAGTTTCTTTAGGTTCACCAGGGATTAATCAACCCTAGAGAGTCCTTCCGGGACAAAGTCTTGTTGTTTGAGTATGTCAACGTATTGAGCAATGCTTTTGCGGAAAAGCACGCGCCCAGCTCGCCTGTCAGGGTCACAGTAGTAACTGGCCATTCTAGCCTGCCATAGACGATGGAGAACAAGAAGCATTGAAAAATCAACAGGCGGTCCATTCTTTTTTTTTACTGTTAAAAACCTAATACCAGGTGAATATAAGAGAAAATCTTTTTTATAGTTCTCTGTAAAACATCCCAGAAGAAGACCCCTTCCCAACTATGCAAAAAAAAAACGTGCTTTATTGTCTCTGGCTTTCGACAGATCAGAAAGTTTGAACCCCGTGGCATATAAAATCCATTATGCTAAAAAAATCTTCACCAGTAGCGTGCCCGTGTGTAATTTAGGAAAAGCTTTTTGCACTTGGCTGAATTTGCATTTTCTTAACACACTTAGGAACATCATTGCCCTCTCCCCCACTATTAATTACCATATACATGGAAGCCAGAAAAATCATGTCGCATATGTCTTTACCGAAAACAGGTATTCATTGGAAAATCGAACTGACAAGAAGCGAACACTGTCCGCAAGTTCGTTAAAGAAACCTCGCGTACCTCCGGGCATGCTTGCGAAACTAAATGCGAACTTAGGCAAAGCACGACACAGGTGTAACTGGCATACGATTCTCAAGAATGGGTGCCAAACATCTCAAAAAAAATTAAACATTTAACTAGTGGTTGCATGACCAGATTCGACAGGCTTAGTGTCCCGTGTTTAATTATTCGGAACAGATAAACAGATGTATGGTTGTCCCAAGTGGACAACCATACATTTGTTCATCTGTTCCGAAGAGTTAAACACGGGACACTAAGCCTGTCGAATCTGGTCATGCAACCACTAGTTAAATGTTTAATTTACAGCAAACATTCTATGCAGCTTTTGCACGTGCACTCGTGAGCAACACAAAACCTGCATAACATACCATAATATTCTCATTAAAATATGTTGCATACAGTGGCTCTGGCAAACACTGAGAGAGAGTTGCCGTTCCACTGCGCTGTCCTTTCGTGCGGTTCTTTTATTTGTTCAGTCCAGTAGTCGTTAGTGTCCTTGTAGTGCTGTAAAGGCACGCCTAGGTATTTTACTGGAGTTTTAAACCATTGAATGTTAGCATAGATATCCGGGGTTGTTGTCCAATCTCCGTGCCATAGCCCCAGGCACTTTCCCCAATTCACCAGACTTCCTGTAATTTCTTCAGAATTTTTGACAACGTAAACTTTCTTTTGTACACTTTCTTTGGTGGTACAACACACTGCTACAACGTCAGCGTTTGGCAAAACTTTGGCCTCGGCGTCAAGCAGTCTGAAACCGCGGATGGTCTCGTTTTCCATTATGGCCAATCACAAGCTTTCTATGTACAATGCAAACAAGAGTGGACTTGCTGGACAGGCCTGGCGTACAGAACGTTCCAGCTTAATGGAAGACCCTGGGATCTTGTTAATGATTAGTCGCATTTTACAGTTCTTGTACGCCAAGACTATGCCCCCTGTAATCACCGATCCAACGTTCACATGTTCAAGTATATATGGAGAACAGCACGTCATGTGGGACGCAGTCAAATGCCTTTTCTAAATCAAGCTGTAGGATCGCAACATGGGAATGAAAAGCATCGCAATTCTCAAGGGCACAGTGCATTGTGTGTGTTCATCAATATTGAGCGTCTCTTGATGTCACACGTTTGGTGCTCCCCAACTATTTCGGTATATACGGGGTGCAATCTACCTGCCAATACTTTCTTGAGTATTTTGTAGTCCGTGTTCGTTAGCGAAATGGGCCTATATGACGAAACTAATTTTAATTTTGCTTTTTCATCTGTCTTTGATATTAGAATAGAGTACTTCTCGGCAAATGAAGGTCGTAATGCTTTGATTGTGTAGGCTTCCATAAAGACAGCATGTAACACTGGTGAGACTTGTGTTTAAAAAAAACATTACAACACATCGCACCGACACCATTGGGCCCTGGTGACTTACCCGCGGCGAGATTATCTATTGCATTTTCAATTTCAGAAATTGATAAATATGCCTCTGTAACGCCTCTTTCGTTTCGAGGGATAATTGCGGCATCCGGCACAGGAAATTGTCCTTGAACTTTGTAACGTCCACTAATGGGACTGTGAAGAGACCCTTGTAATACCGAAAGAAAGCTTCTTCGATTGTGCTGTTAGTATTTAGCAGAATGTCATTTTCCTCTATTTCGTCACTGTGATTACGACGCGCTCGGGATTAATCGATTACAAGTGAGCACTTGGTAGGAGTCCCCCCATAGCCCACGCCTCTGCTCTCGCTCGAATAAGGGATTCTCTGTAGCGTTCCTGCTCAAATAGCTCAATTTTTCGTTTGATTGCATGAATATCTTCCTTATATGCACCGGGATCCTTACTTTATAGTGCTATCAATTTTTAAGCGTTGTTTTAAGTTCATTTTTTTCATTCTTTCTTTATGTTTTAAAACACTAGATCTCGATGTGGCTTTCATTCTAACGCTTTGCTTTAAAAGTTCCCATTCCTCGCCTATTTTACAGGCGCCGATCACTTTAATGTTCTTAATTCCTTCTATCACAAAGTTATTAAAATTCGCATCCCGAAGTAGTTTAGCGTTAAACTTCCATAAATCCCAACTAAACTTGTTTGCTTTTTATTTAAGTCCCACGTTACAATGTACAGGACAATGATCACATAAAGAAACAAGTAAGACTGTGTAAACATTGCTTTTAGCTATCGCCTTCCCAGCCATGTATATCCTATCAAGGCGTGCATGACTGGTTCCCTGAAAATGCGTAAAACGAACTTCACGACCTGCCTCAATGCACTCCGCTACATCATCCAGGTTGAATTCATTCAAGAAGTCATAGAGCACTTCAACACTTTTATCTCGCACATGGCGGTTATCAATGATATCCTTCACGCTCAATACACCATTGAAATCTCCCAAAAAAACGAGCTCTTTTGCTGTCCTTAAATGTTGCTTAACTAACGAAAAAAATTTTCTCGGTACGCCTCCACGTTCGGCGCATCGACTCAAATGATGCCATTGAATTTCTCTCATACTAAAAGTACAAATCACTCTTCTGCTGGAGTCGCAAGAGAAGTGGCTTTGAACAATCAATCCCGGAATCTATTTAACAAAGAGCACACAACCGGCAGAATTTCCATTTGCATGACTAACTACGGAATAATATTTAGACGTAAACCGCAGCATCATGCTCCCGGTCTCCTCCTCACCTTCCACTTTTGTCCTATTGTTGGACTGCTAACACGTCGATATCTTGGTCAATTAACAAGCGGTACACTTGAGCTTGCTTTTTATTGGAGGCCTAACTTCGGACATTTAAGGTTGCAACGCTCAGTGCCAAGTGATTAGCCATCGTTGACACTAAAGAGGAAGGGGTAGGCCCAGGGCATATATGCTCCGGGCCTATCTCCGTCTAGCTCACTGCTAGGCGTCTCGGGACCACCAAAGGGTCCGGCATCAGTTTGCTGCTGGTCACTTAGAGTTCCAACCGGTCAGTTCACAGGTAGATTGGACCTCACTCGGAGGTCCGAGTGGCGCGCCGGTGTCGCCTTCGCTGGCGGTCCCTCAACTTTGCTCTCGTGAGCAGTGCCTGAATTTTTCTCCAGCAGACGCTTAACCGCCAAGCTTGTGTTGATCCCTCGGGTCATTCCATGCGCTATCAAGTCGCACCTTCCCGCAGCTTGCGTTGACATGTCCGCTGGTTGGCTTTGCGATTCTTCAGTGGAATTCTCTAGACTGGTGTGCGCCGTAGCCGTTTCTTTCTCCTCGCATTCAGACGCTCTATCGTACTCTTCAGACAAAACCAGCCTGCTTTCATCCAGAGACCGACGATATTTGCCGGGTCGCCGAGCTGAGCAGACGTGCTCCGAATGAGCTCCGCAGTTTTCGCTAATTGTGCCGCCCTAATTGCTTCCAATCGATTGGAAATCATCACTGCAGTGTCCATGAACATCTCTGGACTCGATTGATACCATTTTTGGTCCGGCCAACCGGACTTTTTGTCAATTTTCGACGTTTTTTTCACTTGTGCGACGCTAGGCCTAGCGCACCACGCCTAGGCTTAGCACGAGTACGGCCGCGGCGCGCAGCTGCGTCGGCCGCCCGGCCCCGCTCGACGGCTCGACTCTTTATCGCCGAAGATGGCCTCGGCCTCATCGCAGCTCAACGCCGTTTCCCACAACCGTTTCACGGCCCTTGCTACGGAAGACATGGACTTTTGTGCTGGCGGAAACGACACTACGACCACCGACACGATCAACGACCAAGAGGTACTACGCAGCACCGGCCGCACCGCAGTCGCGGTGCGCGGCAACGACTTACACCCAAGTGACATGGCGGGATGGAAAATCTCCGGAAAACAAGTAAGCTAACGACCTAATAAGCTCCAGCTTAACGAAGTTACCCAAAGCAGCAAGCCAACTCCGCAATTTAGCGAAGCTCAAGCAAAACGCAAGATAGCGAAAATCACTAAAGCGTCCCGCATGCCGCTGAATTTGCCGCGGGAAGAGCAGAAGATTGTAATACAATCGAGAGGAGGGCTATTCCTAGCGAAAATTGAAGCTGACATCGTAATGTCCGCAGTCATAACGGCAGCCAACGTTCCCAAGACCACAGCGAAAGCAGATACGATCTGTACTAATCCCACGCAGAACATCATCGTGATCAGGACGCCCGATGAAGAACGAGCACGTTACTACGCAAGCGTATGCTCCCTGTACATTGGGGCCCGTAGCTACGAAACGCATGCCTAGTGAACCGCGCCTCACGGCACAGTGAAGGGAGTAATCCGTGGCATCGCAGTAGAGAACACTGCCGAAGATCTGCATGAGAATATCGTTAACCAAGCAAACCCGCAGGCCCTCGAAGCGCACAGGATTGGAAACACTACCTCCATCGTCATTTTGTTCGCGGGAACAAAGGTTCCCAACTACATAAAGTACGGCTCCATTATAGTAAAGTGTGGATTATACAGACAACACCACAACGTATGCAAGACATGCGGCAAAGTCGGCCATCGAGCCGATGTATGCCCCACGCCGGAAACCAAGATCTGCTTTGCGTGTGGTGCGCCTAACCCGGCGGCAGACCACGCGGCGCGGTGCAAATTGTGTAACGGAGCCCACGCCACGGGCACGGAAGGCTGTACGAACAAGTACAAGGTGCCCTTCGTAGTTACTCAGCGCAGATGGGAGCGCAGAAACGCGGCGTCAACGTTTTCGTCGCAAGACTTCCCGCAGCTGCCACCGCAACAACAGAACGAAGCACGTCTATCAAATAGAGGACGCAGGCACTCGAGGAAGCGGGACAAAAGCAGGGGACAATCGGCGAGCCGCGGCAGAAGCACCGACGGCAAGCGCAGCGAGAACATGAATTACAACCGCAACCAGCAGCGACCGGGCAACGTGATAAATGGGGCCCAGGCAGTCAACCCGCAAGCAGCGAACCGCAATCCGCTCAACCACGTAGCTGAAGCGAAGGACAACACCATCCAGTCACTACGCAATGAAAATGACCAGCTCAAGCGATGCATCGCTGAACAGAGAGCTCAAATGCAAGAGATGAACGCCAAGTTGAACCAACTCATCAATGCACAGCAGCAGCAGCAGCAGCAGCAACAGGTGACTCCGACACCGCCGCCGTTGCCGCCGCAGATTCAACCAAGACCCCCAACGCCAACAGAAAACAACACAAACTCAGCCATGGAGGTACAAGTCCCAGTTCCTACGGAAGCTAACAGCACAGAACCCGAAACGATCGACGTTGCTAGGACAAGCGAACCGGCACCCAAGAAGCGAGCGCTCGAATACGCACGTGAACGAAGAGTCAACGCTAGGCTGGAAGCCTAGAAGAACGTCAAGATCGACTAGAACAGACCATGAAAGCCAACTACGAAATCCTGAGCCAAGCCATCAAAGCTACTAACGATCGCCTCGATACTACCAACGCACGCCTCGACACATTGGTGACACCCGTACATGGCATGCAGTCTACCATACAAGGAATACAGACTAAGCTGGATGCACTAATACACGCGCTGACGGCGTCAGGACTAATCCCACAACAGGCCTTCACCCAACCACAATAATGGACGGGACAACGGCAACAGGCACAGCTAACCACAGAAACAGAGCACAGACACAACAGCATCATCTCTTCATATGGCAATGGAATCCCAACGGCCTACAGGGGAGAAAAGCATCGTTTCAACAGTACATACAGCAAAGCACCAAGAGACCCGACGTTATAATACTACAAGAAATGCACAGTGAAACCCCACTGACGTTACCAGGGTACAAATTCTTTGCGAAGCCCCCCAGTGCACGAACAGTTGGGAAAGGCGCAGGGCAGGGGGTCTGCACCTTGGTAAAGAAGAATCTAACTTCAATAGATCACGAGCTGCTACCCAACGGCGCCATCGAGCACAGCACGGTCGAAATCGTCACCGGGAAGTGCAAGCGCCGTGAAAGCACTTTTATAATCAACCTGTACAGCAATCCGAAGCACTTCCAGCAAAAATTCCGCACCCTTGTGCACAAAGCGCAACAGCTCGCCGGCTCCAACGTAACCCTACTGTGTGGAGACTTCAACGCTCAACACACGGCATGGGGATATCCATACACGACGACGAAGGGCCACAGTCTCTGCGACGAAACAATGGACGCAGGTTACCAATTGCTAAACGACGCCAACGCACCTACGAGAAACGGAACGTCGTCGCAGCGAGACACAAACCCAGACCTCGCTTTCATAAGAACGGCCTCGGCACTGCGTGGAGTCACGTGGCGGAACACCGGGGAGACGTTGGGAAGTGACCACTGCATACTCGAAATTACAATACCCATCGCAGAGAGCACGCAAAGAGCACAACAACAGCAAATCGTTGACTGGCACGAGTACAGAAAGAAATTAGAAGACAACGTTGCGGAAACCATTGAAAACATAGAAGCACGGACCAACATGTTGAACGCCACGACCAAAGACGCCACTCAGACGGTAGAAGTGGAGCCGGAGGCTACAATGCTGGACAGCAGACAAGCGCACCTCATGGAAGCCCGCAACTCGCTGAGACGGCGCTGGAAACGTCAACACCACAATAGAAAGCTACTCAAACGTATAGAACAACTCAACAGAGACATCGAGCATCACAGCGCAGTCCTCTGCAGACAGCAGTGGCACGCGGTGTGTCAAGAAGCCGACGGTCAACTACACAAAGGCAAGACGTGGAGGCTGCTACGCCACTTGCTCAACGATCAGATAACCAAGGGAGCTCAGCATTACATGCTGAACAAGACAATTCACAAAGCCGTAAAAGAAATGGGAGAGGCTGAGGTGCAACGACGCCTGGATGCCAAGAATCTCCCCGTAACGCCAACGGACCCACTCCCCAGCTACGAAGGGGCAACCAACGAGAGACTAGATGCCGACATCGAAGAATGGGAAGTGCGAGCGGTTCTACAAACAATCAACTGTAAATCGGCATCCGGACCGGGCCACGTCACCAACAAGGCATTGAGGAACTTGAACGACACGGCAATCGAAGCCTTTACCAAGTACTACAACCAGTTCTGGCGGACGGGCAAGCTACCGCGACAATGGAAGACTGCGAAAACGGTCCTGATCCCCAAACCAGGCAAACCACTCAGCATAGACAACCTGACGCCCATCTCTCTAACGTCGTGCGTGGGCAAGGTGCTTGAACACGTCCTACTCAACAGATGGCAACGTTATTTGGAAGAATCTAACATATATCCACATACAATGCTGGGGTTCCGGGCCAAACTGTGTACCCAGGACGCCATGCTGTTGCTCAAGAACGAAATCGTGGACAGACACTTTCCCACGTTGGATAACAGAGCGGTGCTCAGACTGGATCTCCAGGGAGCATTCGACAACGTACACTACTCGCCCGTCCTTCGGCAGGTGTCCCACCTCAACATGGGGCAGAGGACGTTCGCTTACATCAAAGATTTCCTGACCAACTGCACCACGCGGCTTGTGGCAGGAGAACTACAACTACCGCTCAAGCAGCTGGGGAGCACGGGGACACCACAGGGCTCGGTGATCTCCCCTCTGTTGTTCAACCTTGTCATGATAGGCGTTGCAAGAAGATTGGAACGCGTTAGAAACATCAAGTACACAATCTACGCGGACGACATCACGCTGTGGTCGACGGGAGGAAGCGACAGCCAGATTGAGGCAGCCCTCCAAGGACGTTCCTCCAAGGACGTTCCAAGGACAGCGCTTGTGTTGTCCTCTTTTGCCTTCCGTACCTCGACTTTGTCTGTTTCTTCTAGCACATTCGTGCTCGCGCTGCAGCCCTTATTACTATGACTCCAAGAAGCCATCGCCGCCGTAGAACACCTACGACCCACCGGACTCAAATGTTCACCAACCAAGTCGGAACTGCTAGTGATCTCACCGCGAAGTGCGCGACACCCGACAACGCAGAACATCAACGTGGTAACCCAAGACGAAACGCCGATACCGCACGTGCCGACGCTCAGAATTTTGGGGCTGCACCTCCAGAACTTGAACCACAAGAACGTGACGGCACAGAAGCTCCACGCAAAGCTCTCGCTAGCCAGCCGCCTACTCAAGAAGGTGGCCACGCGGTACCAGGACATGCGAGAAGACAGTCTACTACGACTCACCCAGTCGTTTGCAGTCAGCCACATCTCTTTCGTAGCGTCGTTCCACAATTGGAAAGCGGCGGAGAAGATCAAGATTGACGCGATGATCAGAAAGGCGTACAAGACGGCCCTGGGCCTATACTTTCACACCAACACGGAACGCATGCTCGCGTTGGGCGTTCACAACCCGCTGGAAGAAATCGCAGAAGCCCAGCGAACGGCGCAGTATCACCACCTGTCCCAGACCAGGACGGGAAGAACGACACTACAACGCATCGGAATCAACGCGCCAGCGACGATTCCGGAGGTACCAAAGCAGCTACCCCGGGACGTTTTCCAAGGACTGAGGGTTCCACTCTTACCGAAGCACATGCATCCACAAGTACACCAAGAAAGAAGAGCGGCGAGAGCCACGGCCCTCACAAAAGGTCACGCCAACGATCCGCGCGCGTACTACGTGGACGTGGCAAAGTGTCCCCACCGGCCAAGCACGTACGCAGCAGCAGTCATCGCAGCATACACTGGAGTACTCACAACGTCGGGAAGCATACGGTGCAAGCCGCCCACTCAAGCCGAAGAGTTTGCAATCGCACTGGCACTAGCGATCCCGGATTGCCGCACGGTCCTCAGCGACTCTAAGACGGCAATAGTCAACTTTGCTACAAACAACGTCCATGGAACCACTGCAAGAGTATGTTCAACTATAGCAAGACCGAAAACCAACATTACCGTCAAGTGGTTCCCTGCGCACGACGGGGAGCTGGACGTGGGCCCGAACCGCAACGAGGAGGCAGATACGGAGGCACACGCGCTAACTAGCCGCGGGTCTCTGTCAACGCATTCCTCGGAGCCGCAACGACCTGATGCCGAAGACGGAGAGTATTTTATCACAACCTACGACGACGTTCTGCAGTGGTACAGAACGAGCAGACGCCTCTACCCACCGCCTCATCGAGACCTACAACGCAGAGAAGCAGCTACACTACGGCAGTTGCAAGTACAAGCCATATGGACCCCCGTCTGGGCAAAGCACGTTTGCCCGGAGGTTTACACTACTGATGTATGCCAACACTGCAAGAAAGCGCGAGCCACCCAGAGACACCTCCTCTGGGACTGTGCACCAGCGCCGGGTAACCAAGAAGTAATGCCAACTGCCATAAGCAGCAAAATCATCAGCTGAGAGCCAGACAATCAAAGAGACGTAATCCAGCACGTGCTTAGCATCCTGGAACGCCAGTGGCCGAAAGCGGCGCCCCCACGGGTTTGACGCGAGTAGGTTGCTGCTCTGGGACGTCCGAGTACGCTAGTGTCTCGCTTTAATCCCCCTACCCCTTCCCCCTTTATTCCGGATCGTCAATAAAGTTGTTTCACTCACTCACTCATCCAGAGACCTAGCCGCGTCTCCTGCCTCTGGAGCCGCGTCCTCAGCCTCAGCGGCGACCATGGTCTGCTCTCCGATCTCACCGTTCGTTGCAGCGCTCGTAACCACTGCGTATGACCGGATGCACTGGGCATCTCGATGCCCGAATCACCGACAATTTGACCACCATGGCACCCTGCAGTCCCGCCGTACATGACCGGTCCCTTTGCACCGCAAGCATTGCATATATATAGGTCGACCCGGCGCCGCAACTAGAGCCTATTCTCCTGCAACGCGTACTTCGTGTGAAAGGTCCTACACCATTACTCCATCTTTTAAAATTGAGTAGCACAGTTTTGGTCGTCAACCCTTTGTCACTGACGCCGTCGACTCTCCAGCGTTCTCGATTCACTTCGACCACATCGCCGAAGGCCGCGAACACCATCCGCACATCCTCATCGGCTTCTCTGTGAACCAGCCAATGCAGCCGCAGTTTTATCTGCCGATCTTGGGACCGACGATGAGACACCGGTATCCCTTCACCTATAGTTCCTTGAAAGACAGCAGTTTCTTCGTCGTGTCTTCTCCGTTCAGTGTAACCGCCCAGACGTGATTAATCTTGTACGCTCCGAGTGCAATGACGTCTGATAGCTGTCCAATGGGACGCAACGCGTCTCTGAAGTCTTCAACCCTATAGGGTCTCGGTCGAACGTCTCCATGCAAAAACACTGTAAGACAACGCTTTGTTGCGACCGTCATCAATATTAAAGATTTTCGGCCTTTGTGAAAGAGACGAAACTATTTCGACGCATTGCAAGCGAGGGTGTGCGGTCAAGACTGGTTGGTTTCCTGTCAGCAAAACGTGAAAAGGGGCCAGGACCGGTCTGCGCAAGGAAGGCACACGAGCCAAGAAAGGCCATTGTGAGCTCAACTCTATGCAAAGCTTTCCAGGCAAATGAGGATATTCGCAGCTAAGCCACAGCTGCTAGCAAACAACCAGGAATGGAATGTGGGGGTGAAGAAAAGGATAATGCACTATGTGCTGCAGCCCTTGTGGGAGCTCGCCTCCACGACAAGGGATTAGTCGACCACTCCTCCTTTCCCCCTTCTCCATAGGATCAGCTGAATGGGATGGCATATTTTGACGATATTCGGGCCCACCACGACATTGTCCTACCCAAACAGTCAAGCAAATTTGACACGTGTACTGGCAGCCGGTTTTTCGAACCTCACCCAGCTTCCTGAAAAATCTTGGAGGCCAATGTCGTCGGGCGTGCGTGAAACTTGGTGACGTGAGTTTGACACGTGTATTGGCAGCCGGTTTTTCGAACCACACCCAGCTGCCAGAAGAATCTTGGAAACCAAAATCATTGGACATGCGCGAAATTTGGTGCCGTGTGCGAAAACGTTGGTGCAGAGCTCTGGCAACCATATTTGGGCATCGTGTTTTGGGCAACCATATTTGGCAACCATATTTGGGCAACCATATTTGGGCACATGCATTGTGTGGTGTCTTTCCTCTCCTTCGTGGGTGGAGCATCTAGACCATGGAGCGCCCTGTTGGCGGAAGCTGCGGACAATGTGCCCAGGGTTGGCGTCGAGGCGCTATATAAGCCGAAGACTTTCGTGTATTTGAGGCTCTACAGGTCAACAGTTCTCATGTACAGTTCTGATCACGTGATCACCTCTTTTCTAACTCTCAGTTACTAATCATGTAAATAAATTGTCGGTTTTACGAGCGCCTCATCTGACTTGTTCGACGATGGGTCCTAGGACGGGGGCCCGCTACCAAACTGAGACCCGCAGGACCCGGAGTCGCAACAACATCCAGTTGGCAGATGAGGCAGAATTACTTGGTACTCTTCAGTTAACCTGTTACCGTGGTCCCGGAGGGCCACTGTAGCCGCTCCGACGGAGCCCTGCATCAAGCGTTCGTTCAGTACCGTGGCTGAAAGCAGAATGAGCTATCGACGGAAGAGGGGGGGGGGTGTGCTGGGGCGCTGCTTCTTATTTTATGCCGAGGAAATTGCAGCCAGTAGTAATGCTGACAAAATAGTTACAACTGCGAAACTGCCGGACGATTAATTACCCAGTCACACGCATTTACCCCCGACACTAGTAAAGTGGCGACGTTTTTCCAACCTTCCCGATCGTCATGCATATGAACGTTAGGTGCCAGCACACTTTGTGTCGTGTACGACACGTTGTAATTCTGTTTTTACAATATGGTGCTGCTCATATGACCATAAATTGATAATTTAAACATGGAGAATGCAATAAATAGCTTCCTCTGTCAAGCCGTATTTGAACCAGCGACCTATGGATGTCCGCAGTTGGAACCTCAACAGTCCACCGCTCTACCAACTGAGCTATCGATGGAAGATGAGGGTACTATGGCGCTGATTCATTCTTTATGCCAAAGGAATCGCAGGCAGTGTAAAGGGTGGCGAAATAACGAGAACCATGAAGCTGCATGACATTTTGTTACCCACTCACGCGTATTTACCCCTGATGCTAGTAAAACGGCGACGTTTCTGAAACCTTCCCAATCGTCTCGCATATAAACTTTGGGTGCCAGCACACTTTGTGTCGTGTATGACATGTTCTAATTCACTTTGTACATTATGGTGCTGCACATGTGACAATAAATCACCAATTAAAACATAAAGAATACAATAAAAGCTTGCTCCGTCGAGCCGGATTCGAACCAGCGACCTATGGATGTGCGCAGTTGAAACCTCTACAGTCCACCGCTATACCAACTGAGCTATCCACGAAAGATGGCAGTACTACGTCGCTGATTCATCCTTTATGCCGAAGGGATCGCAGGCAGTATTGAGGCTGACGAAATAACGAGAACCATGAAGGTGCATGACATTTAATTACCTTCTCACGCGTATTTACCCCCGATGCTAGTAAAATGGCGACGTTTCTACAACCTTCCCAATCGTCTCGAATATAAACTTTGGGTGCCAGCACACTTTGTGACGCGTATGACATGTTCTAATTCACTTTGTACAATATGGTGCTGCACATGTGACAATAAATTACTAAATAAAACATAAAGAATAACACAAGAAAGCTTGCTCCGTCGAGCCGGATTCAAACCAGCGACCTATGGATGTCCGCAGTTGGAACCTCTACAGTCCACCACTCTACCAACTGAGCTATCGACGGAAAATGGCGGTACTACGGTGCTGATTCATCCTTTATACCGAAGGAATCGCAGGCTGTATTGAGGCTGACGAAATAACGAGAACCATGAAGCTGCATGACATTTAACTACCCACTCACGCGTATTTACCCCCGATGCTTGTAAAATGGCGACGTTTCTGCAACCTTCCCAATCATCTCGCATATAAACTTTGGGTGCCAGCACACTTTGTGACGCGTATGACATGTTCTAATCCCCGCAGGGGTGCCTGCGCAAGTAGGCGTTGTGTGTGTAGCGACACCACGGACCCGAGCTAACGGGGGCGTTTCGGCTCCCTCCCACGCCTAGCCGTGCGTGGCTTTGCCGTGTCCGGGGAAAATGGGATCCTGGGGGTTGAGCCACTGCTGGGTGATTGGACCTTTAAGGCCCCCGGCAGAGGCAACACACCGCTTTGGCCCCGGCTTCACGTAGACGGCACCCCTGGGCTGACCCACCCAGGGGAAATCGGTAGTCGCTTTTTCCTATTTCTCTCTCTCTCTCTCTATATCTTAGTATTTTCTCGTCTTTAAATCTATCCTGTCTTCTTCTCTCTTCCATTTACTTCCGATTTTTCCTGGCGGCAAGGGTTAACCTTGTGTATGTGCTCTGTCTTGGGCACAATATATTTGGTTATAGCGGCTGTGTACAGCTGACGTTGACATGCCTCATATAAATTTAGGACTGGTCACGTCCCCGCGTTGGGCTCCATGGTGGGCGGCTGGCACGGCTGCCGAACTCATATTTAGTTTATGGCTTTTTCTTCTCTCCCTTCATTGCACGATCGTCCTCTCTCAAAGAGAGGGTGCACCGAAGACTTTTTCAATTATTTCAGCAAACCGAAATAAACCTTTCCCCGCTACCATGTAATCCATTGTGAAACCGCTGAAAAGAACGCCAGAACTATTTCGCCTTTCGTTGTTTCCAAATGCCTCACCACTACACCTGGACCAGGTTACCAGGCTACAAGAATGGCCAGTGGGGATCTCCTCCTCGAGGTAAAAAGTCAGAGCCAGTATGAAAACCTCTCAAAACTAGAATCGTTTGGAAACATACCTATCTCAATTACACCACACCGCTCACTCAACACTTCCCGAGGCGTTGTATCTGATCAAGACTTGCTTGACCTGACTGAAGGTTAGCTCCTCGAGGGCTGGAAGGACCAGCAGGTGACACAAGTACAAAGAATCAAAATTAGGCGTGATAAGAAGGAAATCCCAACAAAACACATAATTGTGACATTTTGCACCAGTGTCCTGCCTGAACATCTCGAAACAGGATACTTGAAGTTGAATGTGAGACCCTACATTTCCAACCCATGACGTTGCTTCAAATGCCAGCGTTTTGATCACGGCTCTCAGAGTTGCCGCGGCCAACTCAGCTACGGAAAGTGTGCCACCACAGGACACGCTACAGACGAGTGTAAGGTGGAGGATGGGGCCTACTGCGCAAACTGCGATGGTGCCCATCCCGCATACTCCCGAACCCGTCCAACATGGAAAAAGGAAAAAGGAATTGTTACAATCAAAATCACACAAAACATTACTTTCCGAGAAGCCCGTCAACAAGTATCTGGTCTTTTCACAAACAAACCATCGTTCGCCGATGTAGTGCAACAGGGGGCAGCACTACAACGGCTTGCGGCAACTGCCCATGCAAGGCACAGTGTGTCTAGGCGGTCGCCAATGCCCCCACCCACGGCGGAAACAGCCAAGGCTGCCCTGCCACTCGTCCCCACGGCGACAACCACGGCCGCTCCAAGCTCTTGCAGCGGCCAGGGTATCCCAGCACCAAAGGAGGTTCCTTCGACCTCTAGCCCAAGAGGACCGAAGGTTCCGCCCCCCGAGGTGAAGGAGACCCCAGGGTCAGCCGATATGAAGGCCTCGTCTCACCAGGCGAGGTCCCAAGCCCAAAACATCAGCTCGCAAATGCGGGCACGCAGTGCCTCTGAGGAGGCAATGGACACCACGGTACCCCTGGTGCCGAAAGATCGGCGTAGCTCCCTGGAGCGCGCCAAATGAAATAAAAAGCCAATAACGGGGCCCAGCGACGGCCCTGTTCTTTGAGTCTTAACGCTTAGCTTAAGAGGCAGACACACCCATTTTTCCTTACACACAGCACTATGTTACCTCCAATATGGCAACACAAATAATACATTGGAACGTCAGAGGACTGCTTAGAAACCTCGATGATGTTCAAGAGCTCTTTTGCAAACATTTGCCGAAAGTGCTGTGTGTACAGGAAAGTCATTTAAAATCTAAAAACAGGAATTTTTCGCGTCGGTATGTTCTCTTCCGAAAGGACAGAGATGATGCTGCGGCATCATCCGGTGGTGTAGCCATTATGAACGGAGATGTACGTCATTTATTGTGAACGGAGATGTACGTCATTTATTGATGTAACCCCCCTGCTATAACGCCTTCAGGTGCTGCGGGGTATCTGATGAATAAAAAATAAAGAATTGTTAATCAAAAAGTAGCATGCACACATTTACCACT
Source organism: Rhipicephalus microplus (assembly GCF_043290135.1). NCBI lineage: Eukaryota > Metazoa > Arthropoda > Arachnida > Ixodida > Ixodidae > Rhipicephalus > Rhipicephalus microplus. Next base: position 72,910,918 of record NC_134702.1, on the reverse strand, counting down.
GAAAACAACACTAGAGGCAGTGGCAGTTCTTTTCAACAAGCTCGTCACCATCTGCTCTCTGTACATACACCCACACCACCGCCTTGGAAAACTAGAATTCGAGTCCTTAATAGATCAACTACCCGAACCTTATCTGGTCCTTGGTGACCTGAATGCTCATAGCAGTCTATGGGGTGATTCTCGCTGCGATGCACGAGGTCGTCTCATTGAACAGTTCCTTTTTCCTCCGGTGCCTGTCTGTTGAGTAGAAAAGAGGCAACATATTATAACCTTGCCAACAAAACCTACTCTTCCATAGATCTCAGCATCGCATCTCCTTCACTTGTACCATTACTCCAATGAAAAGTTCTAAATAATCCCTACGTAAGTGACCAACTCCTGTTGTTTTCAGTACACAAACATCAAACGAATGTCCTCCACGAGTTCCCAAATGGCTTATACACAAAGCCGACTGGGAACAGTTTCATAACAATGCTCAGTTATGTTGGACTGACATATGTGGGCTAAGCATAGATGAAGCTGTGCAGTATTTCACAGCTCTCCTTATTAACGCAGCAGCCAAATGCATCCCACAAACATCTGGACAGCCCGGCAAGCGACACGTCCCATGGTGGAACACTGAGTGTCGTAATGCGCGAAAGGAGCAGAATAAGGCATGGAGGTTGCTTCGGAACTCACCGACAGCCGAAATTCTTGACACCTTCAAGAAAATAAAGTCTGAAGGCAGGAGAACGCGTCGGCAGGCCAAAAGAGAAAGCTGGCAGAAGTTTTTGTCAGGGATCAAATCATACACACAGGAGGCTAAAGTCTGAAACATGGTCGGTAGGATAGCAGGAAAACAAGTACACACACTTCCACTCGTAAACACTCAGGGTGATACCTTGGAAGATCAGGCAAACTTCCTCGGTGCACACTTTGAACGGTTATCCAGCTCGTCCCACTATACTGACACTTTCCAAAAATACAGAACAAGAATAGAAAAGCAGAAACTCGAACATAAATCCACCAGATACAAGGCATATAACCAAGCTTTCAGTCTAGCTGAGCTCCGAACATCTCTAAACTCGTGCAGTACTTCTGCCCCAGGTTCTGACCGTGTGGTGTATGAAATGTTAAAAAACCTACTAGCCGAAACACGAAAAACCTTACTTTGTTTGTACAATGCTATCTGGTTTTCTGGCACTATCCCTACCTCCTGGAAACAGGCTATTATTATTCCCATTTTGAAAGAGGGCAAGGACCCTTTTTTAGCTTCAAGTTATAGGCCTATTGAAATTACAAGCTGCTTGTGCAAAGTCTTCGAAAAAAAAATGATAAACTGCCGACTTGTACATATCCTTGAAACAAACAATTTGCTCGACCCGTTTCAGTGCGGGTTTCGAGAAAGTAGCTCCACCACAGACCACATTGTTCGTATCGAGGCACAGATCAGAGACGCCTTCGTCCATAAATAATATTTTCTCTCTGTGTTCCTCGATATCGAAAAGACTTATGATACAACATGGCGTTTTCGAATTCTAAGAGACCTGTCCCACCTCGGTGTGCGCAGAAGAATGTTTCATATAATCGAAAGTTACCTGTCAAACCGGACATTGCGTGTCCGAGTGGGCAGTGTTCTCTCCCAAACATTGGTCCAGGAAACAGGCGTGCCACAAGGTGGTGTGTTTAGTTGCACACTTTTTATTATCAAAATGAATTCTTTGCACTTGTCCATCCCCCGCAATATGTTCTATTGTACATATGTCGACGACGTTCAGCTTGGCTTCAAGTCATGCAACTTGGCAATGTGTGAGCGGCAGGTTCAGCTGGTTTTAAACAAGGTCTCCAAATGGGCAGATGAAAACGGATTTCGACTTAACCCACAAAAAAGCACGTGGGCCTTGTTCTCTCGAAAGAGAGGCAAGCACTCGGAACCTGACATTCGACTGAACGGCCAACGTCTGTCCGTCAAAGCCGAGCATAAATTCTTAGGCTTAATCTTGGACAACAAGTTGACCTTCGTACCGCACATCAAGTATTTAAAAACAAAATGTTTAAAAGCCATGAATGTTATAAAAGTGTTGTCACGTACTACTTGGGGTAGTGATAGGCATTGCCTCATGAATCTGTATCGAAGCCTCATTCGCACCCGCTTAGATTATGGGGCCGTTGTTTATCAGCCTGCAACTCAAAGTGCTTTGAAGATGCTGGACCCCGTGCACCATTTGGGCATCTGCCTTTCTACGGGTGCTTTTCGCACCACCCCCGTAGAAAGCCTTTATGTTGAGTCAAATGAGTGGTCGCTTCATCTGCAGAGAACTTACATGTCCTTTGTTTATTTCCTTAAGGTGAAAGCAGGTAAAAAGCACCCCTCATACTCTACTATTAATGATTTGTCGAGCTCAATTCTGTTTCAAAACAGGCCTTCGATGAGGCAGCCCTTCTCAGTTCGCCTGAAAAGTCTAGCAGAGAAAACTGGAGTCTCACTTGAACACAGTTTATTGGCTCCTGTAGCATATCCGCCACCGTGGCAATGGCAGACTATAGACTGCGATGTGTCTTTTCTAGAAGTTACAAAACATGCGCCTATTGCCCTTATCCGAACATATTTCCTGGAACTTCAACACAAATACACACGTCCTGAGTTCTTTACAGATGCCTCCAAATCCAACTCCTCTGTGTCCTACGCTGCTGTCGGCCCATCCTTTTCGGATGCAGGCCCTCTACATCCAGGCACAAGTATCTTCACTGCGGAAGCTTACGCGATACTTGTGGCAGCTAAACACATCAAACAATTACAAATACAAAAAGCAGTAATTTATACAGACTCCCTCAGTGTGGTAACGGCTCTGCACAGTCTTAAAAAACAAAAAAACGGTCCTCGTCTCACTTTACTCCATTTTATGCACACTCTACACACTCAACCAACATGTTGTAGTGTGCTGGGTGCCAGGGCACCGAGAGATTCAAGGCAACGTGAGGGCGGATCAGCTCCCTGCATCCGTCCACAAAAGCACCGCCCCTGCACCCATATCAATCCCGGCCCTTGATCTTATGCCGACTCTCAAGCGAAACCTCAGGGTATACTGGCAGAGCAAGTGGGATACACACACACAAAACAAACTACACATTATTAAGCCACACCTTGGTCATTGGCTGCCAGTATCAAAATCGCGCCATACAGAGGTAATACTAACGAGACTCAGGATAAGACACACATACACGACACACACATATCTTTTGTCCGGTGGCGATCCACCATTTAGTGACAGATGTGGTGAAGCATTAACAGTCCTTCACATGTTAATTCAGTGCAAACACTTGGAATCTCTAAGAAAACAGCATTTTCCGTTACCCTACCGACAACATATACCTTTACACCCTGCCATGTTCGTTGGTAGGGAACCGCTTTTTAGTTATAAATAATTGTTAGCGTTTTTAAAAGAAATTCATAATTTTCATATCATATACCCGCGCATTCCGTAGCACGACCTCTCCAGAGAGGTCTTCGCTGCGATGGCTACACAACAAAGCACTTGCCTCACGGCCCTTGGACGCAAGGGTACGATCGAGTGAGGCACTTGTGCTAATGCCATACATGTCCACCATAGTTTTCATTATCACCAACTTTTGTCATCTATTCGCACCACACACACCTTTCACGGCATGGTCATAATTTTATTACTTGTATGTTTTTACCCGCCTTACCGCAAGGAATTTTATAGCCCTTATACAGCCGCTAATCACAATCATTGTCCACATTCCTTATCCCATGAACTTGCGCTCTTTGGCCATCAAATGGCCCTTGCGCCAAAAAACACCATATATCATCATCATCATGTTCTAATTAAGTTCATACATTATGGTGCTGCACTTGTGGCAATAAATCACTAATTAAAACATAAAGAATACAACAAAAAGCTTGCTCCGTCAAACCGGATTTGAACCAGCGACCTATGGATGTCCGCAGTTGTAACCTCTACAGTCCACCGCTCTACCAACTGAGCTATCGACGGAAGATGGTGATGGTGGTACTACGGTGCTGATTCGTCCTTTATGCCGAAGGAATCGTAGGCAGTATAGAGGCTGACGAAATAACGAGAACCATGAAGATGCATGACATTTTGTTACCCACTCACGCGTATTTACCCCCGATGCAAGTAAAATGGCGACGTTTCTGCAACCTTCCCAATCGCCTCGCATATAAACTTTGGGTGCCAGCACACTTTGCGTCGCGTATGACATGTTCTAATTCACTTTGTATATTATGGTGCTGCACATGTGGCAATAAATCACTAATTAAAACATAAAGAATAAAAAAGGTTGCCCCGTCAAGCCGGATTCGAACCAGCGACCTATGGATGTCCGCAGTTGGAACCTCTACAGTCCACCGCTCTACCAACTGAGCTATCGACGGAAGATTTTTTTTACCATGGTATTTATTAAAGTATTTGGGCAATCAGACAAAATCAAGTGAACAAAAGTACAATCAAATCGCGACAGTAAGCGTTCAAGTGTTACTCATAAACACTAAATGCCTAACACAGCGCGATTTCTTCACATGAAGAGTTCTTCACATTGCGTTATACAAACAAAAAAGGGGTGAGGTCAAACAGTTCTCTAAGACGGAGTACCAGTCCGGTCTAAAGTCTAGCTCGTCGTAAATGTTTTTCAGGTGGATAGCCATTTGAATGAAGTGTGCGCTTGAAGAGGTGGTGGGCTCTACATTGCGGTCTTGCATTCGTGTCTTCCACAAGCTGTGCATACCCATGAGGAAAAAAATATAATATGGTACTTCATCAAGCGCTGCTGGCAGAAGATAACGTATTGTGTGAGAATTAATGACAAAACGTTTTTTCAGTGCTCGCTGAAGAACATTCCAAAACAGTATGGCATTTTTGCAGCTAACAAAGCAATGTTCAATTGTTTCCGGCACATCACATAGACGGCAGTTAACAGACGGAATGAAAATACCTTTTCTTTCTAACCATGTGTTTACCGCCAATGTTTCAGAGTGGAGTTTATAGAAGAATGTTTTTGAATTCGGTGGAATGTACATTTTGCGCACTCGCTTCAACACATCGTGACCTGGAAGATTGGCGTAGAGTGAACGGTACAATGGAGGTGGGAAGAGTGTACTCAGCAGGTCCTTATACAGCGCCTTGCGCGATACTGTGTACAGGTATTCTACAGAGAAGCGAGCTTTAAGGAACTGAACTGCGAGGTAAACCTCCTGCATGAATCCCCACAAGCATGGGCGTTCGGAAAAGTTGGATGAAACAAATAAATCTGGTAAGCAATGAACGAGTGTAACCTGCAAGAAGGAACGGATTACAGGATGGGAATTGTCTCGAAAAAAAGAAGAATCGGGACACTATTTGCCATAGATAAAGGTGTTTTAGTCCTAACCCACCCTCACTAACTGGCTTGAATATATTATCACGATGCATGGGCTCAAAAGTCGAAGACCATATGAAAGTAGCGAAAATTCGATGAAAGCGTTGTATATAGAATCTTGCGCAATGAATAAGTTGCAATACATAGTAAAGTTTTGTTGCTAAGAAAGTATTGCAAGCTTCAGCTCTCCCAAATATCGAAAGTCGATATGGCACAAATGTCTGGGCCTGTCGTTCAAGCTTAGGGACGCGTTCCTTCCAGTAAAGCGCACTGAATCTATATGCATGCAATGGTACACCGAGGTATGTTGGAGAAGTTCTTGTCCAATTAATTCCTGCAAAGTGGTTCGGTGTGCTACCCCACAAGCCAAACCACAGTCCTAAACTTTTAGAGGCATTTAAACGAGCTCCTGATTCTACGCCGAACTTTTCAATAGTATATACCACATTTTCGACACTTGGTTTATCTGTGCAAAAGAATGCGACATCGTCTGCATAAGCCAATACTTTAACCTCACTGCCTAATATTCTAAAGCCACGAATGCAACTCGACTGTATTATGCTTAAGCACAGTGGTTCTAGATAAAGTGCAAATAAAAGAGGTGACATCGGGCATCCCTGTTTTACAGAAGAGCGAATAGATACTGGCTTAGAGAGTTGACCATTAACTATCAGACGAGTTGAGCATTCATTATAGCATAATTTAACGCCTTAAAGAACAACTTTGCCAACATTAGCTTGTTCGAGAAGAGAAAAAAGGAAGGAATGACGAACACGATCAAAAGCTTTTGCAAAGTCTACCTGTAGCATTGCAAGATGTTTTTGAGAACCATGACAGTATTGAAGCACTGTTCGAGCGACATGTATATTGGTTTGTATGGATCGACCTCTAATCCCACATGTCTGATGAGACCCAATGAGGATCGACATAGCAAATTGCAACCTATTTGCTAATACTTTTGCGAAAATTTTGTAGTCCACATTTGACAGCGATATTGGTCTGTAGCCCTCGACGAAGCGAAGTTTTTCCTTGTCAGTTGTTTTCGGTATTAACACAGTGTGACTTTTGCAAAAAGATTGTGGGAGTGTATCCATGTCATAACTCATCTGAAAAATATTCAGCAATATAGGAGCAAGCGTTTTCTTGAAAGCTTTGTAAAATTCGCCTGAGATGCCATCAGGCCCAGGTGTTTTCAATAAAGGCAACTTGTCGATTGCTTGCTCGATTTCCTGTATAGTAATGGGCCCATTAATGACTGCACAATCATCGTCCTTCAAGGGGTTCACAAGAGAAACAAAACTAGCCTTGAGGTGAGCGTCAAGATCATCAGAGGAAGAGCTAAACAAGATGTTATAGTACGTTGCGAACGCCAAAGTAATGTCTCCGTTATCTTTTATGAGCACATCGTTAAAGTACAAGTCTGGAATAACTTTAGAAATCGCATGGCGTTGCTCATCAAGTAAAGCTTGGCGCGTCGGTTGCTCAGAATTTAGAGTGCGCTGCCCCTTGGTAGCGAGCAGCATCATATCTCTGTAGTTGGCACTTAATATTCTCAATATCTTTGATGTACTTTCCCGGCATTTCGCATTCCATCTCATAAGGATTGCAAAGACTTTTAACAAGTATCTTTTCATCATTCTTTCTATAGAAAGACTTAACAGCCCGAATTTCTAAAGCTATAGCACGAACTTCTTGTTTAAAAAGCTCCCAAGCAGGGAAGATATGAAAACCAATCGAAAAAGATTGCCTCAATGCCATCTGGACGCGATTCATGAATTCCTGATCACAGAGGAGCTTCGCATTCATTTTCCAAAGGGCCCACTGGGGACGGAATTGTTTGTGACGATTTTCACCAATTTGCGCTATGACAATACAATGGTCTGAGAATGATACAGCTTCGGTGCTGCAGGAAATTTTACGAGATAGGAGTGATGAGGACACGTGAATCCGGTCAAGGCGAGCATGAGAGCTGCCTTGTACTCTTGTATATGCTGTTGCCCGATTCGAGACCCCGATGTCAGTTAGTCCTGCATTATCTACAATACCGGATAAAAGCTCACCACTCCTGTCTCTTTTTCCAGACGAATTATAACGATCAATAGCTTCACATACGCAGTTGAAATCTCCCATAAGTACCGTGCATCTGTCCACGTCAATTAAATTACGCACTTTTTCAAATAACTCAAGTCGTTTCGGAACATCATTAAACGCATATAGATTGATAATTCTCCATGGCACTCCTTGCAACAAAAAATCACAGCATATATACCTGCCCTCTTCATCAACACTAGTGCAGAATGCTGAACAAGGTAGGCTTTTTCTCAGAAACAACCAACAGCCCGCAGATAAACCTTTAGCATGTGAGACACACACATTAAACTGAGACAGAAAAGGTCGCAGGGCCTTCTCGGTCTCTTCCTCGCTCTCGATCTTTGTCTCTTGGATGGCGACAAAGTCAAGACGCTTCCGATTGAGAAGTCTACGGAGCTGTGCCTGTTTCTGCGAAGACCTAAGGCCGCGTACGTTCAAGGTGGCAAATATGAGTCGCTCAGACTGCGCCATGGTGACTACCTTCTAATTCGCTTATTGTCCCTCTTGATCAGTCCCAAGAGTTGGCGCTGAGGCTTCCCGTGAGCCCCCAGCAGGCCTCCTAGATTGGGATCGGCGACACTTCCCCTTTGGCATGGACTTTCGGCGACGGCGTGACTCCCTAGTCACTGACGCTGGGTCACTCCCTTTGCTTGAATCCGAGCTGGAGGATGCGCGACGTTTCAGTATTGCTGTATCCGTAGAGATCTGCATATCATCCTCCGACACTGCACCATGATGAAAAAGCTGCTGCGGAGCTGCAGCGCAAGCAGGTGTTGAACTTTCTGTGGCATCCAGCCCAGAGTCTCTATCTTGTACTGGTGGTTCTTCGGCATCTTTATGGGTCAGCGCAACAGCACTCTTCATAAGAACTTCCACTTGTGCTATGGGTTGTGTGGAGTCGTTTTGGATATGCTGCTTGCATGATTCGCTTGGCTCTTTGCACGCAGAAGTTTCAACTGTGTCAACAGCGAATGACTTTCTTTCCTCTTCTGGATTCCTTGTGGTAGAGCCTGCAGCATATGACATTGACGGAGTGTCTCCCGCTGCGTCCAGAACCTCGGTGGCATCCATATTATGCTCTTGTGGGTTATGATCTGGCTGTTTTGTGTGCTGTCGCAGCTTGTTGGCGTATGTCATAACACAATCTTCAGCCGAATGACCGAAGCGTCGACAGTTGTCACAGCGAGGGGTCCTGCAGTTTCGACGGATGTGTCCAACCTTACTGCACCGAAGGCAAAGTGGTGGGCGGCCAGGTATCAGGACGAGGCTTTGCACTCCGCAGACAACAAGAATATGAGGAATATCCGCAATGCGAACTCCATCAGCAAGGGACAAAACAACATCCCTATTTAGCGTCCGCATTTGTTCCATGTCCGCTACTTTCCAGCTTTCTTGTGATATTGTCTTGACCTTCCCAAAAGCTTGCAGTGCCTCGCACACATAAGCGTCCTCCAAGCGCTCAGGAAGCCACATAAGCTTCAGCTTCACTTCCGTGGGCTCCGGGTCTATAACGCGGCATCGACGACTTTTGACGAAAAATTCGCCGCTTGTGACCAACTTTGTTTTGTTCAGCGTTGACTTGCATGTGACCATCCAAACATGAGACATTTGAAATTGACCTATGGAGCTTATTTCCTTCAAGTCAATGATGTCCCGAAGAGCATCTCTAAAATCTTGAGCCCGGTAGGGGCGACCAGCTAAGTCCGCATGTAGAAAAACAGAGTCCACAACAAGCTTACCGGTGGGAAGGCGAGGAAGTACAACACGGTAGTCATTGCCGCTGGCTGAAGCCTGAGCAGCACCTCGGCCCATGGCCGATAAATCCTTCGAAGCGGAGAACATGAAAAACGCGTCCGTCCAGAACGTCGTCTTCGAGAGGCTATCAACGGAAGATAGCGGTACTACGGTGCTGATTCATCCTTTATACCGAAGGAATCGCAGGCTGTATAGAGGCTGACGAAATAACGAGAACCATGAAGCTGCATGACATTTACTTACCCACTCACGCGTATTTAGCCCCAATGCTAGTAAAAAGGCGACGTTTCTGCAACCTTCCCAATTGTCTCGCATATAAACTTTTGGTGCCAGCGCACTTTGTGACGCGTATGACATGTTCTAATTCACTTTGTACATTATGGTGCTGCACATGTGGCAATAAATCACTAATTAAAACATAAAGAATAAAAAAAGCTTGCTCCGTCGAGCCGGATTCGAGCCAGCGACCTATGGATGTCCGCAGTTGGAACCTCTACAGTCCACCGCTCTACCAACTGAGCTATCGACGGAAGATGACGGTACCAAGGCGCTGATTCATCGTCTATTCCGAAGGGATCGCAGGCAGTATTGAGGCTGACGAAATAACGAGAACCATGAAGCTGCATGACATTTAATTACTTTCTCACGCGTATTTACCCCCGATGCTAGTAAAATGACGACGTTTCTACAACCTTTCCAATCGTCTCGCATATAAACTTTGGGTGCCAGCACACTTTGTGACGCGTATGACATGTTCTAATTCACTTTATACATTATGGTGGTGCACATGTGGCAATAAATCACTAAATGAAACATAAAGAATAACACAAAAAAGCTACCTCCGTCGAGCCGGATTCGAACTAGCGACCTATGGATGTACGCAGTTAAAACCTATACAGTCCACCGCTTTACCAACTGAGCTATCGACGGCAGATGGCGGAACTACGCCGCTGATTCATCCATCCTGCCGAAGGAATCGCCGGCAGTATAAAGGCTGACGATATAACGAGAACCATGAAGCTGCATGACATTTACTTACCCACTCACGCGTATTTACTCCCGATGCTAGTAAGATGGTGACGTTTCTGCTACCTTCTGAATCATCTCGAATATAAACTTTAGGTGCCAGCACACTTTGTGACGCGTATGACATGTTCTAATTCACTTCATACATTATGGTGCTGTACTTGTGGCAATAAATCACTAATCAAAACATAAGCAATAGAACAAAATGCTTGCTCCGTCGAGCCGGATTTGAACCAGCGACCTATGGATGTCCGCAGTTGTAACCTCTACAGTCCACCGCTCTACAAACACCTATGGATGTCCGCAGTCGTAACCTCTACAGTCAACCGCTCTACCAACTGAGCTATCGACAGAAGATGGCGGCACTACGGTGCTGATAGAGTGTACTAGAATGGGGGAGTGGGTCCACTGTGGCCGGCGGCAAGCGGTGCGGGTGAAGCAAAAACGGCGGAAAATTTGGTGGCGCTGCAGTAGCCTTCTCCTGAAGTGACGTCAGTTTCGGCGGGAGCGTGCGAGTCGTGCGGCGGTTCGGGCCGCACGACGCGCTGGCGGGGACGCTGAGCGCTCGATGTTGTCGTCTGCTCGACGCGCCGTCGTCTGTTCGATGCACCGTCGTTCGTGCGCTGTTTTCACAATTTGTCTCCTGGTTCTTTTTTTACACATTATTAGAGACAAAAACAAGTGACATGAAATAAAATGTATGCTTTTTTTCGTGAACGCGTAGGTTTGTATTTCCCTTTGAGCAAAGCCGTCTGGACAAAGAATACGCGGCAGACGGCACGTTTGCGTGCGCAGATATGTGTCTGCTGGTTGCATAACGGAGCGTTCCAAGCTGCTTCAAAAGATTAGAGGATGAGCACGTCTAGGCGTAGAAATTACTGTTGTGTCGTAGGCTGCCAAACCGGATACAGCAGAGTTAAAAACCAGCCCAAGCTCTCACTCTTTGGAGTACCTCAAGACGAAGAAAGACGCCGGCTATGGGACCAGAATCTCAACCGCGCTGATCGGCCCTTGCAAGTCACCGATGCCATTTGCGAGCTGCACTTCGAGCAAAAATACATACTAAGGCAATATGTACATATTATCGAAGGCCGAGAAGTATATATAGAGCGGGGAAAGCCGGAACTTCGCAGTGATGCTGTACCCATAATTATACCTCATCTCCTGAAGTGTCCTGACGAGCAGCCCACACCGGAGCAGTCAACGAAGAAGAGAGCGGCTTCACCACCAACCTGTGAAGACCAGCCGTCAAAAAGAACTGCGCTGCAATCAGTTGAGCCGCAACTGAGATTTGAAGATTGCGAAAGTGCGAGGCAAAGCGACAACGCATTTGAACTTGAAGACGTTGTCCGGCCAAACGACCACTGGGCAATGCACAAGTTTCGTCATTATGACGGAATTGCTTATGTTTCGGCCTCCCTAAGTCGTGAACTCGTAAGCATCGAAAAGACTGTGCTCATGAATTACGGTACCGACCGGAGTGAAGTGATTTGTCGGACATATGTTCGGAAGACGCTGATCTCCGAAAAGGTCGCCTATAACCTTGAAGATGCCAAACAAGTCCTGGACTGCGCAGAATCTCTTCACCCTTGCAGAGGAGCAGGTAGGGCGAAGGACTTCACCTATGACGTTCTTACGAAGAAACTGGAGCAGCAAATCTCTCATTCCGACGGCCTTGTCTTCAGTGTCACGTGCAAAGGAGCGGTTAAACAACAAGGTGAGTGCGGCAAACGTTTATTGAGACGTCACTTGTAATTGTACAATTAATCAATCAGTAACCTGTTTAATGCTAGAACATTTGTGTGGCCCCTAATTTTTGTAGTACTCATTAACATTTACGAAAGAATAGTTTGCCTACAGAAAGTGAAAGTGCATAAATTGCGTTTCAAACATGCATGGTAAAAAACTGGAAGCTCTTCATAATTTTTTTCTCGTATACTTCCAGGTTCTTCATGCATTTCATGCAAGTACGTGAGGAAAGTAATACTCACCAGAAAAAGCTACCTAAAACGAAAAGAGCGAAGAAACTCAGTCTCCACCAAACTGCGGGTCCTGAGTCAGAGAAACAAGCGGATGGCGACAAGGCTGTTGGACATTGCTGGTCGTCTCGAAGAGATGAGGGCAAACAATGCGAATGTCGCGGATAAAATACTAGAGGATAAAATATCGTCACTACCGCGAAAGCAGCAGGCAAGTGTTCGCGCTTGCTTTCAAGCTGCCAAACAAACCAGCAAGCAGGGCATGCGCTACAATCAGGAGTGGATCCTCGAGTGTTTACTCATGAAACTAAAGAGTCCCCGGCTTTATCAGCACATCAGAAAGAACGAAATTCTCATGATGCCCAGCAACACTACTTTGAAAAGATACTTGAGGTCATACGAGTCGGCCTTCGGTTTTAATCAAGCAGTAATGAACACTCTAAAGAAAAAAACCGCGAGCATGTCAGACCTCGAAAGACACGGCGGACTATTGGTGGACGAAATGAAATTGTCAGAACATTTCAATGTGACGGCGTCTGGCCAGATTCAAGGCTTCGTGGACCTTGGAGAATTTACGAAGCCCGAAGACAAGTACCAGCAATGTGATCACGGCATGGTCATCATGTTTGTGCCTTTCGCTGGAAAATGGAGCCAAATTGTGGGCGTTTTTGCGACAAAAGGAAATGTGAGAGGAGACATTTTATTGAAAATTCTCATGGAAGCTACCATCCTCGTGGAACAGGCGGGCTTGTTCGTCGACCACATCACTTGTGACGGAGCCCCCTGGAATCGAAAAATGTGGAAGCTAGCGGGGGTGTCGGCGTCATCGAAGAAAATAAATGGCGCCATACAGCATCCTGTCGACGAGATGAGGAAATTGCACTTTATCTCCGATTTCCCGCATCTGCTAAAATGCCTCAGGAATGGTCTTCTCCAGAAAGGCTTTGCAACACCAGACGGATTGGTACGTATAGATTCATGGTTGACATTTTACAAAGATTGTGTTTTTTGCATACATTGCATTACCTCAACCTATATTTCTAGGTGTCTGTGCATCCGGTTCGGGAGGCGTACCTTCTAGACAGAAGTGTTAGGACACTGAAAGTTATGCCCAATTTGACCGAGACGCATCTGGAACCAAACTCATTTGAGAAGATGAGAACCCCTTTCGCCTTCCAACTATTCGGTCCATATGTCCTACGGGGCCTGGCCTTCTACAAGGAGGACATCGAGAGAAGGTGTGGCAGCATCGAGGCAACTCAGCTGTTCTTCTCGTGAGTTGCGCCTACGTTCCAAATGAATTAAGTGTAATCGTAAACATCTCAAACGCATGATGAGCGCTCTTCTGACATACATTCTTTTTGTTTATTTTGCAGGAAGATCCAACGACTGATCACCGTGATGACTTCCAGGTTTCGGGCCGAAGCGCTGAGACCAGCTTCTACAGACGTGGCATTCCTGTCCAATTTTCTGGACTTCCTGAATGACTGGGAATCATTCAGTGACAACAAGCGGCACTTTCTCAGCGAGTCCACTGCCATAGGTTTTAGGGTCACTATAGCAAATACCCTTTCATTGCTGAAGTACCTGACAGAGAGCGTTGGATTCAAATATCTCATGACATCTCGACTTAGCACCGATCCCGTGGAACATTTCTTCGGCATCGTTCGCCAGTCAAGTGGCTGCAACGCGCACCCCTCTCCGGATGAGTTTCTAATAACCGTCAACTGCTTGTCCTTTTATAACTTGGCGCACAGTGTGGACAGCGCAAACGCAAACCCTGACATGATAAACGCTCTTGTCACTGTGCATGACAGACAGGGTCTAAAGGTCACGCACAAAAAAATTGATGATCTTATATCACAGGGAAAACTTGGCGAGGTCGAAAGCACGATTGCCACGATGCCAGAAAAGTTTGCTGACCACATCGATGTGACTTTGGAGAAGAGTGACTCGAGACTCATTTACTACACAGCAGGGTACGTGGCCAGAAAGTGTGTATTGAAGTTGGCATGCGTACAATGCAAAGAAGTGCTTCTGTTTGAGAAAGCTGTCGCGGTTGCTGAACAGCTCCCTTCGCAATTCACGGAGCAATGCGACTGGGGTGGACTTCTGTACCCCTCACGACAGCTGTATGATTTCATTGCCTCACTTGAAAACTTGTTTACTGAATGTTTCAGTGTTTCCATGTTGCACACAGATAGCATCTCTGACATCCTTTCATTGGTGAAAACTAATTTTCTGAACTCGAAAGCGGTCGGCTGTCCAGACCACAAAGATGCAGTGAGCACAAAGCTCGTTTCGTTCTACGTGCTCACTCGCCTTCACTTCTTAGTGAAGGGAATGAACAGGGAAAACGCTTCGAAACGAGCGAGAGCAAAACACTTAAAGCTTAGCAGGACAACATAGAGCCTGACGTTCCTTGAGCGACGGTGTCGAAGTCTTTCGATGATATTTATTTTGTTTTTTATATTTATGCGAAAAGCTTGCGCAGTCAATTTAAAATAAAATATTTTGCGCATATCACTTCTTTATTGGTGTCTTTCAGACTTCCTATCTATAGGTGAAAACACGTTCATGTTTCGAGCAAATGTTTGCATGGACACGTACCGCAGGCACGAAGAGAAAAGGTAAAATATAACATATTTCATTAATACCTACAACGTATACCAGCACTAGATGCCGAACAAAAACTCATCATAAAACCACCGCGACGGACGTGCGTCCGCCCTATAAGTCATTTCCTACGAATAGCACAGTTGCCGTCCGATGTGACTAAACTTCCTTTGCCAACACCCTCACGTAATCGCAACAGGACTGGTTCAGTTTTTCAATAATATCACGCGTCCCTAACGAATAGCTGCAAATTTGCAGAAGGGTTCGCATACTTTAGCTTTAATTCTCGTGATAACAGCTGGTAACTTTAGTCTTGCATCATATTCAATTTGCTGCCGTGAGTCTAAATTTGCACCAAACGCAAACTTACTTATATATCCCAGTTATATTGACATTTTTAAAAGCATCGCAGTTAATGCTCATATTACACTTTCGATGCGTACGTTTTCGCAAAAGCCAAATTCAACTTACGCTCTTGATTGTAAACAATTACCGTGGAAATCACGGTACTTGCGTGCGTGACTACCTATACGAGCAGGGCGTTTCGCAATATAAACATTTAGATTTTGTTGAACTGGCGCGGAAGCACGGTGCGACGCCGTTCACGGCCACGCACGCACGAACGAAGCAACAACGCTGCGAGACTGCGCCAGACGCGCGAGCAGCACGCGAACCGCGCGAACTATCAGACTACCCACCCGTCGCGAACCGCGTGGCAAAGGGGACTTGTAACCATGGCAACCACGGCTAAGTCTTCAGGTGAAGGCGATGGTAGCGCCACCTGGATTTTCCGAAAAAAACGCCTCAGCGTGGAGCCTTCAGTGGACCCACTCCCCCATTCTAGTACACTCTAGTGCTGATTCATCCTTTATACCGAAGGAATCGCAGGCTGTATTGAGGCTGACGAAATAACGAGAACCATGAAGCTGCATGACATTTATTACCTTCTCACGCGTATTTACCCTCGATGCTAGTAAAATGACGACGTTTTTACAACCTTCCCGATCGTCTCGCATATAAACTTTAGGTGCCAGCACACTTTTTGATGCGTATGATATTGTAACGGATATAACAACCTCACAACCGGGACGTCCTATTTACAAGGTTTAATAAGGGCGAACTTGTGCCCAAAGCCAAAAGAACTACACAGTAGCTGGGAGAAAGCAGCGAACGCTCGTCGTCCTCTTCTTCTCTTCTTTTCCGCTGCTCGGTAGCAGCTCGTGCACAGGCTGGGCCGGCTCGTGCCTTCCGGCGGGCTTCATGAGTCGTAGCGATGCCGTCAGCGTTCCTCTTTTAACAACGTCTGCGTTGTACTGCGCCTTAACAATTCCTCGTGGCATTATCCCCCCTCTCAAGCGGCATCGCCCCGATGCTTGCGATGAGGCTGTTTTTTTTTTTTTGTGTGTGCAAGTTTGTAAAAATGAGGTTGCAGTACGTCAAGGTATTGGGGTGGCTAGGTTTGGAATCGGTCGTAGTACGGTTTCATCCGTACAATGTGTACACGCTCCGTGGGATTGCGTCGCCTCGAATGCAGGTGGCCTGCAGGCTTGACTTCGTAGACGAGGTCATTGTGTCGCTGTACGATCTCGTAGGGGCCAAAATACCGTGAAATGAGTTTTTCGGAGAGGCCTCGTCGTCGTACTGGAGTCCATATCCACACTTTGTCGCCAACGTCATATCGCGTGTCAAGTCTTCCTCGGTTGTAGCGGTCGGCATCGATGCGGTGTTGGTGGCGTATTCGGTATCTTGCTAACTGGCGGGCTTCTTCCGCTCTTTGTAGAAAGTCGTCAAGATCGGGGGGGTAGTCATCTTGGTCTATTGGTAACATAGCATCCAGTGTTGTGGTAACAGCACGACCGTAAACTAGTTCAAATGGGGTGATTTTGGTGGTCTCTTGCACAGCCGTATTGTAGGCGAAAGTGACGTATGGTAAAATTTCGTCCCACTTTTTGTGCTCGACATCCACATACATGGATATCATGTCCGCTAAAGTTCTGTTAAGGCGTTCGGTCAGGCCATTGCATTGAGGATGATATGCAGTGGTTTTCCTATGAACAGTGTGAGTCATGTTGAGCAGGCACTTCAAAAGTTGCGCCGTGAAAGCCGTTCCGCGATCGGTGATTACAACCGTTGGAGCGCCATGTCGCAGGACTATTTTGTGTACGAAGAATTGGGCCACTTCTGCTGCCGTTCCTCGTTCCAAAGAGTCTGTTTCGGCGTATCTAGTTAAATAATCAGTGGCCACAACGATCCATTTCTTGCCGAGTAAAGATGTCGGGAAGGGTCCAAGGAGGTCCATTCCAACTTGGCGGAAAGGCGCTTTCGGTGGATCTATAGGTTGTAGAAGGCCCGCTGGTTTAGAACGTGGTGTTTTTCGTCTTTGGCACTCGCGGCATGTTTTGACGTAGTGTTGCACTGAAGCTAGTAGCTTGGGCCAATAATAATGGAGACTGATCCTTGCAAGCGTTCGCGTCACACCCAAATGTCCAGATGTGGGCTCATCGTGACACGCTCGAAGTATTTCTTGTCGCATAGTTGCTGGAACGACAAGCAGGAACTTTTCGCGGTTGGGCTTGAAGTTTCTCTTGTAGAGAACGTTTCCTCGGAGGCAGAACAATGCGAGGCTTCGAGAAAATATACGGGGTACTTGTACGTCAATTCCTTGCAGGTGTTCGATAAGCGGGAGTAATTCTTTGTCTGTACGTTGGAGTTCGGCTATTTGAGTGGTCTCGACAATTCCTACGAACGGAAAGTCGTCTTCTTCTGATAGTGGTGTGTCTGTAGGAGCCCGTGACAAACAGTCGGCATCGGTATGTTTTTTGCCAGATCGGTATACGACGGTTATATCGTATTCTTGCAGTCTGAGGCTCCACCTTGCTAGTCGTCCAGATGGTTCCTTTATGTTCGCCAGCCAGCAAAGCGCATGGTGATCGCTGACTGCCTTGAATGGTCTACCATATAGGTACGGCCGAAATTTACTGATGGCCCAGACGACGGCAAGGCATTCTTTTTCCGTGGCCGAATAGTTTGTCTCTGCTTTTGTTAGAGTCCGACTGGCATAAGCTATCACTTTTTCTTCACCTTTCTGCCACTGTATTAGAACGCATCCAAGGCCGATGTTACTGGCATCTGTGTGTATTTCCGTGTCGGCTGTTTCATCAAAGTGAGAAAGAATCGGGGGGTTTTCTAACCTCTTTCTCAATTCGTTGAAGGCGCTTTGTTGCTCGTTTTGCCACTGGAAAGGCACATCTTCTCTCGTAAGTCTCGTTAAGGGTTCTGCGATCTTTGAAAAATTTCTCACAAATCGTCTATAGTACGCACATAGACCTAGAAATCTCCGTACTGACTTTTTGTCTGTTGGCACCGGAAACCTTGCGACGGCGGCCGTCTTATCAGGATCAGGGCGAACACCTTGGGCGCTGACGACATGCCCAAGAAAACGAAGCTCTTCGAAAGCTAATCGGCACTTCTCTGGCTTGATTGTCAAATCTGCCGAACGGATTGCCTCTAACACTGACCGAAGGCGCTTGATGTGCTCCTCAAATGTAGCCGCGAAGATGACCACGTCGTCTAGGTACACTAGGCAACACTGCCACTTCAATCCGGAAAGCACAGTGTCCATCATGCGTTGGAACGTTGCCGGCGCACAACAGAGACCAAACGGGAGAGCCTTAAATTCGTAAAGTCCGTCCGGGGTAACAAAAGCAGTCTTTTCGCGATCACGTTCATCAACCTCGATCTGCCAGTATCCACTTTTCAGATCTAGTGATGAGAAGAACTTGGCACACCGAAGTCGATCTAACGTGTCGTCGATGCGTGGAAGGGGATATACATCCCGTTTAGTCACAGCATTCAGTTTCCTGTAGTCGACACAAAACCGTAGCGTGTTATCCTTCTTCTTGACAAGCACCACGGGAGATGACCACGGGCTGTTAGAAGGCTGGATAACATCATCTTCAAGCATTTCTCGTACCTGCTTCTTGATGACTTCCCTTTCCTTAGGGGAAACACGATACGGGTGCTGGCATACCGGCCTGGTTGTCTCGTCCGTTATGATCCTGTGTTTTGTAATGCTCGTGCGCCGTACCTTTGAACTGTTGGAGAAACAGCTGCCAAATTCCCGCACGAGGTCGTATAGCTGTTGACGTTGAATCTCTGAAAGATTAGGATTTACGTATATTGTGTCGCAGGCATCAGATGGAAGTTTCACATTCGGTGACGTCGTTTCAAGACTGCATATTTCTGTCACTTCACAGAACTCATGAAGAAACGCTATTGCCGTCCCTTTTGCGATGTGCTGGAATTCGTTACCGAAATTCGTCAAGAGGATGTCTGTGCACCCGTTTCGCAGCTGGATAATCCCTCGTGCCACACAAACGCCTCTTTTCAAGAAAACATCCACGTTGCTCTCCGCCACACCCTCGTAGTCGCTGAATGCATCATTATGCACGAGAACCATTATACTGCTCCGTGGCGGTACAGTCACATCATCGTCGACGACGCGCAGTGGAGTGGTACATCGTTCATCTGATCGTGCTACCTTTAAAGCTTGCTCCGTCGAAAAGGACACGCTCGACCTCTGTAAATTGATAATCGCACCATTAGCTTGTAGGAAATCCATTCCCAGTATCACTTCCCTCGAGCACACAGGCAGGACGACAAAGTCACCGACGTAAGTGAAGCCCCGTATCATGACCCTTGCGGTACATCGGCCGGAAGGGGTTATGAGGTGACCACCTGCAGTACGTACTTGAGGTCCACCCCATTCGGTCAGAACTTTCTTGAGTCGCTTCGCTAATTCGTAACTTATCACAGAATAATCCGCACCAGTATCGATCAAAGCATTGAGCTCTAGTCCGTCAATCACCAACGGCAAGTCTGAAGTAATTTTCTCTGTACTGCACTCCTTTACCTGGAAACAGTCGTCGTTATCAGGCTCGTACCGCAGTGGAGGATCTTCACATCCCAAGTCGCCAGCGGCCTCGCCTCCACAGGTCGCCCTCTTCAGTTTCCCGGATTTGGGCTAGGCGAACGCTGCCTAGACGTGCTTGGGAAGGGACGTGGGCTAGACGAGCGGTAGCGCATAGGGGATGGTGAGCGTGGTTGATGACGACGAGGCGGGTCAAATTCCCGACGTGAGCATAGGTATTCTTCAATCTCGGAAGGTCTTTCGCCGTTTCGCGGACACGGTGCATTGATGGCGAATCCCCTAAGACCAGCTTGACGATATCGGCAGAATCGGTACAGGTGGCCAGCCTCTCCACAGTGGAAACACAAGGGCCTACGTGTGGCATCTCGCCACACATCGCTCTTCCGTGGCATCATCTCTCTCGCACGAGGTGGAGTGCGTGTTGCCTCTACGATTTCAGGCGGGCTGCGCATTGTCTGCACATAAGTACTTGGTGTCTCGATCGGCGAACAGTGCAGAGTAGGTCGCCTGAGCACCTCGGAGTACGTTACCGCCCGTCGTGTCGCCGGCACATCACTCCGCGGCTCCCGCATGGCCTGTCGAATTTCGTCTCGGACAACTTCAGCAAGAGACAGCTCGGGGGTGACATCAGGTGACTGCAGTTTCCTTAATTCTTCCCTGACAACAGACCGGACGAGCTCGCGCAATGTGTCAAGATTATCCACGACGCCTGCTGAGTAGACTCCTGCGGATGCACCGGCTACGTCGCGGTTGTACTGTCGGGCTCTCTGCTGAAGCGTCGTTTCGATGGTTGTTGCTTCCGACCGAAACTCAGCAACAGTACGGGGCGGATTGCGGATGAGTCCCGCGAACAATTCTTGCTTTACCCCGTGCATGAGGTGGCGCACTTTCTTGTCTTCCGTCATGCCAGGATCAGCTCGCTTGAAAAGGCGGGACATGTCTTCGATGTACATCGCGACAGTTTCGTTCGTTCGTTGAATCCGTGTGCGGAGAGCTGCTTCCGCCTTTTCCCGGCGATCACTGTTGGCGAACGTACTCAGTAGCTGCCGCCGAAACTCTTGCCACGACGTCAGAGATGCCTCGTGGTTTTCGTACCACACTCGTGCAGAGTCTTCCAACGCAATGTAGACGTTACGCAGCTTGCCTTCCTCGTTCCACTGATTTAGATTTCCCACTCTCTCGAAATGCTCTAACCAGTCTTCGGCGTCCTCGTATGGGTCACCATGAAACACCTTTGGGATGACCGGTTGGCTTACGATGAGTTGTGCCGGCGTAACTTGGCTCGTCATGGTGGTGGCGGCGCTTGTCTCCGTCACCGATGCCCTTGATACAGAAGGGAGTGGCCCAAATTCTGGCAACTCTCCTCGGATACGGCGGCTGACTCGTTGGTGCACCGGTGTAAGCTCCACTGGTTGCGGCTGGTCAGTGCTTGGACTTCGCTCTTGCGTGGGGCTCGGAATCATGTACCCCGCACCTCCACCAGAAAATGTAACGGATATAACAACCTCACAACCGGGACGTCCTATTTACAAGGTTTAATAAGGGCGAACTTGTGCCCAAAGCCAAAAGAACTACACAGTAGCTGGGAGAAAGCAGCGAACGCTCGTCGTCCTCTTCTTCTCTTCTTTTCCGCTGCTCGGTAGCAGCTCGTGCACAGGCTGGGCCGGCTCGTGCCTTCCGGCGGGCTTCATGAGTCGTAGCGATGCCGTCAGCGTTCCTCTTTTAACAACGTCTGCGTTGTACTGCGCCTTAACAATTCCTCGTGGCAATATGTTCTAATTCACTTTACGCGTTATGGTGCTGCACAAGTGGCAATAAATCACTAATTAAAACATAAAGAATGAAAAAAGCTTGCTCCGTCGAGCCGGATTCGAACCAGCGAGCTACGGATGTACGCACTTAAAATCTATACAGTCCACCGCTCTACCAACTGAGACATCGACGGCAGATGGCAGTACTATGGCGCTGATTCTAAGGTCCCTAGATGAAACAAGTTTCCAAGGTAGCGACACCCTCCCTTTTCCTCCTCGCTTATTTGCCTGAAACGCCCCCTAGGAGGTTTAAAACTTTCATCCAAAACCGAATGTTTGGGTTCTGTTGCTACGGTGAATAGATGTAAATGAAACAAAATGGAACGAAATAAGACGTAGAATAAACAGTTACCTTTATGAACATAAACGGCACAACACAAAAGCAAGCGGGATGTGCGTTACTCAACCGGCAACGCTGGGCAGTTCTATACTTTACACCACTAGCCAAGGCGTCTCGCGTAGTACATTTTAGTTCCACGGCCGCGGTATTTCGTCCAGTTCTAACTAGTCCACTTCTCCGATTGTGTTTTTTTCGTGCTGTGACACAGTCAACGTGCTTCTTGCTGGTTCCTGTAAGTGGCCACAGGGCGTGACGTTGTGACGATTGATTACAACCGGCTTGCGCACACGCAAGAAAAAATACCACCAGACTGGTACGAACACTCGTCCAGCAGCACTGCGATGACGTTTTTTTTAAATGTGCCCATTTGGACAATTGTGATGCCAAGTGATTCTGATGCGGTGCAGGGAACGTCCTGAAAAGTGAGAGTTCTACTGGTGAGGTGTCTCGAAGCAGCGCGTTTCGGCTCAAGCGGGAACTGGTCAAGAGTGAAATGTTTGTGAAGGTGCGTTGATTACAACCTACAGCTGTTCTGTACACGTGCATACCCACATGTATTTGTACCAACTGGCATGCACTAGACACCCATTAGACGCGCGCCTGGCGTTTCAATAAAAACCGACAAGTGAACTCGCTTCGCAGATCCGCGTCGACATACGTTGACGGAGTTGCACGAAAGCATTCGCGTGAAATGGTTCATAGTTGCACTTCATGGTGCGCTTCATCTCGGAAAGCACGAGGTAAGTTGAAGAGAGCGAAATCATTTTCTGTTGTTTACGGGAACGCAGAATTGCTGAAATATGCAGATGTTGCATTGAATGAGCATGGCGAAACAATCTTGGTCGATTTAGCGCACACTGAAATGCTCCTCCTCTTCAGTTTATGTTCTGGCTACGATTTTGTCTTTGGTCACGGCGAGAATCCAGCTGGAGACATATGCGCATGCGTACTCGTTGTGAACCTTTTGTATGATAATAAAGAACACCACTAGCTATTTGCAAGATCACGTGCAAGTAATGCACCAATTACTGACGCGGATGGCAGAGCAAAAGAGGAGTAATCGAGAGAGTGAGGAGGACGGCTCGAGAACAATGAGTGACGCTACCTTGTTTCATCTAGGGACCTTAGCTGATTAATCCTTTATGCCGAAGGAATCGCAGGCAGTATAAAGGCTGACGATATAACGAGAATCATGAAGCTGCATGACATTTACTTACCCACTCACGCGTATTTACCCCCGATGCTAGTAAAACGGCGACGTTTCTGCAACCATCCAAATCGTCTCGCATATAAACTTTGGGTGCCAGCACACTTTGTGTCACGTATGACATGTTTTATTCACTTTGTACGTTATGGTGCTGCACATGTGGCAATAAATCACTAATTAAAACATAAAGAATAAAAAAAAGCTTGCTCCGTCGAGGCGGATTTGAACCAGCGACCTATGGATGTCCGCAGTTGGAACCGCTACGGTCCACCGCTCTACCAACTGAGCTATCGACGGAAGATGGCGGTACCAAGGCGCTGATTCATCCTTTATGCCGAAGGGATCGCAGGCAGTATTGAGGCTGACGAAATAACGAGAACCATGAAGCTGCATGACATTTATTACCTTCTCACGCGTATTTACCCTCGATGCTAGTAAAATGACGACGTTTTTACAACCTTCCCGATCGTCTCGCATATAAACTTTAGGTGCCAGCACACTTTGTGATGCGTATGATATGTTCTAATTCACTTTACGCGTTATGGTGCTGCACAAGTGGCAATAAATCACTAATTAAAACATAAAGAATGAAAAAAGCTTGCTCCGTCGAGCCGGATTCGAACCAGCGACATATGGATGTCCGCAGTTGGAACCTCTACACTCCACTGCTCTACCAACTGAGCTATCGACGGAAGAAATCGGTACCACGGCGCTGATTCATCCTTTATGTCGAAGGAATCGCAGGCAGTATTAAGGCTGACAAAATAACGAGAACCATGAAGCTGCATTCCATTTATGTACCCACTCACGCGTATTTACCCCCGATGCTAGTAAAATGGCGACGTTTCTGCAACCTTCTCAATCATCTCGCATATAAACTTTGGGTGGCAGCACACTTTGTGACGCGTATGACATGTTCTAATTCACTTCATACATTATGGTGCTGCACTTGTGGCAATAAATCACTAATTAAAACATAAACAATACAACAAAAAGCTTTCTCCGTCGAGCCGGATTCGAACCAGCGACATATGGATGTCCGCAGTTGTAACCTCTACAGTCCACCGCTCTACCAACTGAGCTATCGACGGAAGACGGCGGTACTACGGTGCTGATTCATCCTTTATACCGAAGGAATCGCAGGCTGTATAGAGGCTGACGAAATAACGAGAACCATGAAGCTGCATGACATTTACTTACCCACTCACGCGTATTTACCCCCAATGCTAGTAAAACGGCGACGTTTCTGCAACCTTCCCAATCGTCTCGCATATAAACTTTGGGTGCCAGCACACTTTGTGACGCGTATAACATGTTCTAATTCACTTTATACATTATGGTGCTGCCCATGTAGCGATTAATAACTAATTAAAACATAAAGAATAACACAAAAAAGCTTACTCCGTCGAGCCGGATTCGAACCAGCGAGCTACGGATGTACGCAGTTAAAACCTATACAGTCCACCGCTCTACCAACTAAGATATCGACGGCAGATGGCGGTACTACGGCGCTGATTCTAAGATCCCTAGATGAAACAAGTTTCCAAGGTAGCGACACCCTCCCTTTTCCTCCTCGCTTATTTGCCTGAAAATCCCCCTAGAAGGTTTAAATCTTTCATCCAAAACCGAATGTTTGGGTTCTGTTGCTAAGGTGAATAGATGTAAATGAAACGATATGGAACAAAATAAGACGTAGAATAAACAGTTACCTTTATGAACATAAACGGCACAACACAAGAGCAAGCGGGATGTGCGTTACTCAACCGGCAACGTTGGGCAGTTCTATACTTTACACCACTAGCCATGGCGTCTCGCGTAGTACATTTTAGTTCCACGGCCGCGGTATTTCGTCCAGTTCTAACTAGTACACTTCTCCGATTGTGTTTGGTTCGTGCTGTGAAACAGTCAACGTGCGTCTTGCTGGATCCTGTAAGTGGCCACAGGGCGTGACGTTGTGACGATTGATTACAACCGGCTTGTGCACACGCAAGAAAAAATACGACCAGACTGGTACGAACACTCGTCCAGCAGCACTGCTATGACGTTTTTTTTAAATGTGCCCATTTGGACAATCGTGATGCCAAGAGATTCCGATGCGGTGCTGGGAACTTCCTGAAAAGTGAGAGTTCTACTGGTGAGGTGTCTCGAAGCAGCGCGTTTCGGCTCAAGCGGTAACTGGTCAAGAGTGAAATGTTTCTGAAGGTGCGTTGATTACAACCTACAGCTGTTCTGTATACGTGCATACCCACATGTATTTGTACCAACTGGCATGCACTATACGCATTAGACGCGCGCCTGGCGTTTCAATAAAAACCGACAAGTGAACTCGCTTCGCAGATCCACGTCGACATACGTTGACGGAGTTGCACGAAAGCATTCGCTTGAAATGGTTCATAGTTGCACTTCATGGTGCGCTTCATCTCGGAAAGCACGAGGTAAGTTGAAAAGAGCGAAACCATTTTCTGTTTTTTTCGGTAACGCAGAATTGCTGAAAAACACAGATGTTGCATTGAATGAGCATGGCGAAACAATCTTGGTCGATTTAGCGCACACCGAAACGCTCCTCCTCTTCAGTTTATGTTCTGGCTACGATATTGTTTTTGGTCACGGCGAGAATCAGGCTGGAGACATATGCGCATGCGTACTCGTTTTGAACCTTTTGCATGATAATAAATAACACCACCAGCCATTTGCAAGATCACGTGCAAGTAATGCACCAATTACTGACGCGGATGGCAGAGAAATAGAGGAGTAATCGAGAAAGTGAGGAGGACGGCTTGAGAACAATGAGTGACGCTACCTTGTTTCATCTAGGGACCTTAGCTGATTCATCCTTTATGCCGAAGGAATCGCAGGCAGTATAGAGGCTGACGAAATAACGAGAACTATGAAGCTGCATGACATTTTGTTACCCACTCACGCGTATTGACCCCCGATACAAGTAAATTGGCGACGTTTCTGCAACCTTCCCAATCGTCCCGCATATAAACTTTGGGTGCCAGCGCATTTTGCGTCGCGTATGACATGTTCTAAATCAGTTTGTATATTATGGTGCTGCACAGTGGCAATAAATCACTGATTAAAACACAAAGACTACAACGAAAAGATTGCTCCGTTGAGCCGGATTCGAACCAGCGACCTATGGATGTCCGCTTTTCGAACCTCTACAGTCCACCGTTCTACCAACTGAGCTATCGACGGTAGATGGCAGTACTACGGCGCTGATTCATCCTTTGTGCCGAAGGAATCGCAGGCAGTATAAAGGCTGACGATATAACGAGAACCATGAAGCTGCATGACATTTATTTACCCACTCACGCGTATTTACCCCCGATGCTAGTAAAACGGCGACGTTTCTGCAACCTTCCCAATCGTCTCGCATATAAACTTTGGGTGCTAGCACACTTCGCGACGCGTATGACATGTCTAATTCACTATGTACATTATGGTGCTGCACATGTGGCAATAAATCACTAATTAAAACAAAGAATAAAAAAAGCTTGCTCCGTCGAGATGTATTCGAACCAGCGACCTATGGATGCCCGCAGTTGGAACATCTGCAGTCCACCGCTGTACCAACTTGGCTATCGACGGAAGATGGCGGTACCAAGGCGCTGATTCATCCTTTATGCCGAAGGGATCGCAGGCAGTATTGCGGCTGACGAAATAACGAGAACCATGAAGGTGGATGACATTTATTTACCTTCTTACGCGTATTTACCCCCGATGCTAGTAAAATGGCGACGTTTCTACAACCTTTCCAATCGCCTCTCAAATAAACTTTGGGTGCCAGCACACTTTGTGTCGCGTATTACAGGTTTTATTCACTTTGTACGTTATGGCGCTGCACATGTGGCAATAAATCAGTAATTAAAACATAAAGAATAAAAAAGCTTGCTCCGTCGAGCCGGATTCAAACCAGCGACCTATGGATGTCCGCAGTTGGAACCTCTACAGTCCACCGCTCTACCAACTGAGCTATCGACGGAAGATGGCGGTACCAAGGCGCTGATTCATCCTTTATGCCGAAGGGATCGCAGGCAGTATTGAGGCTTACGAAATAACGAGAACCATGAAGCTGCATGACATTATTTACCTTCTCACGCGTATTTACCCCGATGCTAGTAAAATGGCGACGTTTCTACAACCTTCCCAATCGTCTCGCATATAAACTTTGGGTGCTAGCACACTTCGCGACGCGTATGACATGTCTAATTCACTTCATACATTATGATGCTGCACTTGTGGCAATGAATCACTAATTAAAACATTAAGGATAACACAAAAACGCTTGCCCTGTCGAGCCGGATTCGAACCAGCGAGCGATGGATGTCCGCAGTTGTAACCTCTACAGTCCACCGCTCTACCAACACCTATGGATGTCCGCAGTTGTAACCTCTACAGTCCACCGCTCTACCAACTGAGCTATCGACGGAAGATGGCGGTACCACGGTGCTGATACATCCTTTATACCGAAGGAATCGCAGGCTGTATAGAGGCTGACAAAATAACGAGAACCATGAAGCTGCATGACATTTACTTACCCACTCACGCGTATTTACCCCGACGCTAGTAAAACTGCGACGTTTCTGCAACATTCCCAATCATCTCGCATATGAATTTTGGGTGCCAGCACACTTTGTTACGCGTATGACAAGTTCTAATTCACTTCATACATTATGATGCTGCACTTGTGGCAATGAATCACTAATTAAAACATTAAGGATAACACAAAAACGCTTGCTCTGTCGAGCCGGATTCGAACCAGCGAGCTATGGATGTACGCAGTTAAAACCTATACAGTCCACCGCTCTACCAACTGAGATATCGACGGCAGATGGCGGTACTACGGCGCTGATTCTAAGATCCCTAGATGAAACAAGTTTCCAAGGTAGTGACACCCTCCCTTTTCCTCCTCGCTTCTTTGCCTGAAACGGCCATAGAAGGTTTAAAACTTTCATCCAAAACCGAATGTTTGGGTTCTGTTGCTACGGTGAATAGATGTAAATGAAACAAAATGGAACGAAATAAGACGTAGAATAAACAGTTAACTTTATGAACATAAACGGCACAACACAAGAGCAAGCGGGATGTGCGTTACTCAACCGGCAACGTTGGGCAGTTCTATACTTTACACCACGAGCCATGGCGTCTCGCGTAGTACATTTTAGTTCCACGGCCGCGGTATTTCGTCCAGTTCTAACTAGTACACTTCTCCGATTGTGTTTCGTTCGTGCTGTGACACAGTCAACGTGCGTCTTGGTGGATCCTGTAAGTGGCCACAGGGCGTGACGTTGTGACGATTGATTACAACCGGCTTGTGCACACGCAAGAAAAAATACGACCAGACTGGTACGAACACTCGTCCAGCAGCACTGCGATGACGTTTTTTTTAAATGTGCCCATTTGGACAATCGTGATGCCAAGTGATTCTGATGCGGTGCTGGGAACTTCCTGAAAAGTGAGAGTTCTACTGGGGAGGTGTCTCGAAGCAGCGCGTTTCGGCTCAAGCGGGAACTGGTCAAGAGTGAAATGTTTCTGAAGGTGCGTTGATTACAACCTACAGCTGTTCTGTGTACGTGCATACCCACATGTATTTGTACCAACTGGCATGCACTATACGCATTAGACGCGCGCCTGGCGTTTCAATAAAAACCGACAAGTGAACTCGCTTCGCAGATCCGCGTCGACATACGTTGACGGAGTTGCACGAAAGCATTCGCGTGAAATGGTTCATAGTTGCACTTCATGGTGCGTTTCATCTCGGAAAGCACGAGGTAAGTTGAAGAGAGCGAAACAATTTTCTGTTGTTTTCGGTAACGCAGAATTGCTGAAAAACGCAGATGTTGCATTGAATGAGCATAACGAAACAATCTTGGTCGATTTAGCGCACACCGATATGCTCCTCCTCATCAGTTTATGTTCTGGCTACGATTTGGTCTTTGGTCACGGCGAGAATCCGGCTGGAGACATATGCGCATGCGCACTCCTTTTGAACATTTTGCATGATAATAAATAACACCACCAGCCATTTGCAAGATCACGTGCAAGTAATGCACCAATTACTGACGCGGATGGAAGAGAAAAAAAGGAGTAACCGAGAGAGTGAGGAGGACGGCTCGAAAACAATGAGTGACGCTACCTTGTTTCATCTAGGAACCTTAGCTGAATCATCCTTTATGCCGAAGAAATCGCAGGCAGTATAAACGCTGACGATATAACGAGAATCATGAAGCTGCATGACATTTACTTACCCACTCACGCATATTTATCCCCGATGCTAGTAAAACGGCGACATTTCTGCAACCTTCCCAATCGTCTCGCATATAAACTTTGGGTGCCAGCACACTTCGCGACGCGTATGACATGGTCTAATTCACTATGTACATTATGGTGCTGCACATGTGGCAATAAATCACTAATGAAAACATAAAGAATAAAAAAAGCTTGCTCCGTCGAGCCGTATTCGAACCAGCGATCAATGGATGTCCGCAGTTGGAACCTCCACAGTCCACCGCTCTTCCAACGAGGCTATCGACGGAAGATGGCGGTACCAAGGCGCTTATTCATCCTTTATGCCGAAGGGATCGCAGGCAGTATTGAGGCTGACGAAATAACGAGAACCATGAAGCTGCATGACGTTAATTTACCTTCTCACGCGTATTTACCCCGATGCTAGTAAAATGGCGACGTTTCTACAACCTTCCCAATCGTCTAGCATATAAACTCTGGGTGCCAGCACAATTTGTGCCGCGTATGACATGTTTTATTCACTTTGTACGTTATGGTGCTGCACATGTGGCAATAAATCACTAATTAAAACATGAAGAAAAAAACAAAAAAAGCTTGCTCCGTCGAGCCGGATTCGAACCAGCGACCTATGGATGTCCGCAGTTGTAACCTCTACAGTCCACCGCTCTACCAACACCTATGGAAGTCCGCAGTTGTAACCTCTACAGTCCACCGCTCTACCAACTGAGCTATCGACGGAAGATGGCGGTACCACGGTGCTGATTCATCCTTTATACCGAAGGAATCGCAGGCTGTATAGAAGCTGACGAAATAACGAGAACCATGAAGCTGCATGACATTTACTTACCCAATCACGCGTATTTACACCCGATGCTAGTAAAACTGCGACGTTTCTGCAACCTTCCCAAACGTCTCGCATATAACTTTGGGTGCCAGCACACTTCGCGACGCGTATGACATGTTCTAATTCACTTGGTACATTATGGTGCTGCACATGTGGCAATAAATCACTAATTAAAATATAAAGAATGATAAAAGCTTGCTCTGTCGAGCCGGATTCGAACTAGCGACCAATCGATGTCCGCAGTTGGAACCTCTACATTCCACCGCTCAACCAACTGAGCTATCGACGGAAGAAATCGGTACCGCGGCGCTGATTCATCCTTTATGTCGAAGGAATCGCAGGCAGTATTGAGGCTGACAAAATAACGAGAACCATGAAGCTGCATGACATTTAATTACCCACTCACGCGTATTTACCCCCGATGCTAGTAAAATGGCGACGTTTCTGCAACCTTCCCAATCATCTCGCATATAAACTTTGGGTGCCAGCACATTTTGTTGAGCGTATGACATGTTTTATTCACTTTGTACGTTATGGTGCTGCACATGTGGCAATAAATCACTAATAAAACATAAAGAATAAAAAAGCTTGCTCCGTCGAGCCGGATTCGAACCAGCGACATATGGATGTCCGCAGTTGGAAACTCTACAGTCCATCGCTCTAACAACTGAGCTATCGACGGAAGATGGCGGTACCAAAGCGCTGATTCATCCTTTATGCCGAAGGAATCGCAGGCAGTATTGAGGCTGACGAAATAACGAGAACCATGAAGCTGCATGACATTAATTTACCTTCTCACGCGTATTTACCCCGATGCTAGTAAAATGGCGACGTTTCTACAACCTTTCCAATGGTCTCTCATATAAACTTTGGGTGCTAGCATACTTTGTGTCGCGTATGACATGTTTTATTCACTTTGTACGTTATGGTGCTGCACATGTGGCAATAAATCAATAATTAAACCATAAAGAATAAAAAAAGCTTGCTCCATTGAGCCGGATTCGAACCAGCAACCTATGGATATCTGCAGTTGGAACCTCTACAGTCCACCGCTCTACCAACACCTATGAATGTCCGCAGTTGTAACCTCTACAGTCCACCGCTCTACCAACTGAGCTATCGACGGAAGATGGCGGTACCACGGTGCTGATTCACCCTTTATACCGAAGGAATCGCAGGCTGTATAGAGGCTGACAAAATAACGAGAACCATGAAGCTGCATGACATTTACTTACCCACTCACGCGTATTTACCCCCAATGCTAGTAAAACTGCGACGTTTCTGCAACATTCCCAATCATCTCGCATATAAACTTTGGGTGCCAGCACACTTTGTGACGCGTATGACAACTTCTAATTCACTTTATACATTATTGTGCTGCACATTTGGCAATTAATCACTAGTTAAAACATAAAGAATAACACAAAAAAGCTTGCTCTGTCGAGCCGGATTCGAACCAGCGAGCTATGGATGTACGCAGTTAAAACCTATACAGTCCACCGCTCTACCAACTGAGATATCGACGGCAGATGGCGGTACTACGGCGCTGATTCTAAGATCCCTAGATGAAACAAGTTTCCAAGGTAGCGACACCCTCCCTTTTCCTCCTCGCTTATTTGCCTGAAACGCCCCCTTGAAGGTTTAAAACTTTCATCCATAACCGAATGTTTGGGTTCTGTTGCTACGGTGAATAGATGTAAATGAAACAAAATTGAACGAAATAAGACGTAGAATAAACAGTTACCTTTATGAACATAAACGGCACAACACAAGTGCAAGCGGGATGTGCGTTACTCAACCGGCAACGTTGGGCAGTTCTATACTTTACACCACTAGCCATGGCGCCTCGCGTAGTACATTTTAGTTCCACGGCCGTGGTTATTTCGTCAGGTTCTAACTAGTCCACTTCTCCGA
This sequence comes from Rhipicephalus microplus, assembly GCF_043290135.1. NCBI lineage: Eukaryota > Metazoa > Arthropoda > Arachnida > Ixodida > Ixodidae > Rhipicephalus > Rhipicephalus microplus. The sequence continues at coordinate 72,878,777 of NC_134702.1, read as the reverse complement.
TTCCGTTTTGTTCGTGCTGTGACACAGTCAACGTGCTTCTTGCTGGATCCTGTAAGTGGCCACAGGGCGTGACGTAGTGACGATTGATTACAACCGGCTTGTGCACACGCAAGAAAAAATACGACCAGACTGGTACGAACACTTGTCCAGCAGCACTGCGATGATGTTTTTTTTAAATGTGCCCATTTGGACAATCGTGATGCCAAGAGATTCCGATGCGGTGCTGGGAACTTCCTGAAAAGTGAGAGTTCTACTGGTGAGGTGTCTCGAAGCAGCGCGTTTTGGCTGAAGCGGTAACTGGTCAAGAGTGAAATGTTTCTGAAGGTGCGTTGATTACAACCTACAGCTGTTCTGTGTACGTGCATACCCACATGTATTTGTACCAACTGGCATGCACTATACGCATTAGACGCGCGCCTGGCGTTTCAATAAAAACCGACAAGTGAACTCGCTTCGCAGATCCGCGTCGACATACGTTGACGGAGTTGCACGAAAGCATTCGCGTGAAATGGTTCATAGTTGCACTTCATGGTGCGCTTCATCTCGGAAAGCACGAGGTAAGTTGAAGAGAGCGAAACCATTTTGTGTTGTTTTCGGTAACGCAGAATTTCTGAAAAACACAGATGTTGCATTGAATGAGTTGGCGAAACAATCTTGGTCGATTTAGCGCACACTGAAACGCTCCTCCTCTTCAGTTTATGTTCTGGCTACGATTTTGTTTTTGGTCACGGCGAGAATCCGGCTGGAGACATATGCGCATGCGTACTCGTTTTGATCCTTTTGCATGATAATAAATAACACCACCAGCCATTTGCAAGATCACGTGCAAGTAATGCCCCAATTACTGACGCAGATGGCAGAGAAATAGAGGAGTAATCGAGAGAGTGAGGAGTACGGATTGAGAACAATGAGTGACGCTACCTTGTTTCATCTAGGGACCTTAGCTGATTCATCCTTTATGCCGAAGGAATCGCAGGCAGTATAGAGGCTGACGAAATAACGAGAACTATGAAGCTGCATGACATTTTGTTACCCACTCACGCGTATTGACCCCCGATACAAGTAAATTGGCGACGTTTCTGCAACCTTCCCAATCGTCTCGCATATAAACTTTGGGTGCCAGCGCATTTTGCGTCGCGTATGACATGTTCTAAATCAGTTTGTATATTATGGTGCTGCACAGTGGCAATAAATCACTGATTAAAACACAAAGACTACAACGAAAAGATTGCTCCGTTGAGCCGGATTCGAACCAGCGACCTATGGATGTCCGCTTTTCGAACCTCTACAGTCCACCGTTCTACCAACTGAGCTATCGACGGTAGATGGCAGTACTACGGCGCTGATTCATCCTTTGTGCCGAAGGAATCGCAGGCAGTATAAAGGCTGACGATATAACGAGAACCATGAAGCTGCATGACATTTACTTACCCACTCACGCGTATTTACCCCCGATGCTAGTAAAACGGCGACGTTTCTGCAACCTTCCCAATCGTCTCGCATATAAACTTTGGGTGCTAGCACACTTCGCGACGCGTATGACATGTCTAATTCACTATGTACATTATGGTGCTGCACATGTGGCAATAAATCACTAATTAAAACAAAGAATAAAAAAAGCTTGCTCCGTCGAGATGTATTCGAACCAGCGACCTATGGATGCCCGCAGTTGGAACATCTGCAGTCCACCGCTGTACCAACTTGGCTATCGACGGAAGATGGCGGTACCAAGGCGCTGATTCATCCTTTATGCCGAAGGGATCGCAGGCAGTATTGCGGCTGACGAAATAACGAGAACCATGAAGGTGGATGACATTTATTTACCTTCTTACGCGTATTTACCCCCGATGCTAGTAAAATGGCGACGTTTCTACAACCTTTCCAATCGCCTCTCAAATAAACTTTGGGTGCCAGCACACTTTGTGTCGCGTATTACAGGTTTTATTCACTTTGTACGTTATGGCGCTGCACATGTGGCAATAAATCAGTAATTAAAACATAAAGAATAAAAAAGCTTGCTCCGTCGAGCCGGATTCAAACCAGCGACCTATGGATGTCCGCAGTTGGAACCTCTACAGTCCACCGCTCTACCGACTGAGCTATCGACGGAAGATGGCGGTACCAAGGCGCTGATTCATCCTTTATGCCGAAGGGATCGCAGGCAGTATTGAGGCTTACGAAATAACGAGAACCATGAAGCTGCATGACGTTAATTTACCTTCTCACGCGTATTTACCCCGATGCTAGTAAAATGGCGACGTTTCTACAACCGTCCCAATCGTCTAGCATATAAACTCTGGGTGCCAGCACAATTTGTGCCGCGTATGACATGTTTTATTCACTTTGTACGTTATGGTGCTGCACATGTGGCAATAAATCACTAATTAAAACATGAAGAAAAAAACAAAAAAGCTTGCTCCGTCGAGCCGGATTCGAACCAGCGACCTATGGATGTCCGCAGTTGTAACCTCTACAGTCCACCGCTCTACCAACACCTATGGAAGTCCGCAGTTGTAACCTCTACAGTCCACCGCTCTACCAACTGAGCTATCGACGGAAGATGGCGGTACCACGGTGCTGATTCATCCTTTATACCGAAGGAATCGCAGGCTGTATAGAAGCTGACGAAATAACGAGAACCATGAAGCTGCATGACATTTACTTACCCAATCACGCGTATTTACACCCGATGCTAGTAAAACTGCGACGTTTCTGCAACCTTCCCAAACGTCTCGCATATAACTTTGGGTGCCAGCACACTTCGCGACGCGTATGACATGTTCTAATTCACTTGGTACATTATGGTGCTGCACATGTGGCAATAAATCACTAATTAAAATATAAAGAATGATAAAAGCTTGCTCTGTCGAGCCGGATTCGAACTAGCGACCAATCGATGTCCGCAGTTGGAACCTCTACATTCCACCGCTCAACCAACTGAGCTATCGACGGAAGAAATCGGTACCACGGCGCTGATTCATCCTTTATGTCGAAGGAATCGCAGGCAGTATTGAGGCTGACAAAATAACGAGAACCATGAAGCTGCATGACATTTAATTACCCACTCACGCGTATTTACCCCCGATGCTAGTAAAATGGCGACGTTTCTGCAACCTTCCCAATCATCTCGCATATAAACTTTGGGTGCCAGCACACTTTGTTGAGCGTATGACATGTTTTATTCACTTTGTACGTTATGGTGCTGCACATGTGGCAATAAATCACTAATAAAACATAAAGAATAAAAAAGCTTGCTCCGTCGAGCCGGATTCGAACCAGCGACATATGGATGTCCGCAGTTGGAAACTCTACAGTCCATCGCTCTAACAATTGAGCTATCGACGGAAGATGGCGGTACCAAAGCGCTGATTCATCCTTTATGCCGAAGGAATCGCAGGCAGTATTGAGGCTGACGAAATAACGAGAACCATGAAGCTGCATGACATTAATTTACCTTCTCACGCGTATTTACCCCGATGCTAGTAAAATGGCGACGTTTCTACAACCTTTCCAATGGTCTCTCATATAAACTTTGGGTGCTAGCATACTTTGTGTCGCGTATGACATGTTTTATTCACTTTGTACGTTATGGTGCTGCACATGTGGCAATAAATCAATAATTAAACCATAAAGAATAAAAAAAGCTTGCTCCATTGAGCCGGATTCGAACCAGCAACCTATGGATATCTGCAGTTGGAACCTCTACAGTCCACCGCTCTACCAACACCTATGAATGTCCGCAGTTGTAACCTCTACAGTCCACCGCTCTACCAACTGAGCTATCGACGGAAGATGGCGGTACCACGGTGCTGATTCACCCTTTATACCGAAGGAATCGCAGGCTGTATAGAGGCTGACAAAATAACGAGAACCATGAAGCTGCATGACATTTACTTACCCACTCACGCGTATTTACCCCCAATGCTAGTAAAACTGCGACGTTTCTGCAACATTCCCAATCATCTCGCATATAAACTTTGGGTGCCAGCACACTTTGTGACGCGTATGACAAGTTCTAATTCACTTTATACATTGTTGTGCTGCACATTTGGCAATTAATCACTAGTTAAAACATAAAGAATAACACAAAAAAGCTTGCTTTGTCGAGCCGGATTCGAACCAGCGAGCTATGGATGTACGCAGTTAAAACCTATACAGTCCACCGCTCTACCAACTGAGATATCGACGGCAGATGGCGGTACTACGGCGCTGATTCTAAGATCCCTAGATGAAACAAGTTTCCAAGGTAGCGACACCCTCCCTTTTCCTCCTCGCTTATTTGCCTGAAACGCCCCCTTGAAGGTTTAAAACTTTCATCCATAACCGAATGTTTGGGTTCTGTTGCTACGGTGAATAGATGTAAATGAAACAAAATTGAACGAAATAAGACGTAGAATAAACAGTTACCTTTATGAACATAAACGTCACAACACAAGTGCAAGCGGGATGTGCGTTACTCAACCGGCAACGTTGGGCAGTTCTATACTTTACACCACTAGCCATGGCGCCTCGCGTAGTACATTTTAGTTCCACGGCCGTGGTTATTTCGTCAGGTTCTAACTAGTCCACTTCTCCGATTCCGTTTTGTTCGTGCTGTGACACAGTCAACGTGCTTCTTGCTGGATCCTGTAAGTGGCCACAGGGCGTGACGTAGTGACGATTGATTACAACCGGCTTGTGCACACGCAAGAAAAAATACGACCAGACTGGTACGAACACTTGTCCAGCAGCACTGCGATGACGTTTTTTTTAAATGTGCCCATTTGGACAATCGTGATGCCAAGAGATTCCGATGCGGTGCTGGGAACTTCCTGAAAAGTGAGAGTTCTACTGGTGAGGTGTCTCGAAGCAGCGCGTTTTGGCTGAAGCGGTAACTGGTCAAGAGTGAAATGTTTCTGAAGGTGCGTTGATTACAACCTACAGCTGTTCTGTATACGTGCATACCCACATGTATTTGTACCAACTGGCATGCACTATACGCATTAGACGCGCGCCTGGCGTTTCAATAAAATCCGACAAGTGAACTCGCTTCGCAGATCCGCGTCGACATACGTTGACGGAGTTGCACGAAAGCATTCGCGTGAAATGGTTCATAGTTGCACTTCATGGTGCGCTTCTTCTCGGAAAGCACGAGGTAAGTTGAAGAGAGCGAAACCATTTTCTGTTGTTTTCGGTAACGCAGAATTTCTGAAAAACACAGATGTTGCATTGAATGAGTTGGCGAAACAATCTTGGTCGATTTAGCGCACACCGAAACGCTCCTCCTCTTCAGTTTATGTTCTGGCTACGATTTTGTTTTTGGTCACGGCGAGAATCCGGCTGGAGACATATGCGCATGCGTACTCGTTTTGAACCTTTTGCATGATAATAAATAACACCACCAGCCATTTGCAAGATCACGTGCAAGTAATGCCCCAATTACTGACGCAGATGGCAGAGAAATAGAGGAGTAATCGAGAGAGTGAGGAGTACGGCTTGAGAACAATGAGTGACGCTACCTTGTTTCATCTAGGGACCTTAGCTGATCCATCCTTTATGCCGAAGGAATCGCAGGCAGTATAGAGGCTGACGAAATAACGAGAACTATGAAGCTGCATGACATTTTGTTACCCACTCACGCGTATTGACCCCCGATGCAAGTAAATTGGCGACGTTTCTGCAAGCTTCCCAATTGTCTCGCATATAAACTTTGGGTGCCAGCGCATTTTGCGTCGCGTATGACATGTTCTAAATCAGTTTGTATATTATGGTGCTGCACAGTGACAATAAATCACTGATTAAAACACAAAGACTAGAACGAAAAGATTGCTCCGTTGAGCCGGATTCGAACCAGCGACCTATGGATGTCCGCTTTTCGAACCTCTACAGTCCGCCGTTCTACCAACTGAGCTATCGACGGAAGATGGCAGTACTACGGCGCTGATTCATCTTTTATGCCGAAGGAATCGCAGGCAGTATAAAGGCTGACGATATAACGAGAACCATGAAGCTGCATGACATTTACTTACCCACTCACGCGTATTTACCCCCGATGCTAGTAAAACGGCGACGTTTCTGCAACCTTCCCAATCGTCTCGCATATAAACTTTGGGTGCTAGCACACTTCGCGACGCGTATGACATGTCTAATTCACTATGTACATTATGGTGCTGCACATGTGGCAATAAATCACTAATTAAAACAAAGAATAAAAAAAGCTTGCTCCGTCGAGATGTATTCGAACCAGCGACCTATGGATGCCCGCAGTTGGAACCTCTACAGTCCACCGCTGTACCAACTAGGCTATCGACGGAAGATGGCGGTACCAAGGCGCTGATTCATCCTTTATGCCGAAGGGATCGCAGGCAGTATTGAGGCTGACGAAATAACGAGAACCATGAAGGTGGATGACATTTATTTACCTTCTCACGCGTATTTACCCCCGATGCTAGTAAAATGGCGACGTTTCTACAACCTTTCCGATCGCCTCTCATATAAACTTTGGGTGCCAGCACACTTTGTGTCGCGTATGACATGTTTTATTCAATTTGTACGTTATGGCGCTGCACATGTGAAAATAAATCAGTAAATAAAACATAAAGAATAAAAAAAGCTTGCTCCGTCGAGCCGGATTCGAACCAGCGACCTATGGATTTCCGCAGTTGGAACCTCTACAGTCCACCGCTCTACCAACTGAGCTATCGACGGAAGATGGCGGTACAGAGGGGCTGATTCATCCTTTATGCCGAAGTGATCGCAGGCAGTATTGAGGCTTACGAAATAACGAGAACCATGAAGCTGCATGACATTATTTACCTTCTCACGCGTATTTACTCCGATGCTAGTAAAATGGCGACGTTTCTACAACCTTCCCAATCGTCTCGCATATAAACTTTGGGTGCCAGCACAATTTGTGTCGCGTATGACATGTTTTATTCACTTTGTAGGTTATGGTGCTGCACATGTGGCAATAAATGACTAAATAATACATGAAGAAAAAAACAAAAAAGCTTGCTCCGTTGAGCCGGATTCGAACCAGCGACCTATGGATGTCCACAGTTGTAACCTCTACAGTCAACCGCTCTACCAACACCTATGGATGTCCGCAGTTGTAACCTCTACAGTCCACCGCTCTACCAACTGAGCTATCGACGGAAGATGGCGGTACCACGGTGCTGATTCATCCTTTATACCGAAGGAATCGCAGGCTGTATAGAGGCTGACAAAATAACGAGAACCATGAAGCTTCATGACATTTACTTACCCACTCACGCGTATTTACCCCCGACGCTAGTAAAACTGCGACGTTTCTGCAACATTCCCAATCATATCGCATATAAACTTTGGGTGCCAGCACACTTTGTGACGCGTATGACAAGTTCTAATTCACTTCATACATTATGATGCTGCACTTGTGGCAATGAATCACTAATTAAAACATAAACTTTACAACAAAAAGCTTGCTCCGTCGAGCCGGAATCGAACCAGTGACCTATGGATGTCCGCAGATGTAACCTCTACAGTCAACCGTTCTACCAACACCTATGGATGTCCGCAGTTGTAACCTCTGCAGTCCACCGCTCTACCAACTGAGCTATCGACGGAAGATGGCGGTACTACGGTGCTGATTCATCCTTTATTCCGAAGAAATCGCAGGCTGTATAGAGGCTGACGAAGTAACGAGAACCATGAAGCTGCATGACATTTACTTACCCACTCACGCGTATTTACCCCCAATGCTAGTAAAACGGCGACGTTTCTGCAACCTTCCCAATCGTCTCGCATATAAACTTTGGAAGCCAGCACACGTTGTCACGCGTATGACATGTTCTAATTCACTTTATACATTATGGTGCTGCACATGTGGCAATTATTCACTAATTAAAACATTAAGGATAACACAAAAAAGCTTGCTCTGTCGAGCCGGATTCGAACCAGCGAGCTATGGATGTACGCAGTTAAAACCTATACAGTCCACCGCTCTACCAACTGAGATATCGACGGCAGATGGCGGTACTACGGCGCTGATTCTAAGATCCCTAGATGAAACAAGTTTCCAAGGTAGCGACACCCTCCCTTTTCCTCCTCGCTTCTTTGCCTGAAACGGCCATAGAAGGTTTAAAACTTTCATCCAAAACCGAATGTTTGGGTTCTGTTGCTACGGTGAATAGATGTAAATGAAACAAAATGGAACGAAATAAGACGTAGAATAAACAGTTAACTTTATGAACATAAACGGCACAACACAAGAGCAAGTGGGATGTGCGTTACTCAACCGGCAACGTTGGGCAGTTCTATACTTTACACCACTAGCCATGGCGTCTTGCGTAGTACATTTTAGTTCCACGGCCGCGGTATTTCGTCCAGTTCTAACTAGTACACTTCTCCGATTGTGTTTTGTTCGTGCTGTGACACAGTCAACGTGCGTCTTGCTGGATCCTGTAAGTGGCCACAGGGCGTGACGTTGTGACGATTGATTACAACCGGCTTGTGCACACGCAAGAAAAAATACGACCAGACTGGTACGAACACTCGTCCAGCAGCACTGCGATGACGTTTTTTTTTAAATGTGCCCATTTGGACAATCGTGATGCCAATTGATTCTGATGCGGTGCTGGGAACTTCCTGAAAAGTGAGAGTTCTACTGGTGAGGTGTCACGAAGCAGCGCGTTTCGGCTCAAGCGGGAACTGTTCAAGAGTGAAATGTTTCTGAAGGTGCGTTGATTACAACCTACAGCTGTTCTGTATACGTGCATACCCACATGTATTTGTACCAACTGGCATGCACTATACGCATTAGATGCGCGCCTGGCCTTTCAATAAAAACCGACAAGTGAACTCGCTTTGCAGATCCGCGTCGAGATACGTTGACGGAGTTGCACGAAAGCATTCGCGTGAAATGGTTCATAGTTGCACTTCATGGTGCGTTTCATCTCGGAAAGCACGAGGCAAGTTGAAGAGAGCGAAACCATTTTCTGTTGTTTTCGGTAACGCAGAATTGCTGAAAAACGCAGATGTTGCATTGAATGAGCATAACGAAACAATCTTGGTCGATTTAGCGCACACCGAAATGCTCCTCCTCATCAGTTTATGTTCTGGCTACGATTTTGTTTTTGGTCACGGCGAGAATCCGGCTGGAGACATATGCGCGTGCGTACTCGTTTTAAACATTTTGCATGATAATAAATAACACCACCAGCCATTTGCAAGATCACTTTCAAGTAATGCACCAATTACTGACGCGGATGGCAGAGAAAAAGAGGAGTAATCGAGAGAGTGAGGAGGACGGCTCGAGAACAATGAGAGACGCTACCTTGTTTCATCTAGGGACCTTAGCTGATTCATCCTTTATGCCGAAGGAATCGCAGGCAGTATAGAGGCTGACGAAATAACGAGAACCATGAAGCTGCATGACATTTACTTACCCACTCACGCATATTTACCCCCGATGCTAGTAAAACGGCGAAGTTTCTGCAACCTTCCCAATCGTCTCGCATATAAACTTTGGGTGCCAGCACACTTCGCGACGCGTATGACATGGTCTAATTCACTATGTACATTATGGTGCTGCACATGTGGCAATAAATCACTAATGAAAACACAAAGAATAAAAAAAGCTTGCTCCGTCGAGCCGTATTCGAACCAGCGATCAATGGATATCCACAGTTGGAACCTCCACAGTCCACCGCTCTTCCAACTAGGCTATCAACGGAAGATGGCGGTACCAAGGCGCTGATTCATCCTTTATGGCGAAGGGATCGCAGGCAGTATTGAGGCTGACGAAATAACGAGAACCATGAAGCTGCATGACATTAATTTACCTTCTCACGCGTATTTACCCCGATGCTAGTAAAATGGCGACATTTCTACAACCTTCCCAATCGTCTAGCATATAAACTCTGTGTGCCAGCACAATTTGTGCCGCGTATGACATGTTTTATTCACTTTGTACGTTATGGTGCTGCACATGTGGCAATAAATCACTAATTAAAACATGAAGAAAAAAACAAAAAAGCTTGCTCCGTCGAGCCGGATTCGAACCAGCGACCTATGGATGTCCGCAGTTGTAACCTCTACAGTCCACCGCTCTACCAACACCTATGGAAGTCCGCAGTTGTAACCTCTACAGTCCACCGCTCTACCAACTGAGCTATCGACGGAAGATGGCGGTACCACGGTGCTGATTCATCCTTTATACCGAAGGAATCGCAGGCTGTATAGAAGCTGACAAAATACCGAGAACCATGAAGCTGCATGACATTTACTTACCCAATCACGCGTATTTACCCCCGATGCTAGTAAAACTGCGACGTTTCTGCAACATTCCCAAACGTCTCGCATATAACTTTGGGTGCCAGCACACTTCGCGACGCGTATGACATGTTCTAATTCACTTGGTACATTATGGTGCTGCACATGAGGCAATAAATCACTAATTAAAATATAAAGAATGAAAAAAGCTTGCTCTGCCGAGCCGGATTCGAACTAGCGACCTATGGATGTCCGCGGTTGGAACCTCTACATTCCACCGCTCAACCAACTGAGCTATCGACGTAAGAAATCGGTACCACGGCGCTGATTCATCCTTTATGTCGAAGGAATCGCAGGCAGTATTGAGGCTGACAAAATAACGAGAACCATGAAGCTGCATGACATTTAATTACCCACTCACGCGTATTTACCCCCGATGCTAGTAAAATTGCGACGTTTCTGCAACCTTCCCAATCATCTCGCATATAAACTTTGGGTGCCAGCACACTTTGTTGAGCGTATGACATGTTCTAATTCACTTCATACATTATGGTGCTGCACCTGTCGCAAAATCACTAAATCAAACATTAAGAATACAACAAAAAGCTTGCGCCGTCGAGGCGGACTCGAACCAGCGACCTTTGGATGTCCACAGTTGTAACCTCACAGTCCAGGGCTCTACCAACACCTATGGATGCCCGCAGTTGTAACCTCTACAGTCCACCGCTCTACCAACTGAGCTATCGACGGAAGATGGCGGTACTACGGTGCTGATTCAGTCTTTATACCGAAGTAATCGCAGGCTGTATAGAGGCTGACGAAATAACAAGAACCATGTAGCTGTATGACATTTACTTACCCACTCACGCGTATTTACCCCCAATGCTAGTAAAACTGCGACGTTTCTGCAACATTCCCAATCATCTCGCATATAAACTTTGGGTGCCAGCACACTTTGTGACGCGTATGACAAGTTCTAATTCACTCTATACATTATGGTGCTGCACATGTGGCAATTAATCACTAGTTAAAACATAAAGAATAACACAAAAAAGCTTGCTCCGTCGAGCCGGATTTGAACCAGCGAGCTATGGATGTACGCAGTAAAAAGCTATACAGTCCACCGCTCTACCAACTGAGATATCGACGGCAGATGGCGGTACTACGGCGCTGATTCTGAGATCCCTAGATGAAACAAGTTTCCAAGGTAGCGACACCCTCCCTTTTCCTCCTCGCTTATTTGCCTGAAACGCCCCCTAGAAGGTTTAAAACTTTCATCCAAAACCGAATGTTTGGGTTCTGTTGCTACGGTGAATAGATGTAAATGAAACAAAATTGAACGAAATAAGACGTAGAATAAACAGTTACCTTTATGAACATAAACGGCACAACACAAGAGCAAGCGGGATGTGCGTTACTCAACCGGCAACGTTGGGCAGTTCTATACTTTACACCACTAGCCATGGCGTCTCGCGTAGTACATTTTAGTTCCACGGCCGTGGTATTTCGTCAGGTTCTAACTAGTCCACTTCTCCGATTCTGTTTTGTTCGTGCTGTGACACAGTGAACGTGCTTCTTGCTGGATCCTGTAAGTGGCCACAAGGCGTGACGTAGTGACGATTGATTACAACCGGCTTGTGCACACGCAAGAAAAATACGACCAGACTGGTACGAACACTCGTCCAGCAGCGCTGCGATAACGTTTTTTTTAAATGTGCCCATTTGGACAATCGTGATGCCAAGTGATTCTGATGCGGTGGTGGGAACTTCCAGAAAATTGAGAGTTCTACTGGTGAGGTGTCTCAAAGCAGCGCGTTTCGGCTAGAGCGGGAACTGGTCAAGAGTGAAATGTTTCTGAAGGTGCGTTGATTACAACCTACAGCTGTTCTGTATACGTGCATACCCACATGTATTTGTACCAACTGGCATGCACTATACGCATTGGACGCGCGCCTGGCGTTTCAATAAAAACCGACAAGTGAACTCGCTTCGCAGATCCACGTCGACATACGTTGACGGAGTTGCACGAAAGGATTCGCGTGAAATGGTTCACAGTTGCACTTCATGGTGCGCTTCATCTCGGAAAGAACGAGGTAAGTTGAAGAGAGCGAAACCATTTTCTGTTGTTTACGGCAACGCAGAATTGCTGAAAAACACAGATGTTGCATTGAATGAGTATGGCGAAACACTCTTGGTCGATTTAGCGCACACCAAAACGCTCCTCCTCATCAGTTTGTGTTCTGGCTACGATTTTGTCTTTGGTCACGGCGAGAATCCGGCTGGAGACATATGCGCATGCGTACTCGTTTTGAACCTTTTGCATGATAATAAATAACACCACCATCCTTTTGCAAGATCACGTGCAAGTAATGCACCAATTACTGACGCGGATGGCAGAGAAAAAGAGGAGTAATCGAGAGAGTGAGGAGGACGGCTCGAGAACAATGAGTGACGCTACCTTGTTTCATCTAGGGACCTTAGCTGATTCATCCTTTATGCCGAAGGAATCGCAGGCAGTATAGAGGCTGACGAAATAACGAGAACCATGAAGCTGCATGACATTTACTTACCCACTCACGCGTATTTACCCCCGATGCTAGTAAAACGGCGACGTTTCTGCAACCTTCCCAATCGTCTCGCATATAAACTTTGGATTCCAGCACACTTTGTGATGCGTATGACATGTTCTAATTCACTTTACACATTATGGTGCTGCACATGTGGCAATAAATACTAATTAAAACATAAAGAATAACACAAAAAAGCTTGCTCCGTCGAGCCGGATTCGAACCAGCGACCTATGGGTGTACGCAGTTAAAAACTATACAGTCCACCGCTCTACCAACTGAGCTATCGACGGCAGATGGCGGTACTACAGCGCTGATTTATCCTTTATGCCGAAGGAATCGCAGGCAGTATAAAGGCTGACGATATAACGAGAACCATGAAGCTGCATGACATTTACTTACCCACTCACGAGTATTTACCCCCGATGCTAGTAAAACTGCGACGTTTCTCCACCCTTCCCAATCGTCTCGCATATAAACTTTGGGTGCCAGCACACTTGGCGACGCGTATGACATGGCTATGTCACTATGTACATTATGGTGCTGCACATGTGGATATAAATCACTAATTAAAACAAAGAATAAAAAAGCTTGCTCCGTCGAGGTGTATTCGAACCAGCGACCTATGGATGTCCGCAGTTGGAACCTCTACAGTCCACCGCTCTACCAACTAGGCTAGCGACGGAAGATGGCGGTACCAAGGCGCTGATTCATCCTTTATGCCGAAGGGATCGCAGGCAGTATTGAGGCTGATGAAATAACGAGAACCATTAAGGTGGATGACATTTATTTACCTTCTCACGCGTATTTACCCCCGATGCTAGTAAAATGGCGACGTTTCTACAACCTTTCCAATCGCCTCTCATATAAACTTTGGGTGCAAGCACACTTTGCGTCGCGTATCACATGTTTTATTCACTTTGTACGTTATGGCGCTGCACATGTGGCAATAAATCAGTAATTAAAACATAAAGAATAAAAAAAGCTTGCTCCGTCGAGCCGCATTCGAACTAGCGACCTATGGATGTCCGCAGTTGGAACCTCTACACTACACCGCTCCACCAACTGAGCTATCGACGGAAGATGGCGGTATCAAGGGGCTGATTCATCCTTTATGCCGAAGGGATCGCAGGCAGTATTGAGGCTGACGAAATAACGAGAACCATGAAGCTGCATGACATTAATTTACCTTCTCACGCGTATTTACCCCGATGCTAGTAAAATTGCGACGTTTCTACAACCTTCCCAATCGTCTCGCATCTAAACTTTGGGTGCCAGCACAATTTGTGTCACGTATGACATGTTTTATTCACTTTGTACGTTATGGTGCTGCACATGTGGCAATAAATCACTAATTAATACATGAAGAAAAAACAAAAACGCTTGCTTCGTCGAGCCGGAATCAAACCAGCGACCTATGGATGTCCGCCGTTGTAACCTCTACAGTCCACCACTCTACAAGCACCTATGGATGTCCGCAGTTGTAACCTCTACAGTCCACCGCTCTACCAACTGAGCTTTCGACGGAAGATGGCGGTACCACGGTGCTGATTCATCCTTTATACCGAAGGAATCGCAGGCTGTATAGAGGCTGACAAAATAACGAGAACCTTGAAGCTGCATGACATTTACTTACCCACTCACGCGTATTTACCCCCGATGCTAGTAAAACTGCGACGTTTCTGCAACATTCCCAATCATCTCGCATATAAACTTTGGGTGCCAGCACACTTTGTGACGCGTATGACAACTTCTAATTCACTTCATACATTCTGGTGCTGCACTTGTGGCAAAAAATCACTAATTAAAACATAAAATTTACATTAAAAAGCATGCTCCGTCGAGCCGCAATCGAACCAGCGACCTATGGATGTCCGCAGTTGTAACCTCTACAGTCAACCGTTCTACCAACACCTATGGATGTCCGCAGTTGTGACCTCTGCAGTCCACCACTCTACCAACTGAGCTATCGACGGAAGATGGCGGTACTACGGTGCTGATTCATCCTTTATACCGAAGAAATCGCAGGCTGTGTAGAGGCTGACGAAGTAACGAGAACCATGAAGCTGCATGACATTTACTTACCGACTCACGCGTATTTACCCCCAATGCTAGTAAAACGGCGACGTTTCTGCAACCTTCCCAATCGTCTCGCATATAAACTTTGGAAGCCAGCACACTTTGTGACGCGTATGACATGTTCTAATTCACTTTATACATTATGGTGCTGCACAAGTGGCAATTATTCACTAATTAAAACATTAAAAATAACACAAAAAAGCTTGCTCTGTCGAGCCGGATTCGAACCAGCGAGCTATGGATGTACGCAGTTAAAACCTATACAGTCCACCGCTCTACCAACTGAGATATCGACGGCAGATGGCGGTACTACGGCGCTGATTCTAAGATCCCTAGATGAAACAAGTTTCCAAGGTAGCGACACCCTCCCTTTTCCTCCTCGCTTATTTGCCTTAAACGCCCCCTAGAAGGTTTAAAACTTTCATCGAAAACCGAATGTTTGGGTTCTGTTGCTACGGTGAATAGATGGAAATGAAACAAAATGGAACGAAATAAGACGTAGAATAAACAGTTACCTTTATGAACATAAACGGCACAACACAAGAGCAAGCGGGATGTGCGTTACTCAACCGGCAACGTTGGGCAGTTCTATACTTTACACCACTAGCCATGGCGTCTCGCGTAGTACATTTTAGTTCCACGGCCGCGGTATTTCGTCCAGTTCTAACTAGTACACTTCTCCGATTGTGTTTTGTTCGTGCTGTGACACAGTCAACGTGCGTCTTGCCGGATCCTGCAAGTGGCCACAGGGCGTGACGTTGTGACGATTGATTACAACCGGCTTGTGCACACGCAAGAAAAAATACGACCAGACTGGTACGAACACTCGTCAAGCAGCACTGCGATGACGTTTTTTTTCAAATGTGCCCATTTGGACAATCGTGATGCCAAGTGATTCTGATGCGGTGCTGGGAACTTCCTGAAAAGTGAGAGTTCTACTGGTGAGGTGTCTCGAAGCAGCGCGTTTCGGCTTGAGCGGGAACTGGTCAAGAGTGAAATGTTTCTGAAGGTGCGTTGATTACAACCATCAGCTGTTCTGTATACGTGCATACCCACATGTATTTGTACCAACTGGCATACACTAGACACGCATTAAACGCGCGCCTGGCGTTTCAATAAAAACCGACAAGTGAACTCGCTTCGCAGATCCGCTTCGACATACGTTGACGGAGTTGCACGAAAGCATTCGCGTGAAATGGTTCATAGTTGCACTTCATGGTGCGCTTCATCTCGTAAAGAACGAGGTAAGTAGAAGAGAGCGAAACCATTTTCTGTTGTTTACGGCAACGCAGAATAGCTGAAAAACACAGATGTTGCATTGAATGAGCATGGCGAAACAATCTTGGTCGATTTAGCGCACACCGAAACGCTCCTCCTTTTCAGTTTATGTTCTGGCTACGATTTTGTTTTTGGTCACGGCGAGAATCCGGCTGGAGACATATGCGCATGCGTACTCGTTTTGAACCTTTTGCATGATAATAAATAACACCACCAGCCATTTGCAAGATCACGTGCAAGTAATGCACCAATTTCTGACGCGGATGGCAGAGAAAAAGAGGAGTAATCGAGAGAGTGAGGAGGACGGCTCGAGAACAATGAGTGACGCTACCTTGTTTCATCTAGGGACCTTAGCTGATTCATCCTTTATGCCGAAGGAATCGCAGGCAGTATAGAGGCTGACGAAATAACGAGAACCATGAAGCTGCATGACATTTTGTTACCCACTCACGCGTATTTACCCCCGATGCAAGTAAAATGGGTGACGTTTCTGCAACCTTCCCAATCGTCTCGCATATAAACTTTGGGTGCCAACGCACTTTGCGTCGCGTATGACATGTTCTAATTCCCTTTGTATATTATGGTGCTACACATGGGGATATAAATCAATAATTAAAACATAAAGACTACAACAAAAAGATGGCTCCGTTGAGCTGGATTCGAACCAGCGACCTATGGATATCCGCAGTTCGAACCTCTACATTCCACCGTTCTACCAACTGAGCTATCGACGGAAGATGGCGGTACTACGGCGCTGAATCATCCTTTATGCCGAAGGAATCGCAGGCAGTATAAAGGCTGACGATATAACGAGAACCATGAAGCTGCATGACATTTACTTACCCACTCACGCGTATTTACCCCCGATGCTAGTAAAGCTTCCACGTTTATGCAACCTTCCCAATCGTCTCGCATATAAACTTTGGGTGCCAGCACACTTCGCGACGCGTATGACATGTTCTAATTCACTTGGTACATTATGGTGCTGCACATGTGGCAATAAATCACTAATTAAAACATAACGAATGAAAAAAGCTTTCACCGTAGAGCTGGATTCGAACCAGCGACCTAATGATGACCGAAGTTGGAACCTCTACAGTCCACCGCTCTACCAACTGAGCCATCGATGGAAGATGGTGGTACCAAGGCGCTGATTCATCCTTTATGCCGAAGGGATCGCAGGCAGTATTAAAACTGAGGAAATAACGAGAACCATGAAGCTGCATGACATTTAATTACCTTCTCACGCGTATTTACCCCCGATGCTAGTAAAATGGCGACGTTTCTACAACCTTCCCAATCGTCTCGCATATAAACTTTGGGTGCCAGCACACTTCGCGACGCGTATGACATGTTCTAATTCACTTGGTACATTATGGTGCTGCACATGTGGCAATAAATCACTAATTAAAACATAACGAATGAAAAAAGCTTTCACCGTAGAGCTGGATTCGAACCAGCGACCTATGGATGTCCGCAGTTCGAACCTCTACAGCCCACCGTTCTACCAACTGAGCTATCGACGGAAGATGGCAGTACCAAAGCGCTGATTCATCCTTTATGCCGAAGGGACCACAGGCAGTATTGAGGCTGAGGAAATAACGACAACCATGAAGCTGCATGACATTTAATTACCTTCTCACGCGTATTTACTCCGATGCTAGTAAAATGGCGACGTTTCTACAACCTTCCCAATCGTCTCGCATATAAACTTTGGGTGCCAGCACACTTCACGACGCGTATGACATGTTCTAATTCACTTTGTACATTATGGTGCTGCATATGCGGCAATAAATCAATCATTAAAACATGAAGAATAAAAAAAGCTTGCTCCGTCGAGCCGGATTCAAACCAGCGACCTATGGATGTCCGCAGTTCGAACCTCTACAGTCCACCGTTCTACCAACTGAGCTATCAACGGAAGATGGCGGTACCAAGGCGCTGATTCATCCTTTATGCCGAAGGGATCGCAGGCAGTAATAAGGCTGAGGAAATAACGAGAACCATGAAGCTGCATGACATTTAATTACCTTCTCACGCGTATTTACCCCCGATGCTAGTAAAATGGCGACGTTTCTACAACCTTCCCAATCGTCTCGCATATAAACTTTGGGTGCCAGCACACTTCGCGACGCGTATGACATGTTCTAAATCACTTTGTACATTATGGTGCTGCACATGCGGCAATAAATCAATGATTAAAACATGAAGAATAAAAAAAGCTTGCTCCGTCGATCCGGATTCGAACCAGCGACCTATGGATGTCCGCAGTTTGAACCTCTACAGTCCACCGTTCTACCAACTGAGCTATCGACGGAAGATGGCTGTACCAAGGCGCTTATTCATCCTTTATGCCGAAGGGATCGCAGGCAGTATTGAGGCTGAAGAAATAACGAGAACCATGAAGCTGCATGACATTTATTTACCTTCCCACGCATATTTACCCCCGATGCTAGTAAAATGGCGACGTTTCTACAACCTTCCCAATCGTCTCGCATATAAACTTTGGGTGCCAGTACACTTCGCGACGCGTATGGCATGTTCTAATTCACTTTGTACATTGTGGTGCTGCACATGCGGCAATAAATCAAAAATTACAACATGAAGAATAACAAAAGCTTCCTCCGTCGAGCCGGATTCGAACCAGCGACCTATGGATGTCCGCAGTTGGAACCACTACAGTCCACCGCTCTACCAACTGAGCTGTCGACGGAAGATGGCGGTACCAAGGCGCTGATTCATCCTTTATGCCGAAGGGATCGCAGGCAATATTGAGGCTGAGGAAATAACGAGAACCATGAAGCTGCATGACATTTAATTACCTTCTCACGCGTATTTACCCCCGATGCTAGTAAAATGGCGACGTTTCTACAACCTTATCAATCCTCTCGCATATAAATTTTGGGTGGCAGCACACTTTGTGTCGCGTATGACTTGTTTTATTCACTTTGCAAGTTATGGTGCTGCACATGTGGCGTTAAATCACTAATTAAAACATACAGAATTAAAAAGCTTGCTCGGTCGAGCCGGATTCAAACCAGCGACCTATGGATGTCCGCAGTTGAAACCTCTACAGTCCACCGCTCTACCAACTGAGATATCGACGGCAGATGGCGGTACTACGGCGCTGATTCATCCTTTATGCCGATAGAATTGCAGGCAGTATAGAGGCTGACGAAATAACGAGAACCATGAAGCTGCATGACATTTAATTACCCACTCACGCGTATTTACCCCCGATGCAAGTAAAATGGCGACGTTTCAGCAACCTTCCAAATCGTCTCGCATATAAACTTTGGGTGCCAGCACACATTGTGTCGCGTATGACATGTTTTATTCACTTTGTACCTTATGGTGCTGCACATATGGCAATAAATCACAAATTAAAACATAAATAAAAAAAGAAAAAAGCTTGCTCCGTTGCGCCGGATTCGAACCAGCGACCTATGAATGTCTACAGTTGAAACCTCTACATTCCACCGCTCTACCAACTGAGCTATCGACGGAAGAAGTCGGTACCACGGCGCTGACTCCTCCTTTATGTCGAAGGAATCGCAGGCAGTATTGAGGCTGACGAAATAACAAGAACCATGAAGCTGCAAGACATTTATTACCCACTCACGCGTATTTACCCCCGATGCAAGTAAAATGGCGACGTTTTTGCAAACTTCCCAATCGTCTCGCATATAAACTTTGGGTGCCAGGGCACTCTGCGTCGCGTATGACATGTTCTAATTCACTTGGTACATTATGGTGCTGTACAAGTGGCAATAAATCACTAATTAAAACATAAAGAATAAAAAAAGCTTGCTCCGTCGAGCCGGATTTGAACCAGCGACCTATGGATATCCGCAGTTGGAACCTCTACAGTCCACCGCTCTACCAACTTAGCTATCGACGGAAGATGGCGGTACCAAGGCGCTGATTCATCCTTTATGCCGAAGGGATCGCAGGCAGTATCGAGGCTGACGAAATAACGAGAACCATGAAGCTGCATGATATTTAATTACCTTCTCACGCTTATTTACCCCCGATGCTAGTAAAATGGCGACGTTTCTACAACCTTTCCAATAGTCTCGCATATAAACTTTGGGTGCCTGCACACTTTGTGTCGTGTATGACATGTTTTATTCACTTTGTACGTTATGGTGCTGCAAAAGTTGCAATAAATCACTAATTAAAACATGAAGAATAAAAAAGCTTGCTCCGTCGAGCCGGATTTGAACCAGCGACCTATGGATGTCCGCAGTTCAAACCTCTACAGTCCACCGCTCTACCAACTTAGCTATCGCCGGAATATGGCGGTACCAAGCCGCTGATTCATTCTTTATGCCGAAGGAATCGCAGGCAGTATTGAGGCTGACGAAATAACGTGAACCATGAAGCTGCATGACATTTAATTAACCTGTCACGTGTATTTACCCCCAATACTAGTAAAATGGCGACGTTTCTACAACCTTCCCAATCGTCTCGCATATAAACTTTGGGTGCCAGCACACTTTGTGTCGCGTATGACATGTTTTTTTCACTTTGTACCTTATGGTGCTGCAAATGTGGCAATAAATCACTAACTAAAACATAAAAAAACTGAAAAGCATGCACTGTCGCGCCGGATTCGAACCAGCAACCTATGAATGTCCTCAGTTGAAACCTATACAGTCCACCGCTCTACCAACTGAGCTATCGACGGCAGATGGCGGTACTATGGCGGTGATTCATTCTTTGCCGAAGGAATCGCAGGCAGTGTAAAGACTGATGACTTACCCACTCACGCGTATTTACCCCCGATGCTAGTAAAACTGCGACGTTTCTGCAACCTTCCCAATCGTCTCGCATATAAACTTTGGGTGCCAGCGCAGTTTGCGTCGCGTATGACATGTTCTAATTCACTTGGTACATTATGGTGCTGCACAAGTGGCAATATGTATGACAAGTTTTATTCACTTTGTACGTTATGGTGCTGCACAAGCGGTAATAAATCACTAATCAAAACATGAAGAGAAAAAGCTTGCTCCGTCGAGCCAGATTTGAACCAGCGACCTATGGATGTCCACAGTTGAAACCTCTACATTCCACCGCTCTACCAACGGAGCTATCGACGGAAGAAGTCGGTACCACAGCGCTGATTCATCTTTTATGTCGAAGGAGTCACAGGCAGTATTGAGGCTGACGAAATTACGAGAACCATGAAGCTGCATGACATTTAATTAACCTCTCACGTGTATTTACCCCCGATGCTAGTAAAATGGTGACATTTTTGCAAACTTCCCAATCGTCTCGCATACAAACTTTGGGTACCAGCACACTTCGCAACGCGTATGACATGTTTTAATTCACTTTGTACATTATGGTGCTGCACATGTGGATATTAATCACTAATTAAAACATAAAGAATAACACAAAAAAGCTTGCTCCGTCGAGCCGGATTCCAACCAGCGAGCTGTGGATTTACGCAGTTAAAACCTATACAGTCCACCGCTCTACCAACTGAGATATCGACGGCAGATGGCGGTACCATGATGCCGATTCATCCTTTATACCGAAGGAATCGCAGGCTGTATAGAGGCTGACGAAATAACGAGAACCATGAAGCTGCATGACATTTACTTACCCACTCACGCGTATTTACCCCCAATGCTAGTAAAATGGCGACGTTTCTACAACCTTCCCAATCGTCTCGCACATAAACTTTGGGTGCCAGCGCACCTTTCGTCGCGTATGACATGTTCTAATTCACTTTGTATATTATGGTGCTGCACATGTGGCAATAAATCACTGATTAAAACATAAAGAATACAACAAAAAGATTGCTCCGTTGAGCTAGATTCGAACCAGCGACCTATGGATGTCCGCATTTCTAACCTCTACAGCCAACCGTTCTACAAAGTGAGCTATCAACTTAAGATGGCAGTACTACGGCGCTGATTCATCCTTTATGCCGAAGCAATCGCAGGCAGTATAAAAGCTGACGATATAACGAGAACCATGAAGCTGCATGCCATTTACTTACACACTCACGCGTATTTACCCCCGATGCTAGTAAAACGGCGACATTTCTGCAACCTTCCCAATCGTCTCGCATATAAACTTTGGGTGCCAGCACACATTGTGTCGCGTAAGACATGTTCTAATTCACTTCATACATTATGGTTCTGCACTTGTGGCAATAAATCACTAATTAAAACATGATCAATACAACAAAAAGCTTGCTCCGTCAGGCTTGATTCAAACCATTGACCTATGGATGTCCGCAGTTGTAACCTCTACAGTCTACCGCTCTACCAACTGAGCTATCGACGGAAGATGGCGGTACTACGGTGCTGATTCATCCTTTATACCGAAGGAATCGCAGGATGTATAGAGGCTGACGAAATAACGAGAACCATGAAGCTGCATGACATTTTGTTACCCACTCACGCGTATTTACCCCCGATGCAAGAAAAATGGCGACGTTTCTGCAACCTTCCCAATCGTCTCGCATATAAACTTTGGGTGCCAGCACACTTCGCGACGCGTATGACATGTTCTTATTCACTTCGTACATTATGGTGCTGCACATGTGGCAATAAATCAATAATTAAAACATGAAGAATAAAAAAAGCTTGCTCCGTCGGGCCGGATTCGGACCAGCGACCTATGGATGTCCGCAGTTGGAACCTCTACAGTCCACCGCTCTACCAACTGAGCTATCGACGGAAGATGGCGGTACCAAGGCGCTGATTCATCCTTTATGCCGAAGGGATCGCAGGCAGTATTGAGGCTGAGGAAATAACGAGAACCATGAAGCTGCATGACATTTAATTACCTTCTCACGCGTATTTACCCCCGATGCTAGTAAAATGGCCACGTTTCTACAACCTTCCCTATCGTCTCGCATATAAACTTTGGGTGCCAGCGCACTTCGCGACGCGTATGACATGTTTTAATTCACTTGGTACATTATGGTGCTGCACAAGTGGGAATAAATCACTAATTAAAACATAAAGAATAAAAAAGCTTGCTCCGTCGAGCCGGATTTGAACCAGCGACCTATAGTTGTCCGCAGTTCAAACCTGTACAGTCCACCGCTCTACCAACTAAGCTATCGCCGGAAGATGGCGGTACCAAGGCGCTGATTCATCCTTTATGCCAAAGGAATCGCAGGCAGTATTGAGGCTGACGAAATAACGAGAACAATGAAGCTGCATGACATTTAATTACCTTCTCACGCGTATTTACCCCCGATGCTAGTAAAATGGCGACGTTTCTACAACCTTTCCAATCGTCTCGCATATAAACTTTGGGTGCCAGCACACTTTGTGTCGCGTATGACATGTTTTATTCACTTTGTACGTTATGGTGCTGCACAAGTGGTAATAAATCACTAATTAAAACATGAAGAGAAAAAGCTTGCTCCGTCGAGCCAGATTTGAACCAGCGACCTATGGATGTCCACAGTTGAAACCTCTACATTCCACCGCTCTACCAACTGAGCTATCGACGGAAGAAGTCGGTACCACGGCGCTGATTCATCTTTTATGTCGAAGGAGTCACAGGCAGTATTAAGGCTGACGAAATTACGAGAACCATGAAGCTGCATGACATTTAATTAACCTCTCACGTGTATTTACCCCCGATGCTAGTAAAATGGTGACATTTTTGCAAACTTCCCAATCGTCTCGCATACAAACTTTGGGTACCAGCACACTTCGCAACGCGTATGACATGTTCTAATTCACTTTGTACATTATGGTGCTGCACATGTGGATATTAATCACTAATTAAAACATAAAGAATAACACAAAAAAGCTTGCTCCGTCGAGCCGGATTGCAACCAGCGAGCTATGGATTTACGCAGTTAAAACCTATACAGTCCACCGCTCTACCAACTGTGATATCGACGGCAGATGGCGGTACCATGATGCCGATTCATCCTTTATACCGAAGGAATCGCAGGCTGTATTGAGGCTGACAATATAACGAGAACCATGAAGCTGCATGACATTTACTTACCCACTCACGCGTATTTACCCCCAATGCTAGTAAAATGGCGACGTTTCTGCACCCTTCCCAATCGTCTCGCATATAAACTTTGGGTGCCTGCACACTTTGTGACGCGCATGACATGTTCTAATTCACTGTGTACATTATGGGGCTATACATGTGTCAATAAATAACTAATTAAAACATAAAAATAAAAAATGCTCGCTCCCTCGAGCTGGATTCGAACCAGCGACCTATGGATTTCCGCAGTTGGAACCTCTACAGTCCACCGCTCTACCAACTGAGCTATCGATGGAAGATGGCAGTACCAAGGCACTGATTCATCCTTTATTCCCAAGGGATCGCAGGCAGTATTGAGGCTGACGAAATAACTAGACCATGAAGCTGCATGACATTTACTTACCCACTAACGCGTATTTACCCCCGATGCTAGTATAACTGCGACATTTCTCCAACCTTCCCAATCGTCTCGCATATAAACTCACACGAGGGCTGACGTGGAATGGCCTTTCTTGAAGTAGATGAAGATAGCTGGGCTGATATTGTCACGGGCTAAGTAGATGCCTGAGGATGACGACGACGAAGTGCTGAACGGGAACGTGCTCGGACTGCAGCAGCGTCGTACGCATTAGCTCGCCAGTATATTTGCCAGTACACATTTGTTCATCAGTGTATACTTTATTCCCCGTAACATCATTGGTGGAGGTGCTGGGTACCACTCGCTATACAGCCCAACGAGCTGGATCTTCGCAGCGGACGGCGCATTGCAGCTACCACGATGACTGACCAGGCTACTCAATGTCAACAAGATCCGTCAGCCCCGCAGCCGATCGTTGTGGTGCAACCTCGTGACCCAGGTCCATTCAACGGCACAAGTGGCATAGACGTCGATGACTGGCTTGTTCAATATGAGCGCGTCAGCAGCAGCAACCATTGGGGGTCCAACGCTTATGCTGGCGAACATCATCTTCTACTTGCATGGCACGGCAAAACTCTGGTACGAGACACATCAAGAAGAGTTGACTAGCTGGGACGTCTGTAAGCAGAAATTGCGCTATCTATTTGGGAAACCCATCGGACGTCAAGTGGCCGCAAAGAAAGAGCTTGCGACTCGTGCCCAGACATCCACGGAGCCGTACATCGCGTACATCCAGGACGTGTTGGCTTTGTGCCGCAAGGTCGACAAGGACATGCTCGACGAGGACAAAGTCGGACACATCCTGAAAGGAATTGCGGATGACGCCTTCAATTTTCTCCTGTGCAAGGACTGCTCCACGGTGGAGTCGGTCATCGAAGCATGTCGTCGCTTCGAACAGGCAAAAAGTAGGCGCATAGTTCACCGATTTGACCGCCTTCCCAACACGGCGGCTACGTCCTCTTGCGAAGATTTGCCCACACTACACCAACCACCAGCGCCAGAAAACGTCACCAGAATAGTCCGTCGGGAACTCGAGGCCATGGCTCCCACTATGTCTAGCGTCAGCGCGCCAGGACACAACCTCGGTGCTGTTTCAATGATACAGGCCGTGGTTCGCCAAGAGATCGCGAATATGGCCATTTCGCCACCTCATCAAAATGCCTCTGCTACTTCCAGCTCGGCTCCAGTCGTTGCGGCTGCCACTCCGAACCGCACGTTCGCGCCACGACGAAACCCAGCTGAATGGCGCACTCATGATGATCGGCCCATATGTTTTACGTGCCATCGGATAGGACACATCGCTCGCCATTGCCGCAGCCGGTGGACCTCATCACCTCGACCGAGCTTCTATGATTGGCGGCCTCGCTCTGAACGTGCACCTTATGCCCCGTCCTACCGTGCTGAGACAGGTGCAGAGTATAATCCAGAACGTCGGACCAGCCGCTCGCCATCGCCCGTGCGTCGTCAGTCCCGCTCGCCCCAACCCCGCCGTTCTCGGTCTCCTTACGACCGTCGCTCGGAAAACTAGCCGGTGCAGCCCCCGGAGGTGACGCTGCATACACGACTTGGACTGCAAATCCTCTGATTACTCCCGACCAGCGGTGCAACCTCCTAACAATTCTCGTTGATGATTTACCTATAACGGTTCTTATTGATACCGGTGCACAAATATCTGTGATGAGCTCAGACCTCCGCCGCCGCCTCAAAAAAGTTCTGACGCCTGCGATTGCACCTACCGTTCGTACCGCGGATGGGAGTACTCCTGCTGTGCTTGGAATGTGCACTGCGCGATTAACAATTTCTAAGCATCAAACTTCAGTTTTGTTCGCTGTACTGGAAAATTGCCCTCATGACCTAATCCTTGGACTCGACTTTCTGACTTCACACGCTGCGCTCATTGACTGTTCCAAAGGTCTTCTTCAGCTCGAACTACCATCCTTTTCGGAGACCGTCTCTACCAGCCCACCTCGTCTACGCTCTGTCGATTTCCTTAGACTTCCGCCGCAAGCCGCAGTCCAAGTCCAACTCTCGCCATATCCTGCAGTACCCGATGGTGATTATGTTGCTGCCCCGATTTCTTACGTCGCCATGACACGCAATGTTGCACTCCCCAACACGGTGGTTACCGTTAAGGACAACCAAACTTCGTTTCCTGTCCTCAATTTCGGCCTCTCAGCGCAAGTTATTCCTCGCGGCATGTCACTTGCGCATCTTACACCACTGGTCGACCACACAGTTTCCGCTCTAACAACCAATTCGCCACCCGATTTTTCATCAACGTCGTTCTCGTCACGTTCCTGTTCCGACCTTTTCAAGCCAATGCTATCTGACAAGCTCACCTCTGAACAAGTCTCTGCTTTCTGCCGTGTGCTTGCTCCTTATCAGGACATCTTTGACTTCGGCGACCGTAATTTGGGCCAGACATCTGTAGTAACCCATCGCATCGACACCGGTGACGCTCGACCCATTCGCCGACGACCCTACCGTGTGTCAGCCCCGGAGCGTGCTATTATACAGCGAGAAGTCGATAAAATGCTTGATAAGGGCATAATCGAACCCTCATCTAGTCCCTGGTCCTCACCCGTTGTACTTGTTAAAAAGAAGGACAATAGCTGGAGATTCTGTGTTGATTACCGCCATCTCAACCATATTACCAAGAAAGATGTCTATCCCCTACCGCGCATAGATGATGCACTCGATTGCTTGCACGGTGCCAAATATTTCTCTTCAATAGACCTTCGCACAGGCTACTGGCAGATCGCTGTGGACGACAAAGACAGAGAGAAGACGGCCTTCGTGACTCCTGATGGTCTTTATCAGTTCAAGATGATGCCTTTTGGATTATGCAATGCCCCCGCGACATTTGAGCGCATGATGGACTCTCTCCTTCGAGGCATGAAGTGGACCATCTGCCTCTGCTATCTTGACGACGTTATTGTTTTTTCGACTACTTTCGACGACCATCTTACCCGTCTGTCCGCAGTGCTTGATGTTTTTCGACGTGCCAACTTGCAACTTAACTCGTCCAAATGCCGCTTTGGGCAACGCCAAATTTGCGTACTCGGCCATCTTGTTAACGCTGCGGGCGTTCAACCAGACCCTGCGAAAGTCCGAGCAGTTCGCGACTTCCCCACACCCCGCTCAGTTAAGGACGTCCGAAGTTTTCTGGGACTGTGCTCCTATTTCCGTCGTTTTGTCGAGAAGTTCGCTGAAGTAGCCCGTCCTCTAACCTGCCTCCTCAAAACGGATGTCGCATTCACCTGGGGCCAACAGCAAGCAAACGCCTTCTCGTCGCTCGTCGACATTCTCACCAATCCACCAGTCCTAGCACACTTCGACCCATCTGCTGCTACGGAGCTTCGTACTGACGCCAGTGGCCACGGCATAGGCGCAGTGCTCGCGCAGCGGCAACAAGGAATGCACCGCGTCGTCGCGTATGCAAGCCGTCTGTTGTCGCGCTCGGAACAAAATTATTCCATCACAGAACGCGAGTGCTTAGCTCTCGTCTGGGCCATTGCGAAATTCCGACCGTACCTGTATGGCCGACCATTCTCAGTTATTACGGACCACCATGCGCTTTGCTGGCTCTCCTCACTCAAGGACCCTACGGGACGCCTTGGTCGCTGGGCGCTGCGCTTACAAGAGTACACTTTTTCCGTATCCTATAAATCCGGACAACTTCACAAGGATGCCGACTGCTTGTCCCGTTACCCAGTCGATCCCCCTGACACGAGGGAAGATGAGCAAGAGGCCCTCGTTCTTTCAATTACCGACTTCACCGACATAGCTGCTGAACAACGCCGCGACCCCTCTTTGCGTGCTATTATCAATGGTCTGCACTCTCCCCACCCTGACCACTCCTTACAACTGTTCGTTCTTCACAACGACATCCTGCAACGCTACAACACCCGCCCTGATGGTGCTGAGCTTTTACTCGTTGTTCCTGTGCATCTTCGCTCAGACGTTTTGGCCCAGCTGCATGATGCCCCCTCCGCTGGACACCTAGGGGTGTCACGCACGTATGACCGCATTCGCCGCCGATTCTTTTGGCCTGGCCTCTACCGTTCTGTG
Source organism: Rhipicephalus microplus (assembly GCF_043290135.1). Taxonomy (NCBI): domain Eukaryota; kingdom Metazoa; phylum Arthropoda; class Arachnida; order Ixodida; family Ixodidae; genus Rhipicephalus; species Rhipicephalus microplus. The sequence continues at coordinate 72,850,151 of NC_134702.1, read as the reverse complement.
CGACAGTACGTTGCGGCATGCGACCTCTGCCAGCGCCGCAAGACACCTGCTCTGAGACCTGCTGGTACCCTCCAGCCTATTGAAGTACCAGATGAGCCATTCTTCCGAGTCGGCCTCGATCTTCTAGGACCCTTTCCCGTGTCGGCCACCGGTAATAAGTGGATTGCTATTGCTACCGATTACGCAACGCGGTATGCCGTTACACGCGCCCTCCCCACCAGCTGCGCTACTGATGTAGCCGATTTCCTTCTTCATGACATCATTCTGCGTCATGGTGCTCCTCGTCAGTTGATCACCGACCGCGGCAGCTGTTTTCTATCTAAAGTAGTCGACGAGCTCCTGCGATCCTGCTCTACCCACCACAAGTTCACTACAGCGTACCATCCGCAAACCAACGGCCTCACGGAACGCCTCAACCGTACCTTGACGAATATGTTAGCGATGTACGTTTCCAAGGATCACAAAGATTGGGACATCCACTTACCTTTCGTTACCTTCGCATACAACAGTTCACGTCATGATACAGCTGGATTTTCCCCTTTTTACCTACTGTTCGGTTATGACCCGCCTTTGCCCATGGACACCATGCTCCAATCTGACGCCGCCTCATCGACTGCTTATGCTCGTGATGCCCTGGCCCGAGCTGACATCGCCCGCCAAGTCGCCCGGGATCGTTTATGTGCCTCGCAGCTTAACCAAAAGAGTGCTTACGATCGCCGGCACCGCGACGTACAGTACTCTCCGGGGTCACTTGTCTTGCTGTGGTTACCATCACGTCGTGTTGGTCTCAGCGAAAAACTGATGTCCCGTTACGTTGGCCCCTACCGCGTCATACGCAAGGTCACCAGCGTGACCTATGAGATAGCTCCACTCCATACCACGTCAGTACCAGCTTCAGTCCCGACCGATATAGTGCACGTCTCACGGCTCAAGCCATACTTCTCACACCGCGAGAATTGATCGCACCGGGACGGTGCTTCTGCCGCCGGCGGGTAATGTCACGGGCTAAGTAGATGCCTGAGGATGACGACGACGAAGTGCTGAACGGGAACGTGCTCGGACTGCAGCAGCGTCGTACGCATTAGCTCGCCAGTATATTTGCCAGTACACATTTGTTCATCAGTGTATACTTTATTCCCCGTAACAATATCAGCGCATCCAAACCGCCGCACGATGCCGGAACGAAATATTCCACAGCCCTGCGTGAAAGATGTGTAGCGTTTTAGTCCTCGAGCTTCGCTGCCGCCTCTGCTGCCATGTGAAGGACGGGGGCGTTGTTCAGTCAATTTGTAGTTTTTCGTCGGGGTTGAGGAACCAATGCGAGTCGATGGTCCAGGCAGCGTCACAATCACACGAGGGCTGACGTCGAATGGCCTTTCTTGAAGTAGATGAAGATAGCTGGGCTGATATCAGCGCATCCACACCGCCGTACGATGCCGGAACGAAATATTCCACAGCCCTGCGTGAAAGATGTGTAGCGTTTTAGTCCTCGAGCTTCGCTGCCGCCTCTGCTACCAATAAACCGAAGGAATCGCAGGCTGTATAGAGGCTGACGAAATAACGAGAAGCATGAAGCTGCATGACATTTTGTTACCCACTCACGCGTATTTACCCCAAATGCAAGTAAAATGGCGACGTTTCTGCAACCTTCCCAATCGTCTCGCATATAAACTTTGGGTGCCAGCGCATTTTGCGTCGCGTATGACATGTTTTACTTCACTTTGTATATTATGGTGCTGCACATGTGGCAATAAATCACTAAATAAAACATGAAGACTACAACAAAAAGATTGCTCCGTTGTGCAATAATACTAATTAAAACATAAAGAATAACACAAAAAAGCTTGCTCCGTCAAGCCAAAGTCGAACCAGCGACCTATGGATGTCCGCAGTTTGAACCTATACAGTCTACCGCTTTACCAACTGAGCTATCGACGGAAGATGGCGGTACTACGGTGCTGATTCATCCTTTATACCGAAGGAATCGCAGGCTGTATAGAGGCTGACGAAATAACGAGAACCATGAAGCTGCATGACATTTTGTTACCCATTCACGCGTATTCCCTCGATGCAAGAAAAATGGCGACGTTTCTGCAACCTTCCCAATCGTCTCGCATATAAACTTTGGGTGCCAGCACACATCGCGACGCGTATGACATGTTCTAATTCACTTTGTACATTATAGTGCTGCACATGTGGCAATAAATCAATATTTAAAACATAAAGAACAAAAAAGTTTGCTCCGTCGAGCCGCATTCGAACCAGCGACCTACGGATGTCTGCAGTTACAACCTCTACAGTCCACCGCTCTACCAACTGAGCTACCGACGGAAGATGGCGGTACCATGGCGCTGATTCATCCTTTATGCCGAAGGGATCGCAGGCAGTATTGAGGCTGACGAAATAACAAGAACCATGAAGCTGCATGACATTTAAATACCTTCTCACGTGTATTTACCCCCGATGCTAGTAAAATGGCGACGTTTCTACAACCTTCCCAATCGTCTCTCACATAAACTTTGGGTGCCAGCGCACCTTTCGTCGCGTATGACATGTTCTAATTCACTTTGTATATTATGGTGCTGCACATGTGGCAATAAATCACTAATTAAAACATAAAGAATACAACAAAAAGATTGCTCCGTTGAGCTAGATTCGAACCAGCGACCTATGGATGTCCGCATTTCGAACCTCTACAGCCAACCGTCTACAAAGTGAGCTATCAACTTAAGATGGCAGTACTACGGCGCTGATTCATCCTTTATGCCGAAGCAATCGCAGGCAGTATAAAAGCTGACGATATAACGAGAACCATGAAGCTGCATGCCATTTACTTACACCCTCACGCGTATTTACCCCCGATGCTAGTAAAACGGCGACATTTCTGCAACCTTCCCAATCGTCTCGCATATAAACTTTGGGTGCCAGCACACATTGGGTCGCGTAAGACATGTTTTAAACACTTTGTACGCTATGGTGCTGCACATGTGGCAATAAATCAGTAATAAAACATGAAGAAGAAAACAAAATAGACTGCTCCGTTGAGCCGGATTGGAACCAGCGATCTATGGATGTCCGCATTTCGAACCTCGACAGTCCACCGTTCTACCAACTGAGCTATCGACGGAAGATGGCAGTACTACGGCGCTGATTCATCCTTTATGCCGAAGGAATCGCAGGTAGTATAAAGGCTGACGACATAACGAGAACCATGAAGCTGTATGACATTTGCTTACCCACTCACGCGTATTTAACCCCGATGCTAGTAAAACTGCGACGTTTCTGCAACCTTCCCAATCGTCTCGCATATAAACTTTGGGTGCCAGCACTCTTCGCGACGCGTATGACAAGTTCTAATTCACTTCATACATTATGGTGCTGCACTTGTGGCAATAAATCACTAATTAAAACATGATCAATACAACAAAAAGCTTGCTCCGTCAGGCCGGATTCGGACCAGCGACCTATGGATGTCCGCAGTTGGAACCTCTACAGTCCACCGCTCTACCAACTGAGCTATTGACGGAAGAAGTCGGTACCACGGCGCTGATTCATCCTTTATGTCGAAGGAATCGCAGGCAGTATTGAGGCTGACGAAATAACGAGAACCATAAAGCTGCATGACATTCAATTAACTTCTCACGCGTATATTCCACCGATGCTAGTAAAATGGCGACATTTTTGCAACCTTCCCAATCGTCTCGCATACAAGTTTGGGTGCCAGCACACTTCGCGATGCGTCTGACATGTTCTAATTCACTTGGTATATTATGGTGCTGCACATGTGGCAATAAATCACTAATTAAAACATAAAGAATAAAAAAAACTTGCTCCGTCGAGCCGGATTCAAACCAACGACCTATGGATGTCTGCAGTTGGAACCTCTACAGTCCATCGTTCGACCAACTGAGCTATCGACGGAAGATGGCAATACCAGGGCGCTGATTCATCCTTTATACCGAAGGGATCGCAGTATTGAGGCTGACGAAATAACGAGAACCATGAAACTTCATGACATATACTTACCCACTCACGCTTATTTACCCCCAATGCTAGTAAAATGGCGACGTTTCTGCAACCTTCCCAATCGTCTCGCATATAAACTTTGGGTGCCAGCACACTTTGTGACGCGTATGAGATGTTCTAATTTACTTTATACATTATGGTGCTGCACTTGTGGCAAATAATCACTATTTAAACATAAAGAATAACACAAAAAAGCTTGCTCCGTCGAGCCGGATTCGAACCAGCGAGCTATGAATGTACGCAGTTAAAACCTATACAGTCCACCGCTCTACCAACTGAGATATCGACGGCAGATGGCAGTACAACGGCGCTGATTCATCCTTTATGCCGAAGGAATCGCAGGCAGTGTAAAGGCTGACGATGTAACGAGAACCATGAAGCTGCATGACATTTACTTACCCACTCACGCGTATTTACCCCCGATGCTAGTAAAACGGCGACGTTTCTGCAACCTTCCCAATCGTCTCGCATATAAACTTTGGGTGCCAGCACACTTCGCGACGCGTATGACATGTTCTAATTCACTTTGTACATTATGGTGCTGCACATGTGGCAATAAATCACTAATTAAAACATAAAGAATAAAAAAAAGCTTGCTCCGTCAAGCCGGATTCGAACCAGCGACCTATGGATGTCCGCAGTTGTAACCTCTACAGTCTACCGCTCTACCAACTGAGCTATCGACGGAAGATGGCGGTACTACAGTGCTGATTCATCCTTTAAAGTTGAAAGTTGAAAGTTGAAATTTATTTCACCACAACGACACACCGTGATTTACACAAACAAGAAACAATTGTGGCATGGAAAGTAGGAAAAAAGCTGCGCTATAGCAGCTTGACTAGCCCCACCTCCCATTTGTACAAGGCAACAGAAACAATGGCACACCAAACTCTATACGGTGCTCACGTATGATTGAAAGATAAAAGAAAAGAAATAACATTCTAGTGGTTGTTTATGAAGTACAGAATAGATGCACACTTGGGTGTTTACAAACAAACAATTATTTGGAAAAAAAAAAGGCAATCAAAATAAGACGCTATAACAGAAAGGGGTACACTTAAAATTTCATGCGTTTACAAGTACTGGGTGCAATTTTTCTGGGCTTATAGCTCATTATACAAACAGGTTTAATATATCACTTCTTGAAAGGAGACGCAATTGCTGTTCTGTGAGCTTGAACTTATTTAGTATATGGGGAACAGAGTGCTTTAGCATTTGGAGTCCGTAATTTGTTCGCGGTCGGGGGATGTGCCAGTGTTCAGAACTCCGCATCGGACGCAACAACATTTTCGGCTGTAAATGTGCTAAGCTTCTCACGCTTGCGCAATTCTTTCGAATTTCAGACCTCAAAGACAACAACAAGTTATGTTCATATGCAACACAAAATTTCAAAACTTTAAACTTGACAAATAAATGGGATGTGTGTTCTCTGTAACCTATATTTGCAACAGCCCGTAAAGCGCTTTTTTGAAGTGTATACAACTTTTGTTTTGATGTTTCAGTTCCAGAAGCCCATACCAACTGACAATAGCGCAGATGAGAACAAAAAAGCGTATTAAAGATAAGAAGTTTCTGGGGGAGCGGTAGAAACGACTGACACCTTCTCAGCACGCCAAGGGCTTTTCTTAGCTTAATACACAATTGTTCAGTGTGAGAATTCCAGAACATATGTTGATGAAAGATGACGCCCAAAGTTTTGACAGTCTCTGAAAGTTCGATATTGAAATTATTTAGCATCAGTTTTTGTGTGTACGTACATGTCATTCCTTTCGCACGGAAAAGAACGGCCTTGGTTTTAGAGCTGTTGATCTGTAACGAATTTCGGCAGGACCATTTCGAAAAATTGACTAACGTTTTATTAGCTGCTTTTATCAAATCGTCTATATTTGTTTTCGTAAAGAATAAGCTTGTATCATCTGCATAAATAATGTACGTTATTGAGTGATCCACATTTACAATATCATTGATATAAAGGTTAAATAGAAGAGGTCCTAATATGCTTCCCTGTGGTACACCGCGTTTGATTTTTTGGGGCATAGATGTTTGCCTATTTATAGACACACACTGGTACCGATCACTAAGGTAGATTACTATTAAATCGAGCGCGATGCCTCTAATCCAGTAATAAAACAATTTTTCTAACAAGGTTTGGTGATCAATTCTGTCGAACGCCTTCGTAAAGTCTATGAATACGCCTAATGTTAGCTTCCTTGCTTCAGTGTTGCCCAGTATCAACTCTTTTTGATGCAACAGCGCTGTCTCCGTCGATACGCCAGACCTTAACCCATATTGTGCTGTTGTAATCACAGAATGCGAGTCCGAAAATTTATACAATCTAATGAAAATGATTTTTTTTAGAGCCTTCGAAAATATGGGTAATACCAATATTGGCCGGTAATTACTCATTTCATTTTTGTCACCACCTTTATAAAGCACTGCAACTTTGGCATTTTTCTTCCGCTTAGGGAACATACCTGTGCTTAAAACAATATTATAAATATGCGTCAGGCAGGGTGATAACAAATCAATAACAAAGATAACCGGTTCCATTTTTATGCCGTCAATGTCCTCACTTTTGCTTTTTTTAAGTTTCATGAAAACGTTGTTTACCTCAGTTTGCTCCGTAGGGTCAATAAATATTGAGGGGGCTATAGGTGTTGGCATGTAACTTAATGCATTTCCGTCGTAAGTGCTTTCTGACAAAGAAGTAAAGTACCCATTGAATTTATTGGCTAATACTTTTCCTTTAAATATATGATTATCAATTGTAATTTCGTCGACACCGGGCATCCTATTACTTGAAGCTATAATTGTGTTTAGTTTTTTCCACATTTGCTTCACATCTACGATACCGTTAAAAATAGTATGGTAATAGTCGCGTTTGGCTTGCCTTAAAGTTTTTGAAAGACTGTTTCTGTAGGCCCTAAACGCTTTCAGTGCATTCAAATCGCGATTTTTCAAAAACACCTGGTACAGTCTGTTTTTCGTACGTATCAATTTGAATATACTTAACGTTACCCAAGGCTTACGTGCGCGGTTTGGCTTAGTTATTTCTTTGTACGGAAAGTGTTTTTTATATACCGAAGAAAAAATTTCTATGAAATGGTCATATGCGGTATCAGCCGTAGAGCACGCAAAAACTGCGTTCCAGCTTGTTCTGGCGAGTTCATCTCGGAACTACGACAGCGTAACCGCGTTGATGTCTTGATATATTATATTTACAGTGAATTCTTTTGCCGTATTGTACGTATCAGTTACTAAATAGATAGGCAAGTGGTCGCTAAGTGTCACATTAATGGTACCAGAAAATAGGTCATTAATTGCTAGGTTAGTAATAAAAAGGTCGATAAGAGTTTCACTAGTTGCAGTGATACGTTTGGGGGTGGTTATTACATTAAACAAAAAATGGGAATCGAGAATCGCAGATAATTCGCCCTGTTTAGGAGTTTTTGTCAGCATATCAATGTTTAGGTTACCTCCTAAAATTAAAGAGTATTGGTTTACGTTTACAAACGAAAGCATAGCCTCTAGAAACGTGAAAAATTCGCTCAAGGTACCGTCAGGTGGCCTATACACGACAGCAAATACAAAATTGTCGCATTTTGTACAAATTACCTCAATGTTCGTTGTGGACCAAGAAAAGTCATCGAGGAGGTCATAGGTAAATCCCAGTTTTGTGAACATGCATACGCCGTCTCCCCTTTTCAATTTCCTATTCAAAGAAACGGCACTGTAGCCGTCTAAATGTATGGTATCAAGATCAGAGTACCACGTCTCAGTCAGCATAATAACCGAGAAGGAAAACTCGAACTCGTTTATTAAAATGCAAAAGCCATCATATTTTTGGCGTAATAACTACATGTTCATATGTAAAAATGTTAATGGTGATTTACACTTTTCAACAATATCCGACTTGAGTGTGGTTGGACTAATACAAGATAAAGTCATTGCTGATTATTATGGGTCAACATAGAAATGCTGTCAGTTTGCAGACAAGTAGTGACATACTTCCATATGATAAACAGACAACGAAAAATATCACTGTACCTACAGATTTCATCAACAAGGGCTGAAAAACGCAGCCAAGTGGTTTCCCAACTCATGTCGCGATACAGGCATAAACGCAAACAATCCAGAAAATAGCAAAAGCGGCAACTACAAACCAGTACTTCCAAAATTAAAGAACACAAGACAAAAAAAAAATAAAAAAGCAGGCAACAAATATCGGAAAGAGAACAAATGTGTGGCGAACAGCGCATGCACATATGGCCTTTGCTCCGGGTAGACTATCGCAACATATACAACTATGTGTCTCCTTAACACATATGAACGGCATGATAAGATGCGCCATAGCACCACAAAGGGCTCCTTCAAAGCTTGGAACATTGGTCTTATTTTCCAGCTTTCATAATGGGTTGACCATTTTAGCAACGTCCCCACTGCATGAAATCTTTATTTTTGGAGCGTTGTCCATGCGCCGTGCGAAAATTTTGCCATTTTGCACCCAAACGTATTTCCAACCAGTTTCGCGTTTGCGTGCAGTAGCCTGACCTAGTAGACATTTCAGCTCGGGGTATAAGTGCTCGTTAACAAATAACGGCTCCTCCGAGTCAAAGCCTACGTCAGAGCACTTGAGCCGGGCAGAACGCGCATTCTCGAGGAAACAGTCCCTCTTCTGCCTCCATGCGAACGGAACTACTACGTTCTTTTTTGTTAGATTGGAGGTTGGTACTCTGTGCACCGACTCAAAATCGGCTTCCTCAAGTGGTACACCTACTTTCTCGCCAATTTTGATCACTGTATCTATAAGGTTTTCAGTGGCGTTGTACGGGATACCTTTGAGCTCCACATTTGCATTACGAGAATACTGCTCAAGGTGTAGCAGCCTACTCTCATGATCTTTCACCTTTTGAACAAGATCAGCGCACGTGGCCTCTAGCATAGCGTTGGTCGCCTTGACCTTTACATTTTCAGCCTTTATTTCTTCACAATCAGTATTTAAGGAAACCACAGAGGACTTAATTTCCCTCAGTTCATTACGAAAGTCTCGCTCGAGTGTTTCCTTGAAGCCTTTAAATTCAGCCCGTAATTCACGCTTAAGTTCCTCGAAAAGTGCTCTTATCTCTTTCGCCATGTCTCAACGAGTCAATACAGACAACAGAACACTTGTGGCAGCACCAGCAGCAGCAAAACGAAACAGGCGAAAATTCAAGAAACAAGCAGGAATTTGGGCACAAACCTGCGTGAAAGATGTGTAGCGTTGTAGTCCAGTAGGGTCGAGAGCTGGGCTAGTTTGTGAGACATCATTTAACCATATGGTGTAGTAGCGCAAAATTCACGGGGACAAAGAGGACAAGAAAACACGACACTCGCTACACTCGCAACAAATTTTTATTTCAGAAGCAGCACTTCATATATAACCCATAACCCTAGTGACACAGAAAAGACACAGTGTTCGTAGTTCTTTTCTGTGTCGCTAGGATTATGGGTTATATATGAAGTGCTGCTTCTGAAATAAAAATTAGTTGCGAGTGTAGCGAGTGTCGTGTTTTCTTGTCCTCTTTGTCCCCGTGAATTTTGCGCTACTACACCCTATAGCGTTTTAGTCCTCGAGCTTCGCTGCCGCCTGTGCTGCCATGTGAAGGACGGGGGCGTTGTTCAGTCAATTTGTAGTTTTTCGTCGGGGTTGAGGAACCAATGCGAGTCGATGGTCCAGGCAGCGTCACAATCCACGAGGGCTGACGTGGAATAGCCTTTTTTGAAGTAGATGAAGATAGCTGGGCTGATATCAGCGCATCCAAACCGCCGCACGATGCCGGAACGAAATATTCCACAGCCCTGCGTGAAAGATGTGTAGCGTTTTAGTCCTCGAGCTTCGCTGCCGCCTCTGCTGCCATGTGAAGAACGGGGGGCATTGTTCAGTCAATTTGTAGTTTTTCGTCGGGGTTGAGGAACCAATGCGAGTCGATGGTCCAGGCAGCGTCACAATCACACGAGGGCTGACGTGGAATGGCCTTTCTTGAAGTAGATGAAGATAGCTGGGCTGATATCAGCGCATCCAAACCGCCGCACGATGCCGGAACGAAATATTCCACAGCCATGTGTGAAAGATATGTAGCGTTCTTGTCCTCGAGCTTCGCTGCCGCCTCTGCTGCCATGTGAAGGACGGGGGCGTTGTTCAGTCAATTTGTAGTTTTTCGTCGGGGTTGAGGATCCAATGCGAGTCGATGGTCCAGGCAGCGTCACAATCACATGAGGGCTGACGTCGAATGGCCTTTCTTGAAGTAGATGAAGATAGCTGGGCTGATATCAGCGCACCCACACCGCCGCACGATGCCGGAACGAAATATTCCACAGCCCTGCGTGAAAGATGTGTAGCGTTTTAGTCCTCGAGCTTCGCTGCCGCCTCTCCTACCAATATACCGAAGGAATCGCAGGCTGTATAGAGGCTGACGAAATAACGAGAAGCATCAAGCTGCATGACATTTTGTTACCCACTCACGCGTATTTACCCCAAATGCAAGTAAAATGGCGACGTTTCTGCAACCTTCCCAATCGTCTCGTATATAAACTTTGGGTGCCAGCGCAATTTGCGTCGCGTATGAGATGTTTTACTTCACTTTGTATATTATGGTGCTGCACATGTGGCAATAAATCACTAAATAAAACATAAAGACTACAACAAAAAGATTGCTCCGTTGAGCCGGATTCGAACCAGCGACCTATGGATGTCCGCAGTTTGAACCTCTACGGTCCACCGTTCTACCAACAGAGCTATCAACGGAAGATCGCAGAACTACGGCGCTGATTCATCTTTTATGCCGAAGGAATCGCAGGCAGTACTGAGGCTGACGAAATAACGAGAACCATGAAGCTGCATGGCATTTACTTACCCACTCACGCGTATTTACCCCCGATACTAGTAAAACTGCGACGTTTCTGCTATCTTCCCAATCGTCTCGCATATAAACTTTGGGTGCCAGCACACTTCGCGACGCGTATGACATGTTCTAATTCACTTTGTATATTATGGTGCTGCACATGTGGCAATAAATCAATAATTAAAACATTAAGAATACCGCAAAAAAGCTTGCTCCGTCGAGCCGGATTCGAACCAGCGACCTATATATGTCCGCAGTTGGAATCTCTACAGTCCACCGCTCTACCAACTGAGCTATCGACGGAAGATGGTGGTGCCAAGGCGCTGATTCATCCTTTATGCCGAAGGGATCGCAGGCAGTATTGAGGCTGACAAAATAACGAGAACCATGAAGCTGCATGACATTTAATTACCTTCTCACGCGTATTTATTCCCGATGCTAGTAAAATGGTGACGTTTCTACAACCTTCCCAATCGTCTCGCATATAAACTTTGGGTGCCAGCACACATTGTGACGCGTATGACATGTTCTAATTCACTTTATACATTACGGTGCTGCACAAGTGGCAATAAATCACTAATTAAAACATAAAGAATACCGCAAAAAAGCTTTCTCCGTCAAGCCGGATTCGAACCAGCGACCTATGGATGTACGCTGTTAAAACCTATACAGTCCACCGCTCTACCAACTGAGCTATCGACGGCACATGGCGGTACTCCGGCGCTGATTCATCCTTTATGCCGAAGGAATCGCAGGCAGTATAAAGACTGATGATATAACGAGAACCATGAAGCTGCATGACATTTACTTACCCACTCACGCGTATTTACTCCCGATGCTTGTAAAACTGCGACGTTTCTGCAACCTTCCCAATCGTCTCGCATATAAACTTTGGGTGCCAGCACACTTCGCGACGCGTATTACATGTTCTAATCACTTGGTACATTACGGTGCTGCACATGTAGAAACAAATCACTAATTAAAACATAAAGAATAAAAAAAATTTGCTCCGTCGAGCCGGATTCGAACCAGCGACCTACGGATGTCCGCAGTTAGAACCTCTACAGTCCACCGCTCTACCAACTGAGCTATCGACGGAAGATGGCGGTACCATTGCGCTGATTCATCCTTTATGCCGAAGGGATCGCGGGCAGTATTGAGGCTGACGAAATAGCAAGAACCATGAAGCTGCATGACATTTAAATACCTTCTCACGTGTATTTACCCCCGATGCTAGTAAAATGGCGACGTTTCTACAACCTTCCCAATCGTCTCGCACATAAACTTTGGGTGCCAGCGCACCTTTCGTCGCGTATGACATGTTCTAATTCACTTTGTATATTATGGTGCTGCACATGTGGCAATAAATCACTAATTGAAACACAAAGACTACAACAAAAAGATTGCTGCTTTGAGCCGGATTCGAACCAGCGACCTATGGATGTCCGCATTTCGAACCTCTACAGCCAACCGTTCTACAAACTGAGCTATCAACGAAAGATGGCAGTACTACGGCGCTGATTCATCCTTTATGCCGAAGCAATCGCAGGCAGTATAAAAGCTGATGAAATAACGAGAACCATGAAGCTGCACGCCATTTACTTACACACTCACGCGTATTTACTCCCGATGCTAGTAAAACGGCGACATTTCTGCAACCTTCCCAATCGTCTCGCATATAAACTTTGGGTGCCAGCACACATTGTGTCGCGTAAGACATGTTTTAAACACTTTGTACGTTATGGTGCTGCACATGTGGCAATAAATCAGTAATAAAACATGTAGAAAAAAACAAAATAGACTGCTCCGTTGAGCCGGACTGGAACCAGCGATCTATGGATGTCCGCAGTTCGAACCTCGACAGTCCACCGTTCTACCAACTGAGCTATCGACGGAAGATGGCAGTACTACGGCGCTGATTCATCCTTTATGCCGAAGGAATCGCAGGTAGTATAAAGGCTGACGATATAACGAGAACCATGAAGCTGCATGACATTTGCTTACCCACTCACGCGTATTTAACCTCGATGCTAGTAAAACTGCGACGTTTCTGAACCTTCCCAATCGTCTCGCATATAAACTTTGGGTGCCAGCACACTTCGCGATGCTTATGACATGTTCTAATTCACTTCATACATTATGGTGCTGCACTTGTGGCAATAAATCACTAGTTAAAACATGATCAATACAACAAAAAGCTTGCTCCGTCAGGCTTGATTCAAACCAGTGACCTATGGATGTCCGCAGTTGTAACCTCTACAGCCTACCGCTCTACCAACTGAGCTATCGACGGAAGATGGCGGTACTACGGTGCTGATTCATCCTTTATACCGAAGGAATCGCAGGCTGTATAGAGGCTGACGGAATAACGAGAACCATGAAGCTGCATGACATTTTGTTACCCACTCACGCGTATTTACCCCCGATGCAAGAAAAATGGCGACGTTTCTGCAACCTTCCCAATCGTCTCGCATATAAACTTTGGGTGTCAGCACACTTCGCGACGCGTATGACATGTTCTAATTCACTTTGTACATTATGGTGCTGCACATGTGGCAATAAATCAATAATTAAAACATGACGAATAAAAAAAGCTTGCTCCGTCGGGCCGGATTCGGACCAGCGACCTATGGATGTCCGCAGTTGGAACCTCTACAGTCCACCGCTCTACCAACTGAGCTATCGACGGAAGATGGCGGTACCAAGGCGCTGATTCATCCTTTATGCCGAAGGGATCGCAGGCAGTATTGAGGCTGAGGAAATAACGAGAACCATGAAGCTGCATGACATTTAATTACCTTCTCACGCGTATTTACCCCCGATGCTAGTAAAATGGCCACGTTTCTACAACCTTCCCAATCGTCTCGCATATAAACTTTGGGTGCCAGCGCACTTTGCGTCGCGTATGATGTGTTCTAATTCACTTTGTATATTATGGTGCTGCACATGTGGCAATAATTCACTAATTAAACCATAAAGACTACAACAAAGAGATTGCTCCGTTGAGCCGCATTCGAACCAGCGACCTATGGATGTCCGCAGTTGGAACCTCTACAGTCCACCGCTCTACCAACTGAGCTATCGACGGAAGATTGCAGTACCACGGCGCTGATTCATCCTTTATGCCGAAGGGATCGCAGGCAGTATTGAGGCTGACGAAATAACGAGAACCATGAAACTTCATGACATATACTTACCCACTCACGCTTATTTACCCCCAATGCGAGTAAAATGGCGACGTTTCTGCTACCTTCCCAATCGTCTCGCATATAAACTTTGGGTGCCAGCACACTTTGTGACGCGTATGAGATGTTCTAATTTACTTTATACATCATGGTGCTGCACTTGTGGCAATTAATCACTATTTAAACATAAAGAATAACACAAAAAAGCTTGCTCCGTCGAGCCGGATTCGAACCAGCGAGCTATGAATGTACGCAGTTAAAACCTATACAGTCCACCGCTCTACCAACTGAGCTATCGACGGAAGATGGCGGTACTACAGTGCTGATTCATCCTTTAAAGTTGAAAGTTGAAAGTTGAAATTTATTTCACCACAACGACACACCGTGATTTACACAAACAAGAAACAATTGTGGCATGGAAAGTAGGAAAAAAGCTGCGCTGTAGCAGCTTGACTAGCCCCACCTCCCATTTGTACAAGGCAACAGAAACAATGGCACACCAAACTCTATACGGTGCTCACGTATGAGTGAAAGATAAAAGAAAAGAAATAACATTCTAGTGGTTGTTTATGAAGTACAGAATAGATGCACACTTGGGTGTTTACAAACAAACAATTATTTGGAAAAGAGGCAACCAAAATAAGACGCTATAACAGAAAGGGGTACACTTAAAATTTCATGCGTTTACAAGTACTGGGTGCAATTTTTCTGGGTTTATAGCTCCTTATACAAACAGGTTTAATATATCACTTCTTGAAAGGAGACGCAATTGCTGTTCTGTGAGCTTGAACTTATTTAGTATATGGGGAACAGAGTGCTTTAGCATTTGGAGTCCGTAATTTGTTCGCGGTCGGGGGATGTGCCAGTGTTCAGAACTCCACATCGGACGCAACAACATTTTCGGCTGTAAATGTGCTAAGCCTCTCAAGCTTGCGCAATTCTTTCGAATTTCAGACCTCAAAGACAACAACAAGTTATGTTCATATGCAACACAAAATTTCAAAACTTTAAACTTGACAAATAAATGGGATGTGTGTTCTCTGTAACCTATATTTGCAATAGCCCGTAAAGCGCTTTTTTGAAGTGTATACAACTTTTGTTTTGATGTTTCAGTTCCAGAAGCCCATACCAACTGACAATAGCGTAGATGAGAACAAAAAAGCGTATTAAAGATAAGAAGTTTCTGGGGGAGTGGTAGAAACGACTGACACCTTCTCAGCACGCCAAGGGCTTTTCTTAGCTTAATACACAATTGTTCAGTGTGAGAATTCCAGAACATATGTTGATGAAAGATGACGCCCAAAGTTTTGACAGTCTCTGAAAGTTCGATATTGAAATTATTTAGCATCAGTTTTTGTGTGTACGTACATGTCATTCCTTTCGCACGGAAAAGAACGGCCTTGGTTTTAGAGCTGTTGATCTGTAACGAATTTCGGCAGGACCATTTCGAAAAATTGACTAACGTTTTATTAGCTGCTTTTATCAAATCGTCTATATTTGTTTTCGTAAAGAATAAGCTTGTATCATCTGCATAAATAATGTACGTTATTGAGTGATCCACATTTACAATATCATTGATATAAAGGTTAAATAGAAGAGGTCCTAATATGCTTCCCTGTGGTACACCGCGTTTGATTATTTGGGGCATAGATGTTTGCCTATTTATAGACACACACTGGTACCGATCACTAAGGTAGATTACTATTAAATCGAGCGCGATGCCTCTAATCCAGTAATAAAACAATTTTTCTAACAAGGTTTGGTGATCAATTCTGTCGAACGCCTTCGTAAAGTCTATGAATACGCCTAATGTTAGCTTCCTTGCTTGAATGTTGCCCAGTATCAACTCTTTTTGATGCAACAGCGCTGTCTCCGTCGATACGCCAGACCTTAACCCATATTGTGCTGTTGTAATCACAGAATGCGAGTCCGAAAATTTATACAATCTAATGAAAATGATTTTTTCTAGAGCCTTCGAAAATATAGGTAATACCAATATTGGCCGGTAATTACTCATTTCATTTTTGTCACCACCTTTATAAAGCACTGCAACTTTGGCATTTTTCTTCCGCTTAGGGAACATACCTGTGCTTAAAACAATATTATAAATATGCGTCAGGCAGGGTGATAACAAATCAATAACAAAGATAACCGGTTCCATTTTTATGCCGTCAATGTCCTCACTTTTGCTTTTTTTAAGTTTCATGAAAACGTTGTTTACCTCAGTTTGCTCCGTAGGGTCAATAAATATTGAGGGGGCTATAGGTGTTGGCATGTAACTTAATGCATTTCCGTCGTAAGTGCTTTCTGACAAAGAAGTAAAGTACCCATTGAATTTATTGGCTAATGCTTTTCCTTTAAATATATGATCATCAATTGTAATTTCGTCGACACCGGGCATCCTATTACTTAAAGCTATAATTGTGTTTAGTTTTTTCCACATTTGCTTCACATCTACGATACCGTTAAAAATAGTATGGTAATAGTCGCGTTTGGCTTGCCTTAAAGTTTTTGAAAGACTGTTTCTGTAGGCCCTAAACGCTTTCAGTGCATTCAAATCGCGATTTTTCAAAAACACCTGGTACAGTCTGTTTTTCGTACGTATCATTTTGAATATACTTAACGTTACCCAAGGCTTACGTGCGCGGTTTGGCTTAGTTATTTCTTTGTACGGAAAGTGTTTTTTATATACCGAAGAAAAAATTTCTATGAAATGGTCATATGCGGTATCAGCCGTAGAGCACGCAAAAACTGCGTTCCAGCTTGTTCTGGCGAGTTCATCTCGGAACTACGACAGCGTAACCGCGTTGATGTCTTGATATATTATATTTACAGTGAATTCTTTTGCCGTATTGTACGTATCAGTTACTAAATAGATAGGCAAGTGGTCGCTAAGTGTCACATTAATGGTACCAGAAAATAGGTCATTAATTGCTAGGTTAGTAATAAAAAGGTCGATAAGAGTTTCACTAGTTGCAGTGATACGTGTGGGGGTGGTTATTACATTAAACAAAAAATGGGAATCGAGAATCGCAGATAATTCGCCCTGTTTAGGAGTTTTTGTCAGCGTATCAATGTTTAGGTTACCTCCTAAAATTAAAGAGTATTGGTTTACGTTTACAAACGAAAGCATAGCCTCTAGAAACGTGAAAAGTTCGCTCAAGTTACCGTCAGGTGGCCTATACACGACAGCAAATACAAAATTGTCGCATTTTGTACAAATTACCTCAATGTTCGTTGTGGACCAAGAAAAGTCATCGAGGAGGTCATAGGTAAATCCCAGTTTTGTGAACATGCATACGCCGTCTCCCCTTTTCAATTTCCTATTCAAAGAAACGGCACTGTAGCCGTCTAAATGTATGGTATCAAGATCAGAGTACCACGTCTCAGTCAGCATAATAACCGAGAAGGAAAACTCGAACTCGTTTATTAAAATGCAAAAGCCATCATATTTTTGGCGTAATAACTACATGTTCATATGTAAAAATGTTAATGGTGATTTACACTTTTCAACAATATCCGACTTGAGTGTGGTTGGACTAATACAAGATAAAGTCATTGCTGATTATTATGGGTCAACATAGAAATGCTGTCAGTTTGCAGACAAGTAGTGACATACTTCCATATGATAAACAGACAACGAAAAATATCACTGTACCTACAGATTTCATCAACAAGGGCTGAAAAACGCAGCCAAGTGGTTTCCCAACTCATGTCGCGATACAGGCATAAACGCAAACAATCCAGAAAATAGCAAAAGCGGCAACTACAAACCAGTACTTCCAAAATTAAAGAACACAAGACAAAAAAAAAAATAAAAAAGCAGGCAACAAATATCGGAAAGAGAACAAATGTGTGGCGAACAGCGCATGCACATATGGCCTTTGCTCCGGGTAGACTATCGCAACATATACAACTATGTGTCTCCTTAACACATATGAACGGCATGATAAGATGCGCCATAGCACCACAAAGGGCTCCTTCAAAGCTGGGAACATTGGTCTTATTTTCCAGCTTTCATAATGGGTTGACCATTTTAGCAACGTCCCCACTGCATGAAATCTTTATTTTTGGAGCGTTGTCCATGCGCCGTGCGAAAATTTTGCCATTTTGCACCCAAACGTATTTCCAACCAGTTTCGCGTTTGCGTGCAGTAGCCTGACCTAGTAGACATTTCAGCTCGGGGTATAAGTGCTCGTTAACAAATAACGGCTCCTCCGAGTCAAAGCCTACGTCAGAGCACTTGAGCCGGGCAGAACGCGCATTCTCGAGGAAACAGTCCCTCTTCTGCCTCCATGCGAACGGAACTACTACGTTCTTTTTTGTTAGATTGGAGGTTGGTACTCTGTGCACCGACTCAAAATCGGCTTCCTCAAGTGGTACACCTACTTTCTCGCCAATTTTGATCACTGTATCTATAAGGTTTTCAGTGGCGTTGTACGGGATACCTTTGAGCTCCACATTTGCATTACGAGAATACTGCTCAAGGTGTAGCAGCCTACTCTCATGATCTTTCACCTTTTGAACAAGATCAGCGCACGTGGCCTCTAGCATAGCGTTGGTCGCCTTGACCTTTACATTTTCAGCCTTTATTTCTTCACAATCAGTATTTAAGGAAACCACAGAGGACTTAATTTCCCTCAGTTCATTACGAAAGTCTCGCTCGAGTGTTTCCTTGAAGCCTTTAAATTCAGCCCGTAATTCACGCTTAAGTTCCTCGAAAAGTGCTCTTATCTCTTTCGCCATGTCTCAACGAGTCAATACAGACAACAGAACACTTGTGGCAGCACCAGCAGCAGCAAAACGAAACAGGCGAAAATTCAAGAAACAAGCAGGAATTTGGGCACAAACCTGCGTGAAAGATGTGTAGCGTTGTAGTCCAGTAGGGTCGAGAGCTGGGCTAGTTTGTGAGACATCATTTAACCATATGGTGTAGTAGCGCAAAATTCACGGGGACAAAGAGGACAAGAAAACACGACACTCGCTACACTCGCAACAAATTTTTATTTCAGAAGCAGCACTTCATATATAACCCATAACCCTAGTGACACAGAAAAGACACAGTGTTCGTAGTTCTTTTCTGTGTCGCTAGGATTATGGGTTATATATGAAGTGCTGCTTCTGAAATAAAAATTAGTTGCGAGTGTAGCGAGTGTCGTGTTTTCTTGTCCTCTTTGTCCCCGTGAATTTTGCGCTACTACACCCTATAGCGTTTTAGTCCTCGAGCTTCGCTGCCGCCTGTGCTGCCATGTGAAGGACGGGGGCGTTGTTCAGTCAATTTGTAGTTTTTCGTCGGGGTTGAGGAACCAATGCGAGTCGATGGTCCAGGCAGCGTCACAATCCACGAGGGCTGACGTGGAATAGCCTTTTTTGAAGTAGATGAAGATAGCTGGGCTGATATCAGCGCATCCAAACCGCCGCACGATGCCGGAACGAAATATTCCACAGCCCTGCGTGAAAGATGTGTAGCGTTTTAGTCCTCGAGCTTCGCTGCCGCCTCTGCTGCCATGTGAAGAACGGGGGGCATTGTTCAGTCAATTTGTAGTTTTTCGTCGGGGTTGAGGAACCAATGCGAGTCGATGGTCCAGGCAGCGTCACAATCACACGAGGGCTGACGTGGAATGGCCTTTCTTGAAGTAGATGAAGATAGCTGGGCTGATATCAGCGCATCCAAACCGCCGCACGATGCCGGAACGAAATATTCCACAGCCATGTGTGAAAGATATGTAGCGTTCTTGTCCTCGAGCTTCGCTGCCGCCTCTGCTGCCATGTGAAGGACGGGGGCGTTGTTCAGTCAATTTGTAGTTTTTCGTCGGGGTTGAGGATCCAATGCGAGTCGATGGTCCAGGCAGCGTCACAATCACATGAGGGCTGACGTCGAATGGCCTTTCTTGAAGTAGATGAAGATAGCTGGGCTGATATCAGCGCACCCACACCGCCGCACGATGCCGGAACGAAATATTCCACAGCCCTGCGTGAAAGATGTGTAGCGTTTTAGTCCTCGAGCTTCGCTGCCGCCTCTCCTACCAATATACCGAAGGAATCGCAGGCTGTATAGAGGCTGACGAAATAACGAGAAGCATCAAGCTGCATGACATTTTGTTACCCACTCACGCGTATTTACCCCAAATGCAAGTAAAATGGCGACGTTTCTGCAACCTTCCCAATCGTCTCGTATATAAACTTTGGGTGCCAGCGCAATTTGCGTCGCGTATGAGATGTTTTACTTCACTTTGTATATTATGGTGCTGCACATGTGGCAATAAATCACTAAATAAAACATAAAGACTACAACAAAAAGATTGCTCCGTTGAGCCGGATTCGAACCAGCGACCTATGGATGTCCGCAGTTTGAACCTCTACGGTCCACCGTTCTACCAACAGAGCTATCAACGGAAGATCGCAGAACTACGGCGCTGATTCATCTTTTATGCCGAAGGAATCGCAGGCAGTACTGAGGCTGACGAAATAACGAGAACCATGAAGCTGCATGGCATTTACTTACCCACTCACGCGTATTTACCCCCGATACTAGTAAAACTGCGACGTTTCTGCTATCTTCCCAATCGTCTCGCATATAAACTTTGGGTGCCAGCACACTTCGCGACGCGTATGACATGTTCTAATTCACTTTGTATATTATGGTGCTGCACATGTGGCAATAAATCAATAATTAAAACATTAAGAATACCGCAAAAAAGCTTGCTCCGTCGAGCCGGATTCGAACCAGCGACCTATATATGTCCGCAGTTGGAATCTCTACAGTCCACCGCTCTACCAACTGAGCTATCGACGGAAGATGGTGGTGCCAAGGCGCTGATTCATCCTTTATGCCGAAGGGATCGCAGGCAGTATTGAGGCTGACAAAATAACGAGAACCATGAAGCTGCATGACATTTAATTACCTTCTCACGCGTATTTATTCCCGATGCTAGTAAAATGGTGACGTTTCTACAACCTTCCCAATCGTCTCGCATATAAACTTTGGGTGCCAGCACACATTGTGACGCGTATGACATGTTCTAATTCACTTTATACATTACGGTGCTGCACAAGTGGCAATAAATCACTAATTAAAACATAAAGAATACCGCAAAAAAGCTTTCTCCGTCAAGCCGGATTCGAACCAGCGACCTATGGATGTACGCTGTTAAAACCTATACAGTCCACCGCTCTACCAACTGAGCTATCGACGGCACATGGCGGTACTCCGGCGCTGATTCATCCTTTATGCCGAAGGAATCGCAGGCAGTATAAAGACTGATGATATAACGAGAACCATGAAGCTGCATGACATTTACTTACCCACTCACGCGTATTTACTCCCGATGCTTGTAAAACTGCGACGTTTCTGCAACCTTCCCAATCGTCTCGCATATAAACTTTGGGTGCCAGCACACTTCGCGACGCGTATTACATGTTCTAATCACTTGGTACATTACGGTGCTGCACATGTAGAAACAAATCACTAATTAAAACATAAAGAATAAAAAAAATTTGCTCCGTCGAGCCGGATTCGAACCAGCGACCTACGGATGTCCGCAGTTAGAACCTCTACAGTCCACCGCTCTACCAACTGAGCTATCGACGGAAGATGGCGGTACCATTGCGCTGATTCATCCTTTATGCCGAAGGGATCGCGGGCAGTATTGAGGCTGACGAAATAGCAAGAACCATGAAGCTGCATGACATTTAAATACCTTCTCACGTGTATTTACCCCCGATGCTAGTAAAATGGCGACGTTTCTACAACCTTCCCAATCGTCTCGCACATAAACTTTGGGTGCCAGCGCACCTTTCGTCGCGTATGACATGTTCTAATTCACTTTGTATATTATGGTGCTGCACATGTGGCAATAAATCACTAATTGAAACACAAAGACTACAACAAAAAGATTGCTGCTTTGAGCCGGATTCGAACCAGCGACCTATGGATGTCCGCATTTCGAACCTCTACAGCCAACCGTTCTACAAACTGAGCTATCAACGAAAGATGGCAGTACTACGGCGCTGATTCATCCTTTATGCCGAAGCAATCGCAGGCAGTATAAAAGCTGATGAAATAACGAGAACCATGAAGCTGCACGCCATTTACTTACACACTCACGCGTATTTACTCCCGATGCTAGTAAAACGGCGACATTTCTGCAACCTTCCCAATCGTCTCGCATATAAACTTTGGGTGCCAGCACACATTGTGTCGCGTAAGACATGTTTTAAACACTTTGTACGTTATGGTGCTGCACATGTGGCAATAAATCAGTAATAAAACATGTAGAAAAAAACAAAATAGACTGCTCCGTTGAGCCGGACTGGAACCAGCGATCTATGGATGTCCGCAGTTCGAACCTCGACAGTCCACCGTTCTACCAACTGAGCTATCGACGGAAGATGGCAGTACTACGGCGCTGATTCATCCTTTATGCCGAAGGAATCGCAGGTAGTATAAAGGCTGACGATATAACGAGAACCATGAAGCTGCATGACATTTGCTTACCCACTCACGCGTATTTAACCTCGATGCTAGTAAAACTGCGACGTTTCTGAACCTTCCCAATCGTCTCGCATATAAACTTTGGGTGCCAGCACACTTCGCGATGCTTATGACATGTTCTAATTCACTTCATACATTATGGTGCTGCACTTGTGGCAATAAATCACTAGTTAAAACATGATCAATACAACAAAAAGCTTGCTCCGTCAGGCTTGATTCAAACCAGTGACCTATGGATGTCCGCAGTTGTAACCTCTACAGCCTACCGCTCTACCAACTGAGCTATCGACGGAAGATGGCGGTACTACGGTGCTGATTCATCCTTTATACCGAAGGAATCGCAGGCTGTATAGAGGCTGACGGAATAACGAGAACCATGAAGCTGCATGACATTTTGTTACCCACTCACGCGTATTTACCCCCGATGCAAGAAAAATGGCGACGTTTCTGCAACCTTCCCAATCGTCTCGCATATAAACTTTGGGTGTCAGCACACTTCGCGACGCGTATGACATGTTCTAATTCACTTTGTACATTATGGTGCTGCACATGTGGCAATAAATCAATAATTAAAACATGACGAATAAAAAAAGCTTGCTCCGTCGGGCCGGATTCGGACCAGCGACCTATGGATGTCCGCAGTTGGAACCTCTACAGTCCACCGCTCTACCAACTGAGCTATCGACGGAAGATGGCGGTACCAAGGCGCTGATTCATCCTTTATGCCGAAGGGATCGCAGGCAGTATTGAGGCTGAGGAAATAACGAGAACCATGAAGCTGCATGACATTTAATTACCTTCTCACGCGTATTTACCCCCGATGCTAGTAAAATGGCCACGTTTCTACAACCTTCCCAATCGTCTCGCATATAAACTTTGGGTGCCAGCGCACTTTGCGTCGCGTATGATGTGTTCTAATTCACTTTGTATATTATGGTGCTGCACATGTGGCAATAATTCACTAATTAAACCATAAAGACTACAACAAAGAGATTGCTCCGTTGAGCCGCATTCGAACCAGCGACCTATGGATGTCCGCAGTTGGAACCTCTACAGTCCACCGCTCTACCAACTGAGCTATCGACGGAAGATTGCAGTACCACGGCGCTGATTCATCCTTTATGCCGAAGGGATCGCAGGCAGTATTGAGGCTGACGAAATAACGAGAACCATGAAACTTCATGACATATACTTACCCACTCACGCTTATTTACCCCCAATGCGAGTAAAATGGCGACGTTTCTGCTACCTTCCCAATCGTCTCGCATATAAACTTTGGGTGCCAGCACACTTTGTGACGCGTATGAGATGTTCTAATTTACTTTATACATCATGGTGCTGCACTTGTGGCAATTAATCACTATTTAAACATAAAGAATAACACAAAAAAGCTTGCTCCGTCGAGCCGGATTCGAACCAGCGAGCTATGAATGTACGCAGTTAAAACCTATACAGTCCACCGCTCTACCAACTGAGCTATCGACGGAAGATGGCGGTACTACAGTGCTGATTCATCCTTTAAAGTTGAAAGTTGAAAGTTGAAATTTATTTCACCACAACGACACACCGTGATTTACACAAACAAGAAACAATTGTGGCATGGAAAGTAGGAAAAAAGCTGCGCTGTAGCAGCTTGACTAGCCCCACCTCCCATTTGTACAAGGCAACAGAAACAATGGCACACCAAACTCTATACGGTGCTCACGTATGAGTGAAAGATAAAAGAAAAGAAATAACATTCTAGTGGTTGTTTATGAAGTACAGAATAGATGCACACTTGGGTGTTTACAAACAAACAATTATTTGGAAAAGAGGCAACCAAAATAAGACGCTATAACAGAAAGGGGTACACTTAAAATTTCATGCGTTTACAAGTACTGGGTGCAATTTTTCTGGGTTTATAGCTCCTTATACAAACAGGTTTAATATATCACTTCTTGAAAGGAGACGCAATTGCTGTTCTGTGAGCTTGAACTTATTTAGTATATGGGGAACAGAGTGCTTTAGCATTTGGAGTCCGTAATTTGTTCGCGGTCGGGGGATGTGCCAGTGTTCAGAACTCCACATCGGACGCAACAACATTTTCGGCTGTAAATGTGCTAAGCCTCTCAAGCTTGCGCAATTCTTTCGAATTTCAGACCTCAAAGACAACAACAAGTTATGTTCATATGCAACACAAAATTTCAAAACTTTAAACTTGACAAATAAATGGGATGTGTGTTCTCTGTAACCTATATTTGCAATAGCCCGTAAAGCGCTTTTTTGAAGTGTATACAACTTTTGTTTTGATGTTTCAGTTCCAGAAGCCCATACCAACTGACAATAGCGTAGATGAGAACAAAAAAGCGTATTAAAGATAAGAAGTTTCTGGGGGAGTGGTAGAAACGACTGACACCTTCTCAGCACGCCAAGGGCTTTTCTTAGCTTAATACACAATTGTTCAGTGTGAGAATTCCAGAACATATGTTGATGAAAGATGACGCCCAAAGTTTTGACAGTCTCTGAAAGTTCGATATTGAAATTATTTAGCATCAGTTTTTGTGTGTACGTACATGTCATTCCTTTCGCACGGAAAAGAACGGCCTTGGTTTTAGAGCTGTTGATCTGTAACGAATTTCGGCAGGACCATTTCGAAAAATTGACTAACGTTTTATTAGCTGCTTTTATCAAATCGTCTATATTTGTTTTCGTAAAGAATAAGCTTGTATCATCTGCATAAATAATGTACGTTATTGAGTGATCCACATTTACAATATCATTGATATAAAGGTTAAATAGAAGAGGTCCTAATATGCTTCCCTGTGGTACACCGCGTTTGATTATTTGGGGCATAGATGTTTGCCTATTTATAGACACACACTGGTACCGATCACTAAGGTAGATTACTATTAAATCGAGCGCGATGCCTCTAATCCAGTAATAAAACAATTTTTCTAACAAGGTTTGGTGATCAATTCTGTCGAACGCCTTCGTAAAGTCTATGAATACGCCTAATGTTAGCTTCCTTGCTTGAATGTTGCCCAGTATCAACTCTTTTTGATGCAACAGCGCTGTCTCCGTCGATACGCCAGACCTTAACCCATATTGTGCTGTTGTAATCACAGAATGCGAGTCCGAAAATTTATACAATCTAATGAAAATGATTTTTTCTAGAGCCTTCGAAAATATAGGTAATACCAATATTGGCCGGTAATTACTCATTTCATTTTTGTCACCACCTTTATAAAGCACTGCAACTTTGGCATTTTTCTTCCGCTTAGGGAACATACCTGTGCTTAAAACAATATTATAAATATGCGTCAGGCAGGGTGATAACAAATCAATAACAAAGATAACCGGTTCCATTTTTATGCCGTCAATGTCCTCACTTTTGCTTTTTTTAAGTTTCATGAAAACGTTGTTTACCTCAGTTTGCTCCGTAGGGTCAATAAATATTGAGGGGGCTATAGGTGTTGGCATGTAACTTAATGCATTTCCGTCGTAAGTGCTTTCTGACAAAGAAGTAAAGTACCCATTGAATTTATTGGCTAATGCTTTTCCTTTAAATATATGATCATCAATTGTAATTTCGTCGACACCGGGCATCCTATTACTTAAAGCTATAATTGTGTTTAGTTTTTTCCACATTTGCTTCACATCTACGATACCGTTAAAAATAGTATGGTAATAGTCGCGTTTGGCTTGCCTTAAAGTTTTTGAAAGACTGTTTCTGTAGGCCCTAAACGCTTTCAGTGCATTCAAATCGCGATTTTTCAAAAACACCTGGTACAGTCTGTTTTTCGTACGTATCATTTTGAATATACTTAACGTTACCCAAGGCTTACGTGCGCGGTTTGGCTTAGTTATTTCTTTGTACGGAAAGTGTTTTTTATATACCGAAGAAAAAATTTCTATGAAATGGTCATATGCGGTATCAGCCGTAGAGCACGCAAAAACTGCGTTCCAGCTTGTTCTGGCGAGTTCATCTCGGAACTACGACAGCGTAACCGCGTTGATGTCTTGATATATTATATTTACAGTGAATTCTTTTGCCGTATTGTACGTATCAGTTACTAAATAGATAGGCAAGTGGTCGCTAAGTGTCACATTAATGGTACCAGAAAATAGGTCATTAATTGCTAGGTTAGTAATAAAAAGGTCGATAAGAGTTTCACTAGTTGCAGTGATACGTGTGGGGGTGGTTATTACATTAAACAAAAAATGGGAATCGAGAATCGCAGATAATTCGCCCTGTTTAGGAGTTTTTGTCAGCGTATCAATGTTTAGGTTACCTCCTAAAATTAAAGAGTATTGGTTTACGTTTACAAACGAAAGCATAGCCTCTAGAAACGTGAAAAGTTCGCTCAAGTTACCGTCAGGTGGCCTATACACGACAGCAAATACAAAATTGTCGCATTTTGTACAAATTACCTCAATGTTCGTTGTGGACCAAGAAAAGTCATCGAGGAGGTCATAGGTAAATCCCAGTTTTGTGAACATGCATACGCCGTCTCCCCTTTTCAATTTCCTATTCAAAGAAACGGCACTGTAGCCGTCTAAATGTATGGTATCAAGATCAGAGTACCACGTCTCAGTCAGCATAATAACCGAGAAGGAAAACTCGAACTCGTTTATTAAAATGCAAAAGCCATCATATTTTTGGCGTAATAACTACATGTTCATATGTAAAAATGTTAATGGTGATTTACACTTTTCAACAATATCCGACTTGAGTGTGGTTGGACTAATACAAGATAAAGTCATTGCTGATTATTATGGGTCAACATAGAAGTGCTGTCAGTTTGCAGACAAGTAGTGACATACTTCCATATGATAAACAGGCAACGAAAAATATCACTGTACCTACAAATTTTATCAACAAGGGCTGAAAAACGCAGCCAAGTTGTTTCCCAACTCATGTCGCGATACAGGCATAAACGCAAACAATCCAGAAAATAGCAAAAGCGGCAACTACAAACCAGTACTTCCAAAATTAAAGCACACAAGACAAAAAAAAATAAAAAAGCAGGCAACAAATATCGGAAAGAGAACAAATGTGTGGCGAACAGCGCATGCACATATGGCCTTTGCTCCGGGTAGACTATCGCAACATATACAACTATGTGTCTCCTTAACACATATGAACGGCATGATAAGATGCGCCATAGCACCACAAAGGGCTCCTTCAAAGCTGGGAACATTGGTCTTATTTTCCAGCTTTCATAATGGGTTGACCATTTTAGCAACGTCCCCACTGCATGAAATCTTTATTTTTGGAGCGTTGTCCATGCGCCGTGCGAAAATTTTGCCATTTTGCACCCAAACGTATTTCCAACCAGTTTCGCGTTTGCGTGCAGTAGCCTGACCTAGTAGACATTTCAGCTCGGGGTATAAGTGCTCGTTAACAAATAACGGCTCCTCCGAGTCAAAGCCTACGTCGGAGCACTTGAGCCGGGCAGCACGCGCATTTTCGAGGAAACAGTCCCTCTTCTGCCTCCATGCGAACGGAACTACTACGTTCTTTTTTGTTAGATTGGAGGTTGGTACTCTGTGCACCGACTCAAAATCGGCTTCCTCAAGTAGTACACCTACTTTCTCGCCAATGTTGATCACTGTATCTATAAGGTTTTCAGTGGCGTTGTACGGGATACCTTTGAGCTCCACATTTGCATTACGAGAATACTGCTCAAGGTGTAGCAGCCTACTCTCATGATCTTTCACCTTTTGAACAAGATCAGCGCACGTGGCCTCTAGCATAGCGTTGGTCACCTTGACCTTTACATTTTCAGCCTTTATTTCTTCACAATCAGTATTTAAGGAAACCACAGAGGACTTAATTTCCCTCAGTTCATTACGAAAGTCTCGCTCGAGTGTTTCCTTGAAGCCTTTAAATTCAGCCCGTAATTCACGCTTAAGTTCCTCGAAAAGTGCTCTTATCTCTTTCGCCATGTCTCAACGAGTCAATACAGACAACAGAACACTTGTGGCAGCACCAGCAGCAGCAAAACGAAACAGGCGAAAATTCAAGAAACAAGCAGGAATTTGGGCACAAACCTGCGTGAAAGATGTGTAGCGTTGTAGTCCAGTAGGGTCGAGAGCTGGGCTAGTTTGTGAGACATCATTTAACCATATGGTGTAGTAGCGCAAAATTCACGGGGACAAAGAGGACAAGAAAACACGACACTCGCTACACTCGCAACAAATTTTTATTTCAGAAGCAGCACTTGATATATAACCCATAACCCTAGTGACACAGAAAAGACACAGTGTTCGTAGTTCTTTTCTGTGTCGCTAGGATTATGGGTTATATATGAAGTGCTGCTTCTGAAATAAAAATTAGTTGCGAGTGTAGCGAGTGTCGTGTTTTCTTGTCCTCTTTGTCCCCGTGAATTTTGCGCTACTACACCATATAGCGTTTTAGTCCTCGAGCTTCGCTGCCGCCTGTGCTACCATGTGAAGGACGGGGGCGTTGTTCAGTCAATTTGTAGTTTTTCGTCGGGGTTGAGGAACCAATGCGAGTCGATGGTCCAGGCAGCGTCACAATCCACGAGGGCTGACGTGGAATAGCCTTTTTTGAAGTAGATGAAGATAGCTGGGCTGATATCAGCGCATCCAAACCGCCGCACGATGCCGGAACGAAATATTCCACAGCCCTGCGTGAAAGATGTGTAGCGTTTTAGTCCTCGAGCTTCGCTGCCGCCTCTGCTGCCATGTGAAGGACGAGGGGCATTGTTCAGTCAATTTGTAGTTTTTCGTCGGGGTTGAGGAACCAATGCGAGTCGATGGTCCAGGCAGCGTCACAATCACACGAGGGCTGACGTGGAATGGCCTTTCTTGAAGTAGATGAAGATAGCTGGGCTGATATCAGCGCATCCAAACCGCCGCCCGATGCCGGAACGAAATATTCCACAGCCATGCGCGAAAGATGTGTAGCGTTTTAGTCCTCGAGCTTCGCTGCCGCCTCTGCTGCCATGTGAAGGACGGGGGCGTTGTTCAGTCAATTAGTAGTTTTTCGTCGGGGTTGAGGAACCAATGCGAGTCGATGGTCCAGGCAGCGTCACAATCACACGAGGGCTGACGTCGAATGGCCTTTCTTGAAGTAGATGAAGATAGCTGGGCTGATATCAGCGCATCCACACCGCCGCACGATGCCAGAACGAAATATTCCACAGCCCTGCGTGAAAGATGTGTAGCGTTTTAGTCCTCGAGCTTTGCTGCCGCCTCTGCTACCAATATACCGAAGGAATCGCAGGCTGTATAGAGGCTGACGAAATAACGAGAAGCATCAAGCTGCATGACATTTTGTTACCCACTCACGCGTATTTACCCCAAATGCAAGTAAAATGGCGACGTTTCTGCAACCTTCCCAATCGTCTCGCATATAAACTTTGGGTGCCAGCGGAATTTGCGTCACGTATGACATGTTTTACTTCACTTTGTATATTAAGGTGCTGCACATGTGGCAATAAATCACTAAATAAAACATAAAGACTACAACAAAAAGATTGCTCCGTTGAGCCGGATTCGAACCAGCGACCTATATATGTCCGCAGTTGGAACCTCTACAGTCCACCGCTCTACCAACTGAGCTATCGACGGAAGATGGTGGTGCCAAGGCGCTGATTCATCCTTTATGCCGAAGGGATCGCAGGCAGTATTGAGGCTGACAAAATAACGAGAACCATGAAGCTGAATGACATTTAATTACCTTCTCACGCGTATTTATTCCCGATGCTAGTAAAATGGTGACGTTTCTACAACCTTCCCAATCTTCTCACATATAAACTTTGGGTGCCAGCACACTTTGTGACGCGCATGACATGTTCTAATTCACTTTATACAATACGGTGCTGCACAAGTGGCAATAAATCACTAAGTAAAACATAAAGAATACCGCAAAAAAGCTTTCTCCGTCAAGCCGGAATCGAACCAGCGACCTATGGATGTACGCTGTTAAAACCTATACAGTCCACCGCTCTACCAACTGAGCTATCGACGGTACATGGCGGTACTCCGGCGCTGATTCATCCTTTATGCCGAAGGAATCGCAGGCAGTATAAAAACTGATGATATAACGAGAACCATGAAGCTGCATGACATTTACTTACCCACTCACGCGTATTTACCCCCGATGCTTGTAAAACTGCGACGTTTCTGCAACCTTCCCAATCGTCTCGCATATAAACTTTGGGTGCCAGCACACTTCGCGACGCGTATTACATGTTCTAATCACTTGGTACATTATGGTGCTGCACATGTAGAAACAAATCACTAATTAAAACATAAAGAATAAAAAAAATTTGCTCCGTCGAGCCGGATTCGAACCAGCGACCTACGGATGTCCGCAGTTAGAACCTCTACAGTCCACCGCTCTACCAACTGAGCTATCGACGGAAGATGGCGGTACCATTGCGCTGATTCATCCTTTATGCCGAAGGGATCGCAGGCAGTATTGAGGCTGACGAAATAACAAGAACCATGAAGCTGCATGACATTTAAATACCTTCTCACGTGCATTTACCCCCGATGCTAGTAAAATGGCGACGTTTCTACAACCTTCCCAATCGTCTCGCACATAAACTTTGGGTGCCAGCGCACCTTTCGTCGCGTATGACATGTTCTAATTCACTTTGTATATTATGGTGCTGCACATGTGGCAATAAATCACTAATTAAAACATGAAGAATAAAAAAAGCTTGCTCCGTCGGGCCGGATTCGGACCAGCGACCTATGGATGTCCGCCGTTGGAACCTCTACAGTCCACCGCTCTACCAACTGAGCTATCGACGGAAGATGGCGGTACCAAGGCGCTGATTCATCCTTTATGCCGAAGGGATCGCAGGCAGTATTGAGGCTGAGGAAATAACGAGAACCATGAAGCTGCATGACATTTACTTACCCACTCACGCGTATTTACCCCCAATGCTTGTAGAATGGCGACGTTTCTGCAACCTTCCCCATCGTCTCGCATATAAACTTTGGGTGCCAGCACACTTCGCGACGCGTATGACATGTTCTAATTCACTTTGTATATTAAGGTGCTGCACATGTGGCAATAAATCAATAATTAAAACATGAAGAATAAAAAAGCTTCCTCCGTCGAGCCGGATTCGAACCAGTGACCTATATATGTCCGCAGTTGGAACCTCTACAGTCCACCGCTCTACCAACTGAGCTATCGACGGAAGAGGGCGGTACCAAGCCGCTGATTCATCCTTTATACCGAAGGAATCGCAGGCTGTATAGAGGCTGACGAAATAACGAGAACCATGAAGCTGCATGACATTTACTTACCCACTCACGCGTATTTACCCCCAATGCTTGTAGAATGGCGACGTTTCTGCAACCTTCCCCATCGTCTCGCATATAAACTTTGGGTGCCAGCACACTTCGCGACGCGTATGACATGTTCTAATTCACTTTGTATATTAAGGTGCTGCACATGTGGCAATAAATCAATAATTAAAACATGAAGAATAAAAAAGCTTCCTCCGTCGAGCCGGATTCGAACCAGCGACCTATGGATGTACGCAGTTAAAACCTATACAGCTCACCGCTCTACCAATTGAGCTATTGACGGCAGATGGCGGTACTCCGGCGCTGATTCATCCTTTATGCCGAAGAAATGGCAGGCCGTATAGAGGCTGATGAAATAACGAGAACCATGAAGCCGCATGACATTTAGTTACCCACTCACGCGTATTTACCACCGATGCAAGTAAAATGGCGACGTTTCTGCAACCTTCCCAATCGTCTCGCATATAAACTTTGGGTGCCAGCGCACTTTGCGTCGCGTATGATATGTTCTAATTCACTTTGTATATTATGGTGCTGCACATATGGCAATAAATCACTAATTAAACATAAAGACTACAACAAAGAGATTGCTCCGTTAAGCGGCATTCGAACCAGCGACCTATGAATGTCCACAGTTGAACCCTCTACATTCCACCGCTCTACCAACTGAGCTATCGACGGAAGAAGTCGGTACCACGGCGCTGATTCATCCTTTATGTCGAAAGAATCGCAGGCAGTATTGAGGCTGACGAAATAACGAGAACCATAAAGCTGCATGACATTTAATTAACCTCTCACGCGTATATTCCCCCGATGCTAGTAAAATGGCGACATTTCTGCGACCTTCCCAATCGTCTCGCATACAAACTTTGGGTGCCAGACAACTTCGCGACGCGTATGACATGTTCTAATTCACTTTGTACATTATGGTGCTGCACGTGTGGCAATAAATCACTAATTAAAACATAAAGAATAAAAAAGCTTGCTACGTCGAGCCGGATTCGAACCGGCGACCTATGGATGAACGCAGTTGGAACCTCTACAGTCCACCGCTCCACCAACTGAGCTATCGACAGCAGATGGCAGTACCACGGCGCCGATTCAGCCTTTATGCCGAAGGGATCGCAGGCAGTATTGAGGCTGACGAAATAACGAGAACGGTGAAGCTGCATGACATTTAATTACCCACTCACGCGTATTTATCCCCGATGCTAGTAAAATGGCGACGTTTCTGCAACCTTCCCAATCGTCTCGCATATAAACTTTGGGTGCCAGCACACTTTGTGACGCGCATGACATGTTCTAATTCACTTTATACAATACGGTGCTGCACAAGTGGCAATAAATCACTAAGTAAAACATAAAGAATACCGCAAAAAAGCTTTCTCCGTCAAGCCGGAATCGAACCAGCGACCTATGGATGTACGCTGTTAAAACCTATACAGTCCACCGCTCTACCAACTGAGCTATCGACGGTACATGGCGGTACTCCGGCGCTGATTCATCCTTTATGCCGAAGGAATCGCAGGCAGTATAAAAACTGATGATATAACGAGAACCATGAAGCTGCATGACATTTACTTACCCACTCACGCGTATTTACCCCCGATGCTTGTAAAACTGCGACGTTTCTGCAACCTTCCCAATCGTCTCGCATATAAACTTTGGGTGCCAGCACACTTCGCGACGCGTATTACATGTTCTAATCACTTGGTACATTATGGTGCTGCACATGTAGAAACAAATCACTAATTAAAACATAAAGAATAAAAAAAATTTGCTCCGTCGAGCCGGATTCGAACCAGCGACCTACGGATGTCCGCAGTTAGAACCTCTACAGTCCACCGCTCTACCAACTGAGCTATCGACGGAAGATGGCGGTACCATTGCGCTGATTCATCCTTTATGCCGAAGGGATCGCAGGCAGTATTGAGGCTGACGAAATAACAAGAACCATGAAGCTGCATGACATTTAAATACCTTCTCACGTGCATTTACCCCCGATGCTAGTAAAATGGCGACGTTTCTACAACCTTCCCAATCGTCTCGCACATAAACTTTGGGTGCCAGCGCACCTTTCGTCGCGTATGACATGTTCTAATTCACTTTGTATATTATGGTGCTGCACATGTGGCAATAAATCACTAATTAAAACATGAAGAATAAAAAAAGCTTGCTCCGTCGGGCCGGATTCGGACCAGCGACCTATGGATGTCCGCCGTTGGAACCTCTACAGTCCACCGCTCTACCAACTGAGCTATCGACGGAAGATGGCGGTACCAAGGCGCTGATTCATCCTTTATGCCGAAGGGATCGCAGGCAGTATTGAGGCTGAGGAAATAACGAGAACCATGAAGCTGCATGACATTTAATTACCTTCTCACGCGTATTTACCCCCGATGCTAGTAAAATGGCCACGTTTTTACAACCTTCCCAATCGTGTCGCATATAAACTCTGGGTGCCAGCGCACTTTGCGTCGCGTATGATATGTTCTAATTCACTTTGTATATTATGGTGCTGCACTTGTGGAAATAAATCACTAATTAAAACATAAAGACTACAACAAAGAGATTGCTCCGTTGAGCCGCATTCGAACCAGCGACCTATGGATGTCCGCAGTTGGAACCTCTACAGTCCACCGCTCTACCAACTGAGCTATCGACGGAAGATTGCAGTACCACGGCGCTGATTCATCCTTTATGCCGAAGGGATCGCAGGCAGTACTGAGGCTGACGAAATAACGAGAACCATGAAGCTGCATGACATTATTTTACCCACTCACGCGTATTTATCCCCGATGCTAGTGAAATGGCGACCTTTCTGCAACCTTCCCAATCATCTCGCATATAAACTTTGGGTGCCAGCACACTTTTTGACGCGTATGACATGTTCTAATTCACTTCATACATTATGGTGCTGCACTTGTGGCAATAACTCACTAAATAAAACATAAACAATACAAGAAAAAGCTTGCTCCGTCAAGCCGGATTCAAACCAGCGACCTATGGATGTCCGCAGTTGTAACCTTTAGAGTCCACCGCTCTACCAACTGAGCTATCGACGGAAGATGGCGGTACTACGGTGCTGATTCATCATTTATACCGAAGGAATCGCAGGCTGTATAGAGGCTGACGAAATAACGAGAACCATGAAGCTGCATGACATTTACTTACCCACTCACGCGTATTTACCCCCAATGCTTGTAGAATGGCGACGTTTCTGCAACCTTCCCCATCGTCTCGCATATAAACTTTGGGTGCCAGCACACTTCGCGACGCGTATGACATGTTCTAATTCACTTTGTATATTAAGGTGCTGCACATGTGGCAATAAATCAATAATTAAAACATGAAGAATAAAAAAGCTTCCTCCGTCGAGCCGGATTCGAACCAGTGACCTATATATGTCCGCAGTTGGAACCTCTACAGTCCACCGCTCTACCAACTGAGCTATCGACGGAAGAGGGCGGTACCAAGCCGCTGATTCATCCTTTATACCGAAGGAATCGCAGGCTGTATAGAGGCTGACGAAATAACGAGAACCATGAAGCTGCATGACATTTACTTACCCACTCACGCGTATTTACCCCCAATGCTTGTAGAATGGCGACGTTTCTGCAACCTTCCCCATCGTCTCGCATATAAACTTTGGGTGCCAGCACACTTCGCGACGCGTATGACATGTTCTAATTCACTTTGTATATTAAGGTGCTGCACATGTGGCAATAAATCAATAATTAAAACATGAAGAATAAAAAAGCTTCCTCCGTCGAGCCGGATTCGAACCAGCGAAATATGGATGTACGCAGTTAAAACCTATACAGCTCACCGCTCTACCAATTGAGCTATTGACGGCAGATGGCGGTACTCCGGCGCTGATTCATCCTTTATGCCGAAGAAATGGCAGGCCGTATAGAGGCTGATGAAATAACGAGAACCATGAAGCCGCATGACATTTAGTTACCCACTCACGCGTATTTACCACCGATGCAAGTAAAATGGCGACGTTTCTGCAACCTTCCCAATCGTCTCGCATATAAACTTTGGGTGCCAGCGCACTTTGCGTCGCGTATGATATGTTCTAATTCACTTTGTATATTATGGTGCTGCACATATGGCAATAAATCACTAATTAAACATAAAGACTACAACAAAGAGATTGCTCCGTTAAGCGGCATTCGAACCAGCGACCTATGAATGTCCACAGTTGAACCCTCTACATTCCACCGCTCTACCAACTGAGCTATCGACGGAAGAAGTCGGTACCACGGCGCTGATTCATCCTTTATGTCGAAAGAATCGCAGGCAGTATTGAGGCTGACGAAATAACGAGAACCATAAAGCTGCATGACATTTAATTAACCTCTCACGCGTATATTCCCCCGATGCTAGTAAAATGGCGACATTTCTGCGACCTTCCCAATCGTCTCGCATACAAACTTTGGGTGCCAGACAACTTCGCGACGCGTATGACATGTTCTAATTCACTTTGTACATTATGGTGCTGCACGTGTGGCAATAAATCACTAATTAAAACATAAAGAATAAAAAAGCTTGCTACGTCGAGCCGGATTCGAACCGGCGACCTATGGATGAACGCAGTTGGAACCTCTACAGTCCACCGCTCCACCAACTGAGCTATCGACAGCAGATGGCAGTACCACGGCGCCGATTCAGCCTTTATGCCGAAGGGATCGCAGGCAGTATTGAGGCTGACGAAATAACGAGAACGGTGAAGCTGCATGACATTTAATTACCCACTCACGCGTATTTATCCCCGATGCTAGTAAAATGGCGACGTTTCTGCAACCTTCCCAATCATCTCGCATATAAACTTTGGGTGCCAGCACAATTTGTGACGTGTATGACATGTTCTAATTCACTTCATACATTATGGTGGTGAACTTGTGGCAATAAATCACTAATTAAAACATAAACAATACAACAGAAAATTTGCTCCGTCAAGCTGTATTCAAACCAGTGACCTATGGATGTCCGCAGTTGTAACTTCTACAGTCCACCGCTCTACCAACTGAGCTATCGACGGAAGATGGCAGTAATACGGCGCTGATTCATACTTTATGCCGAAGGAATCAGAGGCAGTATTGAGGCTGACGAAATAACGAGAACCATGAAGCTGCTTGGCATTTAATTACCTTCTCACGCGTATTTACCCCCGATGCTAGTAAAATGTTGACGTTTCTACAACCTTTCCAATCGTCTCGCATATAAACTTTGGGTGCCAGCACACTTTGTGACGCGTATGACATGTTAAAATTCACTTTATACATTATGGTGCTGCACATGTGGCAATAAATCACTAATTAAAACATAAAGAATACTACAAAAAAGCTTGCTTTGTCGAGCCAGATTCGAACCAGCGACCTATGGATGTCCGCAGTTGGAACCTCTACAGTCCACCGCTCTACCAACTGAGCTATCGACGGCAGATGGCGGTACTCCGGCGCTGATTCATCCTGATTTGTGGGGTTTAACGTCCCAAAACCACCATATGATTATGAGAGACGCCGTAGTGGAGGGCTCCGGAAATTTTGACCACCTGGGGTTCTTTAACGTGCACCCAAATCTGAGCACACGGGCCTCGACATTTCCGCCTCCATCGGAAATGCAGCCGCCGCAGCCGGGATTCGAACCCGCGACCTGCGGGTCAGCAGCCGAGTACCTTAGCCACTAGACCACCGCGGCGGGGCCTGATTCATCCTTTGTGCCGAAGGAATCGCAGGCAGTATAAAGGCTGATGATATAACGAGAACCATGAAGCTGCATGACATTTGCTTACCCACTCACGCGTATTTACCCCCGATGCTAGTAAAACTGCGACGTTTCTGCAACCTTCCCAATCGTCTCGCATATAAACTTTGGGTGCCAGCACACTTTGCGACACGTATGACATGTTCTAATTCACTTGGTACATTGTGGTGCTGCACATGTGGCAATTTTTCACTAATCAAAACATAAAGAATAAAAAAAGCTTGCTCGGTCGAGCCGGATTCGAACCAGCGACCTATGGATGTCCGCAATTGTAACCTCTACAGTCCACCGCTCTACCAACTGAGCTATCGACGGAAGATGGCGGTACTCCGGCGCTGATTCATCCTGATTTGTGGGGTTTAACGTCCCAAAACCACCATATGATTATGAGAGACGCCGTAGTGGAGGGCTCCGGAAATTTTGACCACCTGGGGTTCTTTAACGTGCACCCAAATCTGAGCACACGGGCCTCGACATTTCCGCTTCCATCGGAAATGCAGCCGCCGCAGCCGGGATTCGAACCCGCGACCTGCGGGTCAGCAGCCGAGTACCTTAGCCACTAGACCACCGCGGTGGGGCCTGATTCATCCTTTGTGCCGAAGGAATCGCAGGCTGTATAGAGGCTGACGAAATAACGAGAACCATGAAGCTGCATGACATTTACTTACCCACTCACGCGTATTTACCCCCGATGCTAGTTAAATGGCAACGTTTCTACAACCTTCCCAATCGTTTCGCATAAAATCTTTGGGTGGCAGCAGACTTTGTGACGCGTATGACATGTTCTAATAGACTTTGTACGTTATGGTACTGCATATGTGGCAATAAATCACTAATTAAAACATAGAGAATACCACAAAAAAGCTTGCTCCGTCGAGCCAGATTCGAACCAGCGACCTATGGATGTACGCAGTTAAAACCTATACAGTCCACCGCTCTACCAACTGAGCTATAGACAGAAGATGGCGGTACCAAGGCGCTGATTCATCCTTTATGCCTAAGGGATCGCAGGCAGAATTGAGGCTGACGAAATAACGAGAGCCATGAAGCTGCATGACATTTAATTACCTTCTCACGCGTATTTACCCCCAATGCTAGTAAAATGGCGACGTTTCTACAACCTTCCCAATCGTCTCGCATATAAACTTTAGGTGCCAGCACACTTTGTGACGCGTATGACATGTTATAATTCACTTTATACATTATGGTGCTGCACATGTGGCAATATATCACTAATTAAAACATAGAGAATACCACAAAAAAGCTTGCTCCGTCGAGCCAGATTCGAACCAGCGACCTATGGATGTACGCAGTTAAAACCTATACAGTCCACCGCTCTACCAACTGAGCTATAGACAGAAGATGGCGGTACCAAGGCCCTGATTCATCCTTTATGCCGAAGGGATCGCAGGCAGTATTGCGGCTGACGAAATAACGAGAACCATGAAGCTGCATGACATTTAATTACCTTCTCACGCGTATTTACCCCCGATGCTATTAAAATGGCGATGTTTCTACAACCTTCCCAATCGTCTCGCATAAAAACTTTGGGTGGCAGCACACTTTGTGACGCGTATGACATGTTCTAATTCACTTTATACAATATGGTGCTGCACGTGGCAATAAATCACTAATTAAAACATAAAGAATACCACAAAAAAACTTGCTCCGTCGAGCCGGATTCGAACCAGCGACCTATGGATGTACGCAGTTAAAACCTATACAGTGCACTGCTCTACCAGCTGAGCTATCGACAGCAGAAGGCGGTACTCCGGCGCTGATTCATCCTTTATGCCGAAGGAATCGCAGGCAGTATAAAGGCTGACGATATAACGAGAACCATTAAGCTGCATGACATTTTTTTACCAACTCACGCGTATTTACCCCGGATGCTAGTAAAACTGCGACGTTTCTGCAACCTTCCCAATTGTCTCGCATATAAACTTTGGGTGCCAGCACACTTCGCGACGCGTATGACATATTCTAATTCACTTGGTACATTATGGTGCTGCACATGTGGCAATAAATCACTAATTAAAGCATAATGAATAAAAAAAGTTTGCTCCGTCGAGCCGGACTCGAACCAGCGACCTATTGATGTCCGCAGTTTGAAGCTCTACAGTCCACCGCTCTTCCAACTGAGCTATCGACGGAAGATGGCCGTACCAAGGCGCTGATTCATCCTTTATGCCGAAGGGATCGCAGGTAGTATTGAGGCTGACGAAATAACGAGAACCATGAAGCTGCATGACATTTAATTATCTTCTCACGCGTATTTACCCCCGATGCTAGTAAAATGGCGACGTTTCTACAACCTTCCCAATCGTCTCGCATATAAACTTTGGGTGCTAGCACACTTTGTGACGCGTATGACATGTTCTAATTCACTTTATACAATATGGTGCTGCACGTGGCAATAAATCACTAATTAAAACATAAAGAATACCACAAAAAAGCTTGCTCCGTCGAGCCGGATTCGAACCAGCGACCTATGGATGTACGCAGTTAAAACCTACACAGTGCACTGCTCTACCAGCTGAGCTATCGACGGCAGATGGCGGTACTCCGGCGCTGATTCATCCTTTATGCCGAAGGAATCGCAGGCAGTATAAAGGCTGACGATATAACGAGAACCATTAAGCTGCATGACATTTTTTTACCAACTCACGCGTATTTACCCCGGATGCTAGTAAAACTGCGACGTTTCTGCAACCTTTCCAATTGTCTCGCATATAAACTTTGGGTGCCAGCACACTTTGTGACGCGTATGACATGTTCTAATTCACTTTATACAATATGGTGCTGCACGTGGCAATAAATCACTAATTAAAACATAAAGAATACCACAAAAAAGCTTGCTCCGCCGAGCCGGATTCGAACCAGCGACCTATTGATGTCCGCAGTTGGAAGCTCTACAGCCCACCGCTCTTCCAACTGAGCTATCGACGGAAGATGGCCGTACCAAGGCGCTGATTCATCCTTTATGCCGAAGGAATCGCAGGCAGTATTGAGGCTGACGAAATAACGAGAACCATGAAGCTGCATGACATTTAATTATCTTCTCACGCGTATTTACCCCCGATGCTAGTAAAATGGCGACGTTTCTACAACCTTCCCAATCGTCTCGCATATAAACTTTGGGTGCTAGCACACTTCGCGACGCGTATGACATGTTCTAATTCACTTTGTACGTTATGGTGCTGCACATGTGGCAATAAATCACTAATTAAAACATAAAGAATAAAGAAAGCTTGCTACGTCGAGCCGGATTTGAACCAGCGACCTATGGATATCCGCAGTTGGAACCTCTACAGTCCACCACTCTACCAACTGAGCTATCGACGGAAGACGGCAGTACCAAGGCGCTGATTCATCCTTTATGCCGAAGGGATCGCAGGCAGAATTGAGGCTGACGAAATAACGAGAACCATGAAGGTGCATGACATTTAAATACCTTCTCACGCGTATTTACCCCCGATGCTAGTAAAATGGCGACGTTTGTACAACCTTCCCAATCGTCTCGCATATAAACTTTGGGTGCCAGCACACTTTGTGACGCGTATGACATGTTCTAATTCACTTTATACATTATGGTGCTGCACATGTGGCAATAAATCACTAATTAAAACATAAAGAATACTACAAAAAAGCTTGCTCCGTCGAGCCAGATTCGAACCAGCGACCTATGAATGTACGCAGTTAAAACCTATACAGTCCACCGCTCTACCAACTGAGCTATCGACGGCAGATGGCGGTACTCCGGCGCTGATTCATCCTTTATGCCGAAGGAATTGCAGGCAGTATAAAGGCTGATGATATAACGAGAACCATGAAGCTGCATGACATTTGCTTACCCACTCACGCGTATTTACCCCCGATGCTAGTAAAACTGCGACGTTTCTGCAACCTTCCCAATCGTCTCGCATATAAACTTTGGGTGCCAGCACACTTCGCGACACGTATGACATGTTCTAATTCACTTGGTACATTGTGGTGCTGCACCTGTGGCAATTTTTCACTAATCAAAACATAAAGAATAAAAAAAGCTTGCTCGGTCGAGCCGGATTCGAACCAGCGACCTATGGATGTCCGCAATTGTAACCTCTACAGTCCACCGCTCTACCAACTGAGCTATCGACGGAAGATGGCGGTACTACGGTACTGATTCATCCTTTATACCCAAGGAATCGCAGGCTGTATAGAGGCTGACGAAATAACGAGAACCATGAAGCTGCATGACATTTACTTACCCACTCACGCGTATTTACCCCCGATGCTAGTAAAATGGCAACGTTTCTACAACCTTCCCAATCGTCTCGCATAAAAACTTTGGGTGGCAGCAGACTTTGTGACGCGTATGACATGTTCTAATTCACTTCATACATTATGGTGCTGCACTTGTGGCAATAAATCACTAAATAAAACATAAAGAATAAAAAAAGCTTGCTCCGTCGAGCCGTATTCGAACCAGCGACCTATGGATGTCCGCAGTTGGAACCTCTGCAGTCCACCGCTCTACCATGAGCTATCGACGGAAGATGGCAGTACCACGGCGCTGATTCATCCTTGAGCTATCGACGGAAGATGGCGGTACCAAGGCGCTGATTCATCCTTTATGCCGAAGGGATTGCAGGCAGTATTGAGGCTGATGGAATAACGAGAACCACGAAGCTGCATGACATTTATTTACCTTCTCACGCGTATTTACCCCCGATGCTAGTAAAATGGCGACGTTTATACAACCTTCCCAATCGTCTCGCATATAAACTTTGGGTGCCAGCACACTTTGTGACGCGTATGACATGTTTTATTTCACTTTATACAATATGCTGTTGCACATGTGGCAATAAATCACTAATTAAAACATAAAGAATACCACGAAAAAGCTTGCTCCGTCGAGCCGGATTCAAACCAGCGACCTATGGATGTACGCAGTTAAAACCTATACAGTCCACCGCTCTACCAACTGAGCTATCGACGGCACATGGCGGTACTACGATGCTGATTCATCCTTTATGCCGAAGGAATCGCAGGCAGTATAAAGGCTGACAATATAACGAGAACCATAAAGCTGCATGACATTTACTTACCCACCCTACCCACTCACGCGTATTTACCCCTGATGCTACTAAAACGGCGACGTTTCTGCGACCTTCCCAATCGTCTTGCATATGAACTTTGGGTGCCAGCACACTTCGCGACGCGTATGACATGTTCTAATTCACTTTGTACGGTATGGTGCTGCACATGTGGCAATTAATAACTAATTAAAACATAAAGAATAAAAAAGCTTGCTCCGTCGAGCCGGATTTGAACCAGCGACCTATGGATATCCGCAGTTGGAGCTTCTACAGTCCACCGCTCTACCAACTGAGCTATCGACGGAAGATGGCGGTACCAAGGCGCTGATTCATCCTTTATGCCGAAGGGATCGCAGGCAGTATTGAGGCTGACGAAATAACGAGAACCATGAAGCTGCATGACATTTACTTACCCACTCACGCGTATTTACCCCTGATGCTAGTAAAACGGCGACGTTTCTGCAACCTTCCCAATCGTCTCGCATATAAACTTTGGGTGCTAGCACACTTCGCGACGCGTATGACATGTTATAATTCACTTTGTAGTTTATGGTGCTGCACATGTGGCAATAAATCACTAATTAAAACATAAAGAATAAAAAAAGCTTGCTCCGTCGAGCCGGATTCAAACCAGCGACCTATGGATATCCGCAGTTGGAACCTCTACAGTCCACCGCTCTACCAACTGAGCTGTCGACGGAAGACGGCGGTACCAAGGCGCTGATTCATCCTTTATGCCGAAGGGATCGCAGGCAGTATTGAGGCTGACGAAATAACGAGAACCATGAAGGTGCATGACATTTATTTTCCTTCTCACGCGCATTGACCCCCGATGCTAGTAAAATGGCCACGTTTCTACAACCTTCCCAATCGTCTCGCATATAAACTTTGGGTGCCAGCACACTTTGTGACGCGTATGACATGTTCTAATTCACTTTATACATTATGGTGCTGCACATGTGGCAATAAATCACTAATTAAAACATAAAGAATACTACAGAAAAGCTTGCTCCGTCGAGCCAGATTCGAACCAGTGACCTATGGATGTACGCAGTTAAAACCTATACAGTCCACCGCTCTACCAACTGAGCTATCGACGGCAGATGGCGGTACTCCGGCGCTGATTCATCCTTTATGCCGAAGGAATCGCAGGCAGTATAAAGGCTGACGATATAACGAGAACCATGAAGCTGCATGACATTTAATTACCTTTTCACGCGTATTTACCCCCGATGCTAGTAAAATGGCGACGTTTATACAACCTTCCCAATCGTCTCGCATATAAACTTTGGGTGCCAGCACACTTTGTGACGGGTATGACATGTTTTAATTCACTTTATACATTATGGTGCTGCACATGTGGCAATAAATCACTAATTAAAACATAAAGAATACCACAAAAAGCTTGCTCCGTCGAGCCGGATTCGAACCAGCGACCTATGGATGTGCGCAGTTGGAACCTCTACAGTCCACCGCTCTACCAACTGAGCTATCGACGGAAGATGACAGTACCACGGCGCTGATTCATCCTTGAGCTATCGACGGAAGATGGCCGTATCAAGGCGCTGATTCATCCTTTATGCCGAAGGGATCGCAGGCAGTATTGAGGCTGACGAAATAACGAGAACCACGAAGCTGCTTGACATTTATTTACCTTCCCACGCGTATTTACCCCAGATGCTAGTAAAATGGCGACGTTTATACAACCTTCCCAATCGTCTCGCATATAAACTTTGGGTGCCAGCACACTTTGTGACGCGTATGACATGTTTTATTTCACTTTATACATTATGCTGCTGCACATGTGGCGATAAATCACTAATTAAAACATAAAGAATACCACAAAAAAGCTTGCTCCGTCGAGCCGGATTCAAACCAGCGACCTATGGATGTACGCAGTTAAAACCTATACTGTCCACCGCTCTACCAACTGAGCTATCGACGGCACATGGCGGTACTACGACGCTGATTCATCCTTTATGCCGAAGCAATCGCAGGCAGTATAAAGGCTGACGATATAACGAGAACCATGAAGCTTCATGACATTTACTTACCCACTCTACCCACTCAAGCGTATTTACCCCTGATGCTA
Organism: Rhipicephalus microplus; assembly: GCF_043290135.1. Classification (NCBI taxonomy): domain Eukaryota; kingdom Metazoa; phylum Arthropoda; class Arachnida; order Ixodida; family Ixodidae; genus Rhipicephalus; species Rhipicephalus microplus. The sequence continues at coordinate 72,805,344 of NC_134702.1, read as the reverse complement.
GTAAAACGGCGACGTTTCTGCAACCTTCCCAATCGTCTCGGATATGAACTTCTGGTGCCAGCACACTTCGCGACGCGTATGACATGTTCTAATTCACTTTGTACGTTATGGTGCTGCACATGTGGCAATTAATCACTAATTAAAACATAAAGAATAAAAAAAGCTTGCTCCGTCGAGCCGCATTTGAACCAGCGACCTATGGATATCCGCAGTTGGAGCCTCTACAGTCCACCGCTCTAGCAACTGAGCTATCGACGGCACATGGCGGTACTACGATGCTGACTCATCCTTTATGCCGAAGGAATCGCAGGCAGTATGAAGGCTGACGATATAACGAGAACCATAAAGCTGCATGACATTTACTTACCCACACTACCCACTCACGCGTATTTACCCCTGATGCTACTAAAACGGCGACGTTTCTGCGACCTTCCCAATCGTCTTGCATACGAACTTTGGGTGCCAGCACGCTTCGCGACGCGTATGACATGTTCTAATTCACTTTGTACGTTATGGTGCTGCACATGTGGCAATTAATCACTAATTAAAACATAAAGAATAAAAAAAGCTTGCTCCGTCGAGCCGGATTTGAACCAGCGACCTATGGATATCCGCAGTTGGAGCCTCTACAGTCCACCGCTCTACCAACTGAGCTATCGACGGAAGATGGCGGTACCAAGGCGCTGATTCATCCTTTATGCCGAAGGGATCGCAGGCAGTATTGAGGCTGACGAAATAACGAGAACCATGAAGCTGCATGACATTTACTTACCCACTCACGCGTATTTACCCCTGATACTAGTAAAACGGCGACGTTTCTGCAACCTTCCCAATCGTCTCGCATATAAACTTTGGGTGCTAGCACACTTCGCGACGCGTATGACATGTTCTAATTCACTTTGTAGTTTATGGTGCTGCACATGTGGCAATAAATCACTAATTAAAACATAAAGAATAAAAAAAGCTTGCTCCGTCGAGCCGGATTCAAACCAGCGACCTATGGATATCCGCAGTTGGAACCTCTACAGTCCACCGCTCTACCAACTAAGCTGTCGACGGAAGACGGCGGTACCAAGGCGCTGATTCATCCTTTATGCCGAAGAGATCGCAGGCAGTATTGAGGCTGACGATATAACGAGAACCATGAAGCTGCATGACATTTAATTACCTTTTCACGCGTATTTACCCCCGATGCTAGTAAAATGGCGACGTTTATACAACCTTCCCAATCGTCTCGCATATAAACTTTGGGTGCCAGCACACTTTGTGACGGGTATGACATGTTTTAATTCACTTTATACATTATGGTGCTGCACATGTGGCAATAAATCACTAATTAAAACATAAAGAATACCACAAAAGCTTGCTCCGTCGAGCCGGATTCGAACCAGCGACCTATGGATGTGCGCAGTTGGAACCTCTACAGTCCACCGCTCTACCAACTGAGCTATCGACGGAAGATGACAGTACCACGGAGCTGATTCATCCTTGAGCTATCGACGGAAGATGGCCGTATCAAGGCGCTGATTCATCCTTTATGCCGAAGGGATCGCAGGCAGTATTGAGGCTGACGAAATAACGAGAACCACGAAGCTGCATGACATTTATTTACCTTCCCACGCGTATTTACCCCAGATGCTAGAAAAATGGCGACGTTTATACAACCTTCCCAATCGTCTCGCATATAAACTTTGGGTGCCAGCACACTTTGTGACGCGTATGACATGTTTTATTTCACTTTATACATTATGCTGCTGCACATGTGGCGATAAATCACTAATTAAAACATAAAGAATACCACAAAAAAGCTTGCTCCGTCGACCCGGATTCAAACCAGCGACCTATGGATGTACGCAGTTAAAACCTATACTGTCCACCGCTCTACCAACTGAGCTATCGACGGCACATGGCGGTACTACGACGCTGATTCATCCTTTATGCCGAAGCAATCGCAGGCAGTATAAAGGCTGACGATATAACGAGAACCATGAAGCTTCATGACATTTACTTACCCACTCTACCCACTCAAGCGTATTTACCCCTGATGCTAGTAAAACGGCGACGTTTCTGCAACCTTCCCAATCGTCTCGCATATGAACTTCTGGTGCCAGCACACTTCGCGACGCGTATGACATGTTCTAATTCACTTTGTACGTTATGGTGCTGCACATGTGGCAATAAATCACTAATTAAAACATAAAGAATAAAAAAAGCTTGATCCGTCGAGCCGCATTTGAACCAGCGACCTATGGATATCCGCAGTTGGAACCTCTACAGTCCACCGCTCTACCAACTGAGCTATCGACGGAAGATGGCGGTACCAAGGCGCTGATTCTTCCTGTATGCCGAAGGGATCGCAGGCAGAATTGAGGCTGACGAAATAACGAGAACCACGAAGCTGCATGACATTTAATTACCTTTTCACGCGTATTTACCCCCGATGCTAGTAAAATGGTGACGTTTATACAACCTTCCCAATCGTCTCGCATATGAACTTTGGGTGCCAGCACACTTTGTGACGCGTATGAAATGTTTTATTTCACTTTATACAATATGCTGCTGCACATGTGGCAATAAATCACTAAATAAAACATAAAGAATACCACAAAAAAGCTTGCTCTGTCGAGCCGGATTCAAACCAGCGACCTATGGATGTACGCAGTTAAAACCTATACAGTCCACCGCTCTACCAACTGAGCTATCGACGGCACATGGCGGTACTACGATGCTGATTCATCCTTTATGCCGAAGGAATCGCAGGCAGTATAAAGGCTGACGATATAACGAGAACCATAAAGCTGCATGACATTTACTTACCCACTCTACCCACTCAAGCGTATTTACCCCTGATGCTAGTAAAACGGCGACGTTTCTGCAACCTTCCCAATCGTCTCGCATATGAACTTCTGGTGCAAGCACACTTCGCGACGCGTATGACATGTTCTAATTCACTTTGTACGTTATGGTGCTGCACATGTGGCAATAAATCACTAATTAAAACATAAAGAATAAAAAAAGCTTGATCCGTCGAGCCGCATTTGAACCAGCGACCTATGGATATCCGCAGTTGGAACCTCTACAGTCCACCGCTCTACCAACTGAGCTATCGACGGAAGATGGCGGTACCAAGGCGCTGATTCTTCCTGTATGCCGAAGGGATCGCAGGCAGAATTGAGGCTGACGAAATAACGAGAACCACGAAGCTGCATGACATTTAATCACCTTTTCACGCGTATTTACCCTCGATGCTAGTAAAATGGCGACGTTTATACAACCTTCCCAATCGTCTCGCATATAAACTTTGGGTGCCAGCACACTTTGTGACGCGTATGATATGTTTTATTTCACTTTATACAATATGCTGCTGCACATGTGGCAATAAATCACTAATTAAAACATAAAGAATACCACAAAAAAGCTTGCTCCGTCGAGCCGGATTCAAACCAGCGACCTATGGATGTACGCAGTTAAAACCTATACTGTACACCGCTCTACCAACTGAGCTATCGACGGAAGATGACAGTACCACGGAGCTGATTCATCCTTGAGCTATCGACGGAAGATGGCCGTATCAAGGCGCTGATTCATCCTTTATGCCGAAGGGATCGCAGGCAGTATTGAGGCTGACGAAATAACGAGAACCACGAAGCTGCATGACATTTATTTACCTTCCCACGCGTATTTACCCCAGATGCTAGAAAAATGGCGACGTTTATACAACCTTCCCAATCGTCTCGCATATAAACTTTGGGTGCCAGCACACTTTGTGACGCGTATGACATGTTTTATTTCACTTTATACATTATGCTGCTGCACATGTGGCGATAAATCACTAATTAAAACATAAAGAATACCACAAAAAAGCTTGCTCCGTCGAGCCGGATTCAAACCAGCGACCTATGGATGTACGCAGTTAAAACCTATACTGTCCACCGCTCTACCAACTGAGCTATCGACGGCACATGGCGGTACTACGACGCTGATTCATCCTTTATGCCGAAGCAATCGCAGGCAGTATAAAGGCTGACGATATAACGAGAACCATGAAGCTTCATGACATTTACTTACCCACTCTACCCACTCAAGCGTATTTACCCCTGATGCGAGTAAAACGGCGACGTTTCTGCAACCTTCCCAATCGTCTCGCATATGAACTTCTGGTGCCAGCACACTTCGCGACGCGTATGACATGTTCTAATTCACTTTGTACGTTATGGTGCTGCACATGTGGCAATAAATCACTAATTAAAACATAAAGAATAAAAAAAGCTTGATCCGTCGAGCCGCATTTGAACCAGCGACCTATGGATATCCGCAGTTGGAACCTCTACAGTCCACCGCTCTACCAACTGAGCTATCGACGGAAGATGGCGGTACCAAGGCGCTGATTCTTCCTGTATGCCGAAGGGATCGCAGGCAGAATTGAGGCTGACGAAATAACGAGAACCACGAAGCTGCATGACATTTAATTACCTTTTCACGCGTATTTACCCCCGATGCTAGTAAAATGGCGACGTTTATAAAACCTTCCCAATCGTCTCGCATATAAACTTTGGGTGCCAGCACACTTTGTGACGCGTATGACATGTTTTATTTCACTTTATACAATATGCTGCTGCACATGTGGCAATAAATCACTAATTAAAACATAAAGAATACCACAAAAAAGCTTGCTCCGTCGAGCCGGATTCAAACCAGCGACCTATGGATGTACGCAGTTAAAACCTATACAGTCCACCGCTCTACCAACTGAGCTATCGACGGCACATGGCGGTACTACAATGCTGATTCATCCTTTATGCCGAAGGAATCGCAGGCAGTATAAAGGCTGACGATATAACGAGAACCATAAAGCTGCTTGACATTTACTTACCCACTCTACCCACTCAAGCGTATTTACCCCTGATGCTAGTAAAACGGCGACGTTTCTGCAACCTTCCCAATCGTCTCGCATATGAACTTCTGGTGCCAGCACACTTCGCGACGCGTATGACATGTTCTAATTCACTTTGTACGTTATGGTGCTGCACATGTGGCAATAAATCACTAATTAAAACATAAAGAATAAAAAAAGCTTGATCCGTCGAGCCGCATTTGAACCAGCGACCTATGGATAACCGCAGTTGGAACCTCTACAGTCCACCGCTCTACCAACTGAGCTATCGACGGAAGATGGCGGTACCAAGGCGCTGATTCTTCCTGTATGCCGAAGGGATCGCAGGCAGAATTGACGCTGACGAAATAACGAGAACCACGAAGCTGCATGACATTTAATTACCTTTTCACGCGTATTTACCCCCGATGCTAGTAAAATGGCGACGTTTATACAACCTTCCCAATCGTCTCGCATATAAACTTTGGGTGCCAGCACACTTTGTGACGCGTATGATATGTTTTATTTCACTTTATACAATATGCTGCTGCACATGTGGCAATAAATCACTAATTAAAACATAAAGAATACCACAAAAAAGCTTGCTCCGTCGAGCCGGATTCAAACCAGCGACCTATGGATGTACGCAGTTAAAACCTATACAGTCCACCGCTCTACCAACTGAGCAATCGACGGCACATGGCGGTACTACGATGCTGATTCATCCTTTATGCCGAAGGAATCGCAGGCAGTATAAAGGCTGACGATATAACGAGAACCATAAAGCTGCATGACATTTACTTACCCACCCTACCCACTCACGCGTATTTACCCCTGATGCTACTAAAACGGCGACGTTTCTGCGACCTTCCCAATCGTCTTGCATACGAACTTTGGGTGCCAGCACGCTTCGCGACGCGTATGACATGTTCTAATTCACTTTGTACGTTATGGTGCTGCACATGTGGCAAATAATCACTAATTAAAACATAAAGAATAAAAAAAGCTTGCTCCGTCGAGCCGGATTTGAACCAGCGACCTATGGATATCCGCAGTTGGAACCTCTACAGTCCACCGCTCTACCAACTGAGCTATCGACGGAAGATGGCGGTACCAAGGCGCTGATTCTTCCTGTATGCCGAAGGGATCGCAGGCAGAATTGAGGCTGACGAAATAACGAGAACCATGAAGCTGCATGACATTTACTTACCCACTCACGCGTATTTGCCCCTGATGCTAGTAAAACGGCGACGTTTCTGCAACCTTCGCAATCGTCTCGCATATAAACTTTGGGTGCTAGCACGCTTCGCGACGCGTATGACATGTTCTAATTCACTTTGTAGTTTATGGTGCTGCACATGTGGCAAAAATCACTAATTAAAACATAAAGAATAAAAAAAGCTTGCTCCGTCGAGCCGGATTCAAACCAGCGACCTATGGATATCCGCAGTTGGAACCTCTACAGTCCACCGCTCTACCAACTGAGCTGTCGACGGAAGATGGCCGTACCAAGGCGCTGATTCATCCTTTATGCCGAAGGGATCGCAGGCAGTATTGAGGCTGACGAAATAACGAGAACCATGAAGCTGCATGACTTTTAATTATCTTCTCACGCGTATTTACCCCCGATGCTAGTAAAATGGCGACGTTTCTACAACCTTCCCAATCGTCTCGCATATAAACTTTGGGTGCTAGCACACTTTGTGACGCGTATGACATGTTCTAATTCACTTTATACATTATGGTGCTGCACGTGGCAATAAATCACTAATTAAAACATAAAGAATACCACAAAAAAGCTTGTTCCGTCGAGCCGGATTCGAACCAGCGACCTATGGATGTACGCAGTTAAAACCTATACAGTCCACCGCTCTACCAACTGAGCTATCGACGGCACATGGCGGTACTACAATGCTGATTCATCCTTTATGCCGAAGGAATCGCAGGCAGTATAAAGGCTGACGATATAACGAGAACCATAAAGCTGCTTGACATTTACTTACCCACTCTACCCACTCAAGCGTATTTACCCCTGATGCTAGTAAAACGGCGACGTTTCTGCAACCTTCCCAATCGTCTCGCATATGAACTTCTGGTGCCAGCACACTTCGCGACGCGTATGACATGTTCTAATTCACTTTGTACGTTATGGTGCTGCACATGTGGCAATAAATCACTAATTAAAACATAAAGAATAAAAAAAGCTTGATCCGTCGAGCCGCATTTGAACCAGCGACCTATGGATATCCGCAGTTGGAACCTCTACAGTCCACCGCTCTACCAACTGAGCTATCGACGGAAGATGGCGGTACCAAGGCGCTGATTCTTCCTGTATGCCGAAGGGATCGCAGGCAGAATTGAGGCTGACGAAATAACGAGAACCACGAAGCTGCATGACATTTATTTACCTTTTCACGCGTATTTACCCCCGATGCTAGTAAAATGGCGACGTTTATACAACCTTCCCAATCGTCTCGCATATAAACTTTGGGTGCCAGCACACTTTGTGACGCGTATGACATGTTTTATTTCACTTTATACAATATGCTGCTGCACATGTGGCAATAAATCACTAATTAAAACATAAAGAATACCACAAAAAAGCTTGCTCCGTCGAGCCGGATTCAAACCAGCGACCTATGGATGTACGCAGTTAAAACCTATACAGTCCACCGCTCTACCAACTGAGCTATCGACGGCACATGGCGGTACTACAATGCTGATTCATCCTTTATGCCGAAGGAATCGCAGGCAGTATTGAGGCTGACGAAATAACGAGAACCATGAAGCTGCATGACATTTAATTATCTTCTCACGCGTATTTACCCCCGATGCTAGTAAAATGGCGACGTTTCTACAACCTTCCCAATCGTCTCGCATATAAACTTTGGGTGCTAGCACACTTCGCGACGCGTATGACATGTTCTAATTCACTTTGTACGTTATGGTGCTGCACATGTGGCAATAAATCACTAATTAAAACATAAAGAATAAAGACAGCTTGCTACGTCAAGCCGGATTCGAACCAGCGACCTATGGATATCCGCAGTTGGAACCTCTACAGTCCACCACTCTACCAACTGAGCTATCGACGGAAGACGGCAGTACCAAGGCGCTGATTCATCCTTTATGCCGAAGGGATCGCAGGCAGTATTGAGGCTGACGAAATAACGAGAACCATGAAGGTGCATGACATTTAATTACCTTCTCACGCGTATTTACCCCCGATGCTAGTAAAATGGCGACGTTTCTACAACCTTCCCAATCGTCTCGAATATAAACTTTGGGTGCCAGCACACTTTGTGACGCGTATGACATATTCTAATTCATTTTATACATTATGGTGCTGCACATGTGGCAATAAATCACTAATTAAAACATAAAGAATACTACAAAAAAGCTTGCTCCGTCAAGCCAGATTCGAACCAGCGACCTATGGATGTACGCAGTTAAAACCTATACAGTCCACCGCTCTACCAACTGAGCTATCGACGGCAGATGGCGGTACTCCGGCGCTGATTCATCCTTTATGCCGAAGGAATTGCAGGCAGTATAAAGGCTGATGATATAACGAGAACCATGAAGCTGCATGACATTTGCTTACCCACTCACGCGTATTTATCCCCGATGCTAGTAAAACTGCGACGTTTCTGCAACCTTCCCAATCGTCTCGCATATAAACTTTGGGTGCCAGCACACTTCGCGACACGTATGACATGTTCTAATTCACTTGGTACATTGTGGTGCTGCACATGTGGCAATAAATCACTAATTAAAACATAAAGAATACCACAAAAAAGCTTGCTCCGTCGAGCCGGATTCAAACCAGCGACCTATGGATGTACGCAGTTAGAACCTATACAGTCCACCGCTCTACCAACTGAGCTATCGACGGCACATGGCGGTACTACGATGCTGATTCATCCTTTATGCCGAAGGAATCGCAAGCAGTATAAAGGCTGACGATATAACGAGAACCATAAAGCTGCATGACATTTACTTACCCACCCTACCCACTCACGCGTATTTCCCCTGATGCTACTAAAACGGCGACGTTTCTGCGACCTTCCCAATCGTCTTGCATATGAACTTTGGGTGCCAGCACACTTCGCGACGCGTATGACATGTTCTAATTCACTTTGTACGTTATGGTGCTGCACATGTGGCAATTAATCACTAATTAAAACATAAAGAATAAAAAAAGCTTGCTCCGTCGAGCCGGATTCGAACCAGCGACCTATGGATATCCGCAGTTGGAGCCTCTACAGTCCACCGCTCTACCAACTGAGTTATCGACGGAAGATGGCGGTACCAAGGCGCTGATTCATCCTTTATGCCGAAGGGATCGCAGGCAGTATTGAGGCTGACGAAATAACGAGAACCATGAAGGTGCATGACATTTATTTACCTTCTCACGCGCATTGACCCCCGATGCTAGTAAAATGGCCACGTTTCTACAACCTTCCCAATCGTCTCGCGTATAAACTTTGGGTGCCAGCACACTTTGTGACGCGTATTACATGTTCTAATTCACTTTATACATTATGGTGCTGCACATGTGGCAATAAATCACTAATTAAAACGTAAAGAATACTACAGAAAAGCTTGCTCCATCGAGCCAGATTCGAACCAGTGACCTATGGATGTACGCAGTTAAAACCTATACCGTCCACCGCTCTACCAACTGAGCTATCGACGGCAGATGGCGGTACTCCGGCGCTGATTCATCCTTTATGCCGAAGGAATCGCAGGCAGTATAAAGGCTGACGATATAACGAGAACCATGAAGCTGCATGACATTTATTACCTTTTCACGCGTATTTACCCCCGATGCTAGTAAAATGGCGACGTTTATACAACCTTCCCAATCGTCTCGCATATAAACTTTGGGTGCCAGCACACTTTGTGACGCGTATGACATGTTTTATTTCACTTTATACATTATGCTGCTGCACATGTGGCGATAAATCACTAATTAAAACATAAGGAATACCACAAAAAAGCTTGCTCCGTCGAGCCGGATTCAAACCAGCGACCTATGGATGTACGCAGTTAAAACCTATACTGTCCACCGCTCTACCAACTGAGCTATCGACGGCACATGGCGGTACTACGACGCTGATTCATCCTTTATGCCGAAGCAATCGCAGGCAGTATAAAGGCTGACGATATAACGAGAACCATGAAGCTTCATGACATTTACTTACCCACTCTACCCACTCAAGCGTATTTACCCCTGATGCTAGTAAAACGGCGACGTTTCTGCAACCTTCCCAATCGTCTCGCATATGAACTTCTGGTGCCAGCACACTTCGCGACGCGTATGACATGTTCTAATTCACTTTGTACGTTATGGTGCTGCACATGTGGCAATTAATCACAAATTAAAACATAAAGAATAAAAAAAGCTTGCTCCGTCGAGCCGGATTTGAACCAGCGACCTATGGATATCCGCAGTTGGAGCCTCTACAGTCCACCGCTCTACCAACTGAGCTATCGACGGCACATGGCGGTACTACAATGCTGCTTCATCCTTTATGCCGAAGGAATCGCAGGCAGTATAAAGGCTGACGATATAACGAGAACCATAAAGCTGCATGACATTTACTTACCCACCCTACCCACTCACGCGTATTTACCCCTGATGCTACTAAAACGGCGACGTTTCTGCGACCTTCCCAATCGTCTTGCATACGAACTTTGGGTGCCAGCACGCTTCGCGACGCGTATGACATGTTTTAATTCACTTTGTACGTTATGGTGCTGCACATGTGGCAATTAATCACTAATTAAAACATAAAGAATAAAAAAAGCTTGCTCCGTCGAGCCGGATTTGAACCAGCGACCTGTGGATATCCGCAAATGGAGCCTCTACAGTCCACCGCAATACCAACTGAGCTATCGACGGAAGATGGCGGTACCAAGGCGCTGATTCATCCTTTATGCCGAAGGGATCGCAGGCAGTATTGAGGCTGACGAAATAACGAGAACCATGAAGCTGCATGACATTTACTTACCCACTCACGCGTATTTACCCCTGATGCTAGTAAAACGGCGACGTTTCTGCAACCTTCCCAATCGTCTCGCATATAAACTTTGGGTGCTAGCACACTTCGCGACGCGTATGACATGTTCTAATTCACTTTGTAGTTTATGGTGCTGCACATGTGGCAATAAATCACTAATTAAAACATAAAGAATAAAAAAAGCTTGCTCCGTCGAGCCGGATTCAAACCAGCGACCTATGGATATCCGCAGTTGGAACCTCTACAGTCCACCGCTCTACCAACTGAGCTGTCGACGGAAGACGGCGGTACCAAGGCGCTGATTCATCCTTTATGCCGAAGGGATCGCAGGCAGTATTGAGGCTGACGATATAACGAGAACCATGAAGCTGCATGACATTTAATTACCTTTTCACGCGTATTTACCCCCGATGCTAGTAAAATGGTGACGTTTATACAACCTTCCCAATCGTCTCGCATATAAACTTTTGGTGCCAGCACACTTTGTGACGGGTATGACATGTTTTATTTCACTTTATACATTATGGTGCTGCACATGTGGCAATAAATCACTAATTAAAACATAAAGAATACCACAAAAAGCTTGCTCCGTCGAGCCGGATTCGAACCAGCGACCTATGGATGTGCGCAATTGGAACCTCTACAGTCCACCGTTCTACCAACTGAGCTATCGACGGAAGATGACAGTACCACGGCGCTGATTCATCTTTGAGCTATCGACGGAAGATGGCCGTATCAAGGCGCTGATTCATCCTTTATGCCGAAGGGATCGCAGGCAGTATTGAGGCTGACGAAATAACGAGAACCACGAAGCTGCATGACATTTATTTACCTTCCCACGCGTAATGACCCCAGATGCTAGTAAAATGGCGACGTTTATACAACCTTCCCAATCGTCTCGCATATAAACTTTGGGTGCCAGCACACTTTGTGACGCGTATGACATGTTTTATTTCACTTTATACATTATGCTGCTGCACATGTGGCGATAAATCACTAATTAAAACATAAAGAATACCACAAAAAAGCTTGCTCTGTCGAGCCGGATTCAAACCAGCGACCTATGGATGTACGCAGTTAAAACCTATACTGTCCACCGCTCTACCAACTGGGCTATCGACGGCACATGACGGTACTACGACGCTGATTCATCCTTTATGCCGAAGCAATCGCAGGCAGTATAAAGGCTGACGATATAACGAGAACCATGAAGCTTCATGACATTTACTTACCCACTCTACCCACTCAAGCGTATAACCCCTGATGCTAGTAAAACGGCGACGTTTCTGCAACCTTCCCAATCGTCTCGCATATGAACTTCATGTGCCAGCACACTTCGCGACGCGTATGACATGTTCTAATTCACTTTGTACGTTATGGTGCTGCACATGTGGCAATAAATCACTAATTAAAACATAAAGAATAAAAAAAGCTTGATCCGTCGAGCTGCATTTGAACCAGCGACCTATGGATATCCGCAGTTGGAACCTCTACAGTCCACCGCTCTACCAACTGAGCTATCGACGGAAGATGGCGGTACCAAGGCGCTGATTCTTCCTGTATGCCGTAGGGATCGCAGGCAGAATTGAGGCTGACGAAATAACGAGAACCACGAAGCTGCATGACATTTAATTACCTTTTCACGCGTATTTACCCCCGATGCTAGTAAAATGGCGACGTTTATACAACCTTCCCAATCGTCTCGCATATAAACTTTGGGTGCCAGCACACTTTGTGACGCGTATGACATGTTTTATTTCACTTTATACAATATGCTGCTGCACATGTGGCAATAAATCACTAATTAAAACATAAAGAATACCACAAAAAAGCTTGCTCCGTCGAGCCGGATTCAAACCAGCGACCTATGGATGTACGCAGTTAAAACCTATACAGTCCACCGCTCTACCAACTGAGCTATCGACGGCACATGGCGGTAGTACGATGCTGATTCATCCTTTATGCCGAAGGAATCGCAGGCAGTATAAAGGCTGACGATATAACGAGAACCATAAAGCTGCATGACATTTACTTACCCACTCTACCCACTCAAGCGTATTTACCCCTGATGCTAGTAAAACGGCGACGTTTCTGCAACCTTCCCAATCGTCTCGCATATGAACTTCTGGTGCCAGCACACTTCGCGACGCGTATGACATGTTCTAATTCACTTTGTACCTTATGGGTCTGCACATGTGGCAATAAATCACTAATTAAAACATAAAGAATAAAAAAAGCTTGATCCGTCGAGCCGCATTTGAACCAGCGACCTATGGATATCCGCAGTTGGAACCTCTACAGTCCACCGCTCTACCAACTGAGCTATCGACGGAAGATGGCGGTACCAAGGCGCTGATTCTTCCTGTATGCCGAAGGGATCGCAGGCAGAATTGAGGCTGACGAAATAACGAGAACCACGAAGCTGCATGACATTTAATTACCTTTTCACGCGTATTTACCCCCGATGCTAGTAAAATGGCGACGTTTATACAACCTTCCCAATCGTCTCGCATATAAACTTTGGGTGCCAGCACACTTTGTGACGCGTATGACATGTTTTATTTCACTTTATACAATATACTGCTGCACATGTGGCAATAAATCACTAATTAAAACATAAAGAATACCACAAAAAAGCTTGCTCCGTCGAGCCGGATTCAAACCAGCGACCTATGGATGTACGCAGTTAAAACCTATACTGTCCACCGCTCTACCAACTGAGCTATCGACGGCACATGGCGGTACTACGACGCTGATTCATCCTTTATGCCGAAGCAATCGCAGGCAGTATAAAGGCTGACGATATAACGAGAACCATGAAGCTTCATGACATTTACTTACCCACTCTACCCACTCAAGCGTATTTACCCCTGATGCTAGTAAAACGGCGACGTTTCTGCAACCTTCCCAATCGTCTCGCATATAAACTTTGGGTGCCAGCACACTTCGCGACGCGTATGACATGTTCTAATTCACTTGGTACATTATGGTGCTGCACATGTGGCAATAAATCACTAATTAAAACATAATGAATAAAAAAAGTTTGCTCCGTCGAGCCGGACTCGAACCAGCGACCTATTGATGTCCGCAGTTGGAAGCTCTACAGTCCACCGCTCTTCCAACTGAGCTATCGACGGAAGATGGCCGTACCAAGGCGCTGATTCATCCTTTATGCCGAAGGGATCGCAGGCAGTATTGAGGCTGACGAAATAACGAGAACCATGAAGGTGCATGACATTTATTTACCTTCTCACGCGTATTTACCCCCGATGCTAGTAAAATGGCGACGTTTCTACAACCTTCCCAATCGTCTCGCATATAAACTTTGGGTGCCAGCACACTTTGTGACGCGTATGACATGTTCTAATTCAATTTATACATAATGGTGCTGCACATGTGGCAATAAATCACTAATTAAAACATAAAGAATACTACAAAAAAGTTTGCTCTGTCGCGCCAGATTCGAACCAGCGACCTATGGATGTACGCAGTTAAAACCTATACAGTTCACCGCTCTACCAACTGAGCTATCAACGGCAGATGGCGGTACTCCGGCACTGATTCATCCTTTATGCCGAAGGAATTGCAGGCAGTATTGAGGCTGACGAAATAACGAGAACCCTAAAGCTGCATTACATTTAATTAACCACTCACGCGTATTTACCCCCGATGCTAGTAAAACTGCGACGTTTCTGCAACCTTACCAATCGTCTCGCATATAAACTTTGGGTGCCAGCACACTTTGTGAAGCGTATGACATGTTCTAATTCACTTTATACATTATGGTGCTGCACATGTGGCAATAAATCACTAATAAAACATGAAGAAAAAAATATAAAAGATTGCTCCGTTGAGCCGGATTCGAACCAGCGACCTATGAATGTCCACAGTTGAAACCTCTACATTCCACTGCTCTACCAACTGAGCTATCGATGGAAGAAGTCGGTACCACGGCGCTGATTCATCCTTTATGTCGAAGGAATTGCAGGCAGTATTGAGGCTGACGAAATAACGAGAACCATAAAGCTGCATGACATTTAATTAACCACTCACGCGTATTTACCCCCGATGCTAGTAAAACTGCGACGTTTCTGCAACCTTCCCAATCGTCTCGCGTATAAACTTTGGGTGCCAGCACATTTCGCGATACGTATGACATGTTCTAATTCACTTGGTACATTATGGTGCTGCACATGTGGCAATTTTTCACTAATTAAAACATTAAGAATAAAAAAAGCTTGCTCCGTCGAGCCGATTTCGAACCAGCGACCTATGGATGTCCGCAATGGTAACCTCTACAGTCCACCGCTCTACCAACTGAGCTATCGACGGAAGATGGCGGTACTACGGTGCTGATTCATCCTTTATGCCCAAGGAATCGCAGGCTTTATAGAGGCTGACGAAATAACGAGAACCATGAAATTGCATGACATTTACTTACCCACTCACGCGTATTTACCCCCGATGCTAGTAAAATGGCGACGTTTCAACAACCTTCCCAATCGTCTCGCATAAAAACTTTGGGTGGCAGCACACTTTGTGACGCGTATGACTTGTTCTAATTCACTTCATACATTATGGTGCTGCACATGTGGCAATTAATCACAAATTAAAACATAAAGAATAAAAAAAGCTTGCTCCGTCGAGCCGGATTTGAACCAGCGACCTATGGATATCCGCAGTTGGAGCCTCTACAGTCCACCGCTCTACCAACTGAGCTATCGACGGCACATGGCGGTACTACAATGCTGCTTCATCCTTTATGCCGAAGGAATCGCAGGCAGTATAAAGGCTGACGATATAACGAGAACCATAAAGCTGCATGACATTTACTTACCCACCCTACCCACTCACGCGTATTTACCCCTGATGCTACTAAAACGGCGACGTTTCTGCGACCTTCCCAATCGTCTTGCATACGAACTTTATGTGCCAGCACGCTTCGCGACGCGTATGACATGTTTTAATTCACTTTGTACGTTATGGTGCTGCACATGTGGCAATTAATCACTAATTAAAACATAAAGAATAAAAAAAGCTTGCTCCGTCGAGCCGGATTTGAACCAGCGACCTGTGGATATCCGCAAATGGAGCCTCTACAGTCCACCGCTCTACCAACTGAGCTATCGACGGAAGATGGCGGTACCAAGGCGCTGATTCATCCTTTATGCCGAAGGGATCGCAGGCAGTATTGAGGCTGACGAAATAACGAGAACCATGAAGCTGCATGACATTTACTTACCCACTCACGCGTATTTACCCCTGATGCTAGTAAAACGGCGACGTTTCTGCAACCTTCCCAATCGTCTCGCATATAAACTTTGGGTGCTAGCACACTTCGCGACGCGTATGACATGTTCTAATTCACTTTGTAGTTTATGGTGCTGCACATGTGGCAATAAATCACTAAAACATAAAGAATAAAAAAAGCTTGCTCCGTCGAGCCGGATTCAAACCAGCGACCTATGGATATCCGCAGTTGGAACCTCTACAGTCCACCGCTCTACCAACTGAGCTGTCGACGGAAGACGGCGGTACCAAGGCGCTGATTCATCCTTTATGCCGAAGGGATCGCAGGCAGTATTGAGGCTGACGATATAACGAGAACCATGAAGCTGCATGACATTTAATTACCTTTTCACGCGTATTTACCCCCGATGCTAGTAAAATGGCGACGTTTATACAACCTTCCCAATCGTCTCGCATATAAACTTTGGGTGCCAGCACACTTTGTGACGGGTATGACATGTTTTATTTCACTTTATACATTATGGTCAGTCAGTCAGTCAGTTTATTTTCCTTAAAGACCCCCAATGGGGGTATTACATAAGGGGTGGGAATAATATTTAACAAACGTAATCAATACATGGGTTTCAACTATATACATTTCTTCATATTACAAGGAAATATGCATGTACAATAAATAACACACGTAACCAACATGTAATTCAAAAAAGCACTTAAAGGTTATTTGTTAGAAGATGGTCAGTGACATGTTGTGCAAAAGAAGATGGACATATTATGTCGACAATGGAAAAAGGGAGGTCGTTCCAGTCTTTTGCTGTGCGGGAAAAAAATGACGCGAGAAATGTTGATGTTCGAGCGCGCATTAATGAAACCTGCTGCGTGTGGCTTGTCCTGGCTGATATGCGTGTTGCGGGTTTGATGTAAGATGGTTGATGCAGGATTGAACTGTGAAAAAATTTATGGTAAAGACAAAGAGAAGAAATGCGCCGACGAAGAGCGAGCGATGGAAGATTGGATAGTAATTTTAGTGATGTGACGCTGATGTCGTATGAATACGAAGAATGAATGAAGCGAGCTGCACGGTTTTGAACTGATTCTAGAGCGCAGATGAGGTATGCTTGGTGCGGGTCCCAGATGGCGGATGCGTATTCCAATTTCGGTCGCACTAGTGATGTGTAGGCAAGTAATCTTACTTGCATTGGAGCACTTTTGAGGTGACGTTTTAAAAAGCCTAAGGTTTTGTTAGACGATGAAATGATGTTTTGGACATGCGTACGCCAGATCAGATCGCTAGTCACGGTGACACCTAGGTATTTATAAGAGTTAGTCAGTTCTAGGGGTAAGCTGTTGATTGTGTACGGAAACATGAGCGGATTATTGCTACGCGTAAATGACATAGTTTTGCATTTATTTACGTTTAGTGTCATTAACCAAGTGGTACACCATTTCGAAACGTTAGTAAGATCGTTCTCTAAGGTTAACTGGTCAGAGGTGTTTAGTATTGTGCGGTAGACAACGCAGTCATCTGCGAACATACGTATATTACTGGTTACATGCAAAGGTAAGTCGTTAATATAGATTAAAAATAGTAGCGGGCCAAGGACGGAGCCTTGAGGGACACCTGATGTTACTGGGATGGCAGTAGACAGGTGGTTATTTACAGCGACGCGTTGTGATCGATTAGTAAGGAACTCTATTATCCATTTTATGACGGTGGGATGTAAATTTAGTTGGGAAAGTTTAGCGAACAATCGTTGATGAGGCACCTTATCGAATGCTTTAGCATAATCAAGAAAAACGGCATCAGTTTGCACGTTAACGTCGAGGTTAGTATGAATGTCATGCAAGAAGGCTGCCAGCTGTGTTTCACACGACAACCCCTTGCGGAAGCCGTGTTGTGAAGGGTGAAAAAAATTATTGCTGTCGAGAAAATTCATTATGTGGGAGTAGATGACATGCTCCATGATCTTGCAGGGGACGCTTGTTAGGGAGATGGGGCGATAGTTAAGTGGAGAGTTTCTATCGCCTGATTTGAAGACCGGAACGACCTTCCCTATCTTCCAGTCACATGGGATGATTCCTGAGGAAAGGGACTGGGAAAATATTAGAGCAAGAAAAAGCGAAGCACTCTCTTTAACATTTTTTAGAATTTTGGAATTGATACCATCCATGCCCGCAGAGGATGACAATTTCATTTTTTCTATTATAGACAATATTCCATTTGCGCAGAAATTGATTGCTGGCATGTCATGATTACAATTAAAGCCAAGTGAAGGTATGCGGGAGTGTATGCTTGGTTCATCAGTAAAAACTGTAGCAAAAGAAGCGTTGAATAGATTCGCACATTCCCCGTCAGTAATAGCTTCACCAGATTCAAGGGTTAGTACAGTGTCACGCGGTTTGTCAGCCTTAAGTGTTTTCCAGAACTGTCTGGGATTAGTCTGCAGTAGCTTGGGTAGGTCTGTGTTATAGAAGAAGTTTTTTGCTTTGCGCAGGGCTAAAAGATAATTGCGGTCAGCCTCATAGTACCTATCCCATACACTCGGTTGACCTGCACGTTTGGCAGATCGGAATAAACGTTTCTTTTTATTTTCAAGGCGTTTTAGATTTTTAGTAAACCAGGGTTTGTTGCAGGTGCTTGTGAAGGTGACTTTAGGTATGAATTTATCGGTTAGCTCCGTCAGTTTACCGATAAAGCGGGTCCAATTCGTATCTACTGTGTGTTGATGTAAAGTTGCTTGGAAAGTGTGGAAGAATGCGCTAAGAGCTTCGTTTATTGTTTCGTAATCCCCTCTGTCATATAGATGGATCGTTTTTTTGTAGGTTTCTCGTTTAAGCGGTTGAAAAGAAAAAGTGGCGTGAATTATCTTATGGTCACTGATTTCGGGTAGATAGTGAATGCGTGACAGGCTTTCAGGATTGTTGGTTAGTATCAGATCCAGGACACTGGCTGTATCTTGCGATACACGTGTTGGCTCTGTGACTAGCTGGGTCATGTTGAAGTTTAGGCAAATATCAAGAAACGCATTAGCTTCACCTACACCCGTAGATGAATGCACATTGCTGGTGCGCCATTCTATTTGTGGGAAGTTAAAATCACCGAATAAAAGTACGTGCGCGTTTGGATGAGCAGACGTGAGCTGGCACATGGCCTGATTAAGTTGGTTGCTAAAATTGGAACTAGCACGGGGTGGTCGGTAGCAAACGCCCAGTACAACGGACTGAGGATGTGCCTTAATAAGTACCCAGAGCATTTCTAGCTCTGTTTTAATATGTACGACTGAGCAAGATAATTGCTCGTGAACAGCAATGAGTACACCGCCACCACGAGTAGATGCGCGGTTATTCCTGTACAACTGGAAGTTTGGTAATTCTGACAGAACTTCGTCATCACGGATGTCATCAGTTAACCACGTTTCGGTAAGTAATAGCACATTGCTTTCAGAGGATGATACAGTGCTAGATATAAGTTCCCGTTTGGGTAGGAAACTGCGAATGTTAGTGTAAATAACAGAAAGTGAAAGAGTTTTGCTAGTAACCGCAACAGCGGTCGTTTTTTTTTCCCGGTGGCTTGATTGCTACGATAGTTCTTTGACGGTGTTTGATTCGGCGTCGAAAATGTAGCGCTTCTGATTCATGTGCAGTGTTTTGAAGTGCATTGAAAATGGCTTGTTGTTACTTCTCGCAAAAGCAATTAGTTGTTTTCTAGCATTTTGGACTGAGCGTGAGAAGTCTTCACCTATGCCGTAACTTGTCCCCTTAAGCTTGCGACCATTCGATAATATTGCAGTTTTTGTCTTGTGCAGAGCAATCTTCACGATTATGGGCCGGGAGCGTTCAGGTGAATGTCGACCGAGACGATGCGCGCGTTCGATATCTCTTGGTTCTAAGTGAACCTGTAGGTTGTCCCGGCAAAGATTCATTACCAGCCGCTCCGATTCAGAAAATGTTTCAGATGCGGAAGGGTCCGGGATACCGTAAAATATTAGGTTGTTCCGCCTTGAGCGATTTTCAGCGTCATCAATACGGGCTTCTAGTGCAAAGATTCTGCAGGAGGTCTGCTCCGTGTTAACGCGCAGGACTTCTATTTCTTTTCGAAGTGGTACCAGAGACTGATAATGACTTTCAAGGTCTGATAATCTTTTGTTCAGTTCGCCAATTGTTTTATCGGTGTTACCGAGCTGAGACTTCAAGCCCTGTACTTCTGCAATTAGTTGTGTTTGACCTGTAGATAGCTTACGCAATTCAGCAAGAAGGTTCTCAGAGATATTTGAAGGGCCAGGGTTAGTTTCAACATCTCCAGCTAGAATTAGTAGTGCACGAATTACATGGACACACTCGGCAATAATAACCATACAGCAATGCGGGCTTGGCAGCTGTACCAGAAAGTAATTACCAGATCTTTTCGAAAAGACAACGTAGGGCTCACCAACCTGCATAGCGGGAGCGAATTGATTAGTGATCCGTGCAGTGGCACAGACACCAAGCCCACAGCGCTCCGTTGAAGGTCCTTGTTCTTTTATAGGTGTCGGGCTCGTGGATGTCGATGATGATGCAACCGTCCAGGCTTGGTTGAGCTCAGCTGCCCAGAGTCCCTCTTCTGGTCGAGCCAGGCATTTGACGATAGGCAGAGGGCATGCGCTGCCTTCGTCGCTTCCAGGACAGCTGAAGCCATGTTCCGCCGGCGCTACCGCATGCGCAAGCGCAGGTAGCAGCAGATGAGCGATGACGTAACGGACCATCTGCATAGCGGGAGCGAATTGATTAGTGATCCGTGCAGTGGCACAGACACCAAGCCCACAGCGCTCCGTTGAAGGTCCTTGTTCTTTTATAGGTGTCGGGCTCGTGGATGTCGATGATGATGCAACCGTCCAGGCTTGGTTGAGCTCAGCTGCCCAGAGTCTGCACATGTGGCAATAAATCACTAATTAAAACATAAAGAATACCACAAAAAGCTTGCTCCGTCGAGCCGGATTCGAACCAGCGACCTATGGATGTGCGCAATTGGAACCTCTACAGTCCACCGTTCTACCAACTGAGCTATCGACGGAAGATGACAGTACCACGGCGCTGATTCATCTTTGAGCTATCGACGGAAGATGGCCGTATCAAGGCGCTGATTCATCCTTTATGCCGAAGGGATCGCAGGCAGTATTGAGGCTGACGAAATAACGAGAACCACGAAGCTGCATGACATTTATTTACCTTCCCACGCGTATTGACCCCAGATGCTAGTAAAATGGCGACGTTTATACAACCTTCCCAATCGTCTCGCATATAAACTTTGGGTGCCAGCACACTTTGTGACGCGTATGACATGTTTTATTTCACTTTATACATTATGCTGCTGCACATGTGGCGATAAATCACTAATTAAAACATAAAGAATACCACAAAAAAGCTTGCTCTGTCGAGCCGGATTCAAACCAGCGACCTATGGATGTACGCAGTTAAAACCTATACTGTCCACCGCTCTACCAACTGGGCTATCGACGGCACATGACGGTACTACGACGCTGATTCATCCTTTATGCCGAAGCAATCGCAGGCAGTATAAAGGCTGACGATATAACGAGAACCATGAAGCTTCATGACATTTACTTACCCACTCTACCCACTCAAGCGTATAACCCCTGATGCTAGTAAAACGGCGACGTTTCTGCAACCTTCCCAATCGTCTCGCATATGAACTTCTGGTGCCAGCACACTTCGCGACGCGTATGACATGTTCTAATTCACTTTGTACGTTATGGTGCTGCACATGTGGCAATAAATCACTAATTAAAACATAAAGAATAAAAAAAGCTTGATCCGTCGAGCTGCATTTGAACCAGCGACCTATGGATATCCGCAGTTGGAACCTCTACAGTCCACCGCTCTACCAACTGAGCTATCGACGGAAGATGGCGGTACCAAGGCGCTGATTCTTCCTGTATGCCGTAGGGATCGCAGGCAGAATTGAGGCTGACGAAATTACGAGAACCACGAAGCTGCATGATATTTAATTACCTTTTCACGCGTATTTACCCCCGATGCTAGTAAAATGGCGACGTTTATACAACCTTCCCAATCGTCTCGCATATAAACTTTGGGTGCCAGCACACTTTGTGACGCGTATGACATGTTTTATTTCACTTTATACAATATGCTGCTGCACATGTGGCAATAAATCACTAATTAAAACATAAAGAATACCACAAAAAAGCTTGCTCCGTCGAGCCGGATTCAAACCAGCGACCTATGGATGTACGCAGTTAAAACCTATACAGTCCACCGCTCTACCAACTGAGCTATCGACGGCACAAGGCGGTAGTACGATGCTGATTCATCCTTTATGCCGAAGGAATCGCAGGCAGTATAAAGGCTGACGATATAACGAGAACCATAAAGCTGCATGACATTTACTTACCCACTCTACCCACTCAAGCGTATTTACCCCTGATGCTAGTAAAACGGCGACGTTTCTGCAAGCTTCCCAATCGTCTCGCATATGAACTTCTGGTGCCAGCACACTTCGCGACGCGTATGACATGTTCTAATTCACTTTGTACCTTATGGGTCTGCACATGTGGCAATAAATCACTAATTAAAACATAAAGAATAAAAAAAGCTTGATCCGTCGAGCCGCATTTGAACCAGCGACCTATGGATATCCGCAGTTGGAACCTCTACAGTCCACCGCTCTACCAACTGAGCTATCGACGGAAGATGGCGGTACCAAGGCGCTGATTCTTCCTGTATGCCGAAGGGATCGCAGGCAGAATTGAGGCTGACGAAATAACGAGAACCACGAAGCTGCATGACATTTAATTACCTTTTCACGCGTATTTACCCTCGATGCTAGTAAAATGGCGACGTTTATACAACCTTCCCAATCGTCTCGCATATAAACTTTGGGTGCCAGCACACTTTGTGACGCGTATGACATGTTTTATTTCACTTTATACAATATACTGCTGCACATGTGGCAATAAATCACTAATTAAAACATAAAGAATACCACAAAAAAGCTTGCTCCGTCGAGCCGGATTCAAACCAGCGACCTATGGATGTACGCAGTTAAAACCTATACTGTCCACCGCTCTACCAACTGAGCAATCGACGGAAGACGGCGGTACCAAGGCGCTGATTCATCCTTTATGCCGAAGGGATCGCAGGCAGTATTGAGGCTGACGAAATAACGAGAACCATGAAGGCGCATGACATTTACTTACCCACTCTACCCACTCAAGCGTATTTACCCCTGATGCTAGTAAAACGGCGACGTTTCTGCAACCTTCCCAATCGTCTCGCATATGAACTTCTGGTGCCAGCACACTTCGCGACGCGTATGACATGTTCTAATTCACTTTGTACCTTATGGGTCTGCACATGTGGCAATAAATCACTAATTAAAACATAAAGAATAAAAAAAGCTTGATCCGTCGAGCCGCATTTGAACCAGCGACCTATGGATATCCGCAGTTGGAACCTCTACAGTCCACCGCTCTTCCAACTGAGCTATCGACGGAAGATGGCCGTACCAAGGCGCTGATTCATCCTTTATGCCGAAGGGATCGCAGGCAGTATTGAGGCTGACGAAATAACGAGAACCATGAAGGTGCATGACATTTATTTACCTTCTCACGCGTATTTACCCCCGATGCTAGTAAAATGGCGACGTTTCTACAACCTTCCCAATCGTCTCGCATATAAACTTTGGGTGCCAGCACACTTTGTGACGCGTATGACATGTTCTAATTCAATTTATACATTATGGTGCTGCACATGTGGCAATAAATCACTAATTAAAATATAAAGAATACTACAAAAAAGTTTGCTCTGTCGCGCCAGATTCGAACCAGCGACCTATGGATGTACGCAGTTAAAACCTATACAGTTCACCGCTCTACCAACTGAGCTATCAACGGCAGATGGCGGTACTCCGGCACTGATTCATCCTTTATGCCGAAGGAATTGCAGGCAGTATTGAGGCTGACGAAATAACGAGAACCCTAAAGCTGCATTACATTTAATTAACCACTCACGCGTATTTACCCCCGATGCTAGTAAAACTGCGACGTTTCTGCAACCTTACCAATCGTCTCGCATATAAACTTTGGGTGCCAGCACACTTTGTGAAGCGTATGACATGTTCTAATTCACTTTATACATTATGGTGCTGCACATGTGGCAATAAATCACTAATAAAACATGAAGAAAAAAATATAAAAGATTGCTCCGTTGAGCCGGATTCGAACCAGCGACCTATGAATGTCCACAGTTGAAACCTCTACATTCCACTGCTCTACCAACTGAGCTATCGATGGAAGAAGTCGGTACCACGGCGCTGATTCATCCTTTATGTCGAAGGAATTGCAGGCAGTATTGAGGCTGACGAAATAACGAGAACCATAAAGCTGCATGACATTTAATTAACCACTCACGCGTATTTACCCCCGATGCTAGTAAAACTGCGACGTTTCTGCAACCTTCCCAATCGTCTCGCGTATAAACTTTGGGTGCCAGCACATTTCGCGATACGTATGACATGTTCTAATTCACTTGGTACATTATGGTGCTGCACATGTGGCAATTTTTCACTAATTAAAACATTAAGAATAAAAAAAGCTTGCTCCGTCGAGCCGATTTCGAACCAGCGACCTATGGATGTCCGCAATGGTAACCTCTACAGTCCACCGCTCTACCAACTGAGCTATCGACGGAAGATGGCGGTACTACGGTGCTGATTCATCCTTTATGCCCAAGGAATCGCAGGCTTTATAGAGGCTGACGAAATAACGAGAACCATGAAACTGCATGACATTTACTTACCCACTCACGCGTATTTACCCCCGATGCTAGTAAAATGGCGACGTTTCAACAACCTTCCCAATCGTCTCGCATAAAAACTTTGGGTGGCAGCACACTTTGTGACGCGTATGACTTGTTCTAATTCACTTCATACATTATGGTGCTGCACTTTTGGCAATAAATCACTAATTAAAACATAAAGAATCTCACAAAAAGCTTGCTCCGTCGAGCCGGATTCGAACCAGCGACCTATGCATGTGCGCAGTTGGAACCTCTACAGTCCACCACTCTACCAACTGAGCTATCGACGGAAGATGACAGTACCACGGCGCTGATTCATCCTTGAGCTATCGACGGAAGATGGCCGTATCAAGGCGCTGATTCATCCTTTATTCCGAAGGGATCGCAGGCAGTATTGAGGCTGACGAAATAACGAGAACCACAAAGCTGCATGACATTTATTTACCTTCCCACGCGTATTTACCCCCGATGCTAGTAAAATGGCGACGTTTATACAACCTTCCCAATCGTCTCGCATATAAACTTTGGGTGCCAGCACACTTTGTGACGCGTATGACATGTTTTATTTCACTTTATATATTATGCTGCTGCACATGTGGCGATAAATCACTAATTAAAACATAAAGAATACCACAAAAAAGCTTGCTCCGTCGAGCCGGATTCAAACCAGCGACCTATGGATGTACGCAGTTAAAACCTATACTGTCCACCGCTCTACCAACTGAGCAATCGACGGAAGACGGCGGTACCAAGGCGCTGATTCATCCTTTATGCCGAAGGGATCGCAGGCAGTATTGAGGCTGACGAAATAACGAGAACCATGAAGGCGCATGACATTTAATTACCTTCTCACGCGTATTTACCCCCGATGCTAGTAAAATGGCGACGTTTCTACAACCTTCCCAATCGGCTCGCATATAAACTTTGGGTGCCAGCACACTTTGTGACGCGTATGACATGTTCTAAATCACTTCATACATTATGGTGCTGCACATGTGGCAATAAATCACTAATTTAAACATAAAGAATAAAAAAAGCTTGCTCCGTCGAGCCGGATTCGAACCAGCGACCTATGGATGTCCGCAGTTGGAACCTCTACAGTCCACCGCTCTACCAACTGAGCTATCGACGGAAGATGGCGATACCAAGGCGCTGATTTTTCCTGTATGCCGAAGGGATCGCAGGCAGAATTGAGGCTGACGAAATAACGAGAACCACGAAGCTGCATGACATTTAATTACCTTTTCACGCGTATTTACCCCCGATGCTAGTAAAATGGCGACGTTTCTACAACCTTCCCAATCGTCTCGCATATAAACTTTGGGTGCCAGCACACTTTGTGACGCGTATGACATGTTCTAATTCACTTCATACATTATGGTGCTGCACATGTGGCAATAAATCACTAATTAAAACATAAAGAATACTACAAAAAAGCTTGCTCCGTCGAGCCATATTCGAACCAGCGACCTATGGATGTACGCAGTTAAAACCTATACAGTCCACCGCTCTACAAACTGAGCTATTGACGGCAGATGGCGGTACTACGACGCTGATTCATCCTTTATGCCGAAGGAATCGCAGGCAGTATAAAGGCTGACGATATAACGAGAACCATGAAGCTGCATGACATTTACTTTCCCACTCACGCGTATTTACCCCTGATGCTAGTAAAACGGCGACGTTTCTGCAACCTTCCCAATCGTCTCGCATATAAACTTTGGGTGGTAGCACACTTCGCGACACGTAGGACATGTTCTAATTCAATTTGTAGTTTATGGTGCTGCACATGTGGCAATAAATCACTAATTAAAACATAAAGAATACCACAAAAAAGCTTGCTCCGTCGAGCCGGATTCGAACCAGCGACCTATGGATGTACGCAGTTAAAACCTATACAGTGCACTGCTCTACCAGCTGAGCTATCGACGGCAGAAAGTGGTACTCCGGCGCTGATTCATCCTTTATGCCGAAGGAATCGCAGGCAGTATAAAGGCTGACGATATAACGAGAACCATTAGGCTGCATGACATTTTTTTACCAACTCACGCGTATTTACACCGGATGCTAGTAAAACTGCGACGTTTCTGCAACCTTCCCAATTGTCTCGCATATAAACTTTGGGTGCCAGCACACTTCGCGACGCGTATGACATGTTCTAATTCACTAATTCACTTGGTACATTATGGTGCTGCACATGTGGCAATAAATCACTAATTAAAACATAATGAATAAAAAAAGTTTGCTCCGTCGAGCCGGACTCGAACCAGCGACCTATTGATGTCCGCAGTTGGAAGCTCTACAGTCCACCTCTCTTCCAACTGAGCTATCGACGGAAGATGGCCGTACCAAGGCGCTGATTCATCCTTTATGCCGAAGGGATCGCAGGCAGTATTGAGGCTGACGAAATAACGAGAACCATGAAGGTGCATGACATTTATTTACCTTCTCACGCGTATTTACCCCCGATGCTAGTAAAATGGCGACGTTTCTACAACCTTCCCAATCGTCTCGCATATAAACTTTGGGTGCCAGCACACTTTGTGACGCGTATGACATGTTCTAATTCAATTTATACATTATGGTGCTGCACATGTGGCAATAAATCACTAATTAAAACATAAAGAATACTACAAAAAAGCTTGCTTTGTCGCGCCAGATTCGAACCAGCGACCTATGAATGTACGCAGTTAAAACCTATACTGTCCACCGCTCTACCAACTGAGCAATCGACGGAAGACGGCGGTACCAAGGCGCTGATTCATCCTTTATGCCGAAGGGATCGCAGGCAGTATTGAGGCTGACGAAATAACGAGAACCATGAAGGCGCATGACATTTAATTACCTTCTCACGCGTATTTACCCCCGATGCTAGTAAAATGGCGACGTTTGTACAACCTTCCCAATCGTCTCGCATATAAACTTTGGGTGCCAGCACACTTTGTGACGCGTATGACATGTTCTAATTCACTTCATACTATATGGTGCTGCACATGTGGCAATAAATCACTAATTAAAACATGAAGAATACTACAAAAAAGCTTGCTCCGTCGAGCCATATTCGAACCAGCGACCTCTGGATGTACGCAGTTAAAACCTATACAGTCCACCGCTCTACCAACTGAGCTATCGACGGTAGATGGCGGTACTACGGTGCTGATTCATCCTTTATACCGAAGGAATCGCAGGCTGTTTAGAGGCTGACGAAATAACGAGAACCATGAAGCTGCATGACATTTACTTACCCACTCACGCGTATTTACCTCAATGCTAGTAAAATGGCGACGTTTCTGCAACCTTCCCAATCGTCTCGCATATAAACTTTGGGTGCCAGCACACTTTGTGACGCGTATGACATGTTCTAATTCACTTTTTACATTATGGTGCTGCACATGTGGCAATAAATCACTAATAAACCATGAAGAAAAAAACAAAAAAGATTGCTCCGTTGAGCCGGATTCGAACCAGCGACCTATGAATGTCCACAGTTGAAACCTCTACATTCCACTGCTCTACCAACTGAGCTATCGACGGAAGAAGTCGGTACCACGGCGCTGATTCATCCTTTATGTCGAAGGAATTGCAGGCAGTATTGAGGCTGACGAAATAACGAGAACCATGAAGCTGCATGACATTTATTTACCTTCTCACGCGTATTTACCCCCGATGCTAGTAAAATGGCGACGTTTCTACAACCTTCCCAATCGTCTCGCATATAAACTTTGGGTGCCAGCACACTTTGTGTCGCGTATGAGATGTTTTATTCACATTGTACGTTATGGTGCTGCACATGTGGCAATAAATCACTAATAAAACATGAAGAAAAAAATATAAAAGATTGCTCCGTTGAGCCGGATTCGAACCAGCGACCTATGAATGTCCACAGTTGAAACCTCTACATTCCACTGCTCTACTAACTGAGCTATCGACGGAAGAAGTTGGTACCACGGCGCTGATTCATCCTTTATGTCGAAGGAATTGCAGGCAGTATTGAGGCTGACGAAATAACGAGAACCATAAAGCTGCATGACATTTCATTAACCTCTCACGCGTATATTCCCCCGATGCTAGTAAGATGGCGACATTTCTAGAACCTTCCGAATCGTCTCGCATACAAACTTTGGGTGCCAGCACACTTCGCGACGCGTATGACATGTTCAAATTCACTTTGTACATTATGGTGCTGCACATGTGGCAATAAATCACTAATTAAAACATAAAGAATAAAAAAGCTTGCTCCGTCGAGCCGGATTCGAACCAGCGACCTATGGATATCCGTAGTTGGAACCTCTACAGTCCACCGCTCTACCAACTGAGCTATCGACGGAAGACGGCGGTACCAAGGCGCTGATTCATCCTTTATTCCGAAGGGATCGCAGGCAATATTGAGGCTGACGAAATAACGAGAACCATGAAGGTGCATGACATTTATTTACCTTCTCACGCGTATTTACCCCCGAAGCTAGTAAAATGGCGACGTTTCTACAACCTTCCCAATCGTCTCGCATATAATCTTTGGGTGCCAGCACACTTTGTGACGCGTATGACATGTTCTAATTCACTTTATACATTATGGTGCTGCACATGTGGCAATAAATCACTACTTAAAACATAAAGAATACTACAAAAAAGCTTGCTCTGTCGAGCCAGATTCGAACCAGCGACCTATGGATGTACGCAGTTAAAACCTATACAGTTCACCGCTCTACCAACTGAGCTATCAACGGGAGATGGCGGTACTCCGGCGCTGATTCATCCTTTATGCCTAGAGGATCGCAGGCAGTATTGAGGCTGACGAAATAACGAGAGCCATGAAGCTGCATGACATTTAATTACCTTCTCACGGGTATTTACTCCAATGCTAGTAAAATGGCGACGTTTCTACAACCTTCCCAATCGTCTCGCATATAAACTTTAGGTGCCAGCACACTTTGTGACGCGTATGACATGTTCTAATTCACTTTATACAATATGGTGCTGCACGTGGCAATAAATCACTAATTAAAACATAAAGAATACCACGAAAAAGCTTGCTCCGTCGAGCCGGATTCGAACCAGCGACCTATGGATGTACGCAGTTAAAACCTATACAGTGCACTGCTCTACCAGCTGAGCTATCGACGGCAGAAGGCGGTACTCCGGCGCTGATTCATCCTTTATGCCGAAGGAATTGCAGGCAGTATAAAGGCTGATGATATAACGAGAACCATGAAGCTGCATGACATTTACTTACCCACTCTACCCACTCAAGCGTATTTACTCCTGATCCTAGTAAAACGGCGACGTTTCTGCAACCTTCCCAATCGTCTCGCATATGAACTTCTGGTGACAGCACACTTCGCGACGCGTATGACATGTTCTAATTCACTTTGTACGTTATGGTGCTGCACATGTGGCAATAAATCCCTAATTAAAACATAAAGAATAAAAAAAGCTTCATCCGTCGAGCCGCATTTGAACCAGCGACCTATGGATATCCGCAGTTGGAACCTCTACAGTCCACCGCTCTACCAACTGAGCTATCGACGGAAGATGGCGGTACCAAGGCGCTGATTCTTCCTGTATGCCGAAGGGATCGCAGGCAGAATTGAGGCTGACGAAATAACGAGAACCACGAAGCTGCATGACATTTAATTACCTTTTCACGCGTATTTACCCCCGATGATAGTAAAATGGCGACGTTTATACAACCTTCCCAATCGTCTCGCATATAAACTTTGGGTGCCAGCACACTTTGTGACGCGTATGACATGTTTTATTTCACTTTATACAATATGCTGCTGCACATGTGGCAATAAATCACTAATTAAGACATAAATAATACCACAAAAAAGCTTGCTCCGTCGAGCCGGATTCAAACCAGCGACCTATGGATGTACGCAGTTAAAACCTATACTGTCCACCGCTCTACCAACTGAGCTATCGACGGCACATGGCGGTACTACGACGCTTATTCATCCTTTATGCCGAAGCAATCGCAGGCAGTATAAAGGCTGCCGATATAACGAGAACCATGAAGCTTCATGACATTTACTTACCCACTCTACCCACTCAAGCGTATTTACCCCTGATGCTAGTAAAACGGCGACGTTTCTGCAACCTTCCCAATCGTCTCGCATATGAACTTCTGGTGCCAGCACACTTCGCGACGCGTATGACATGTTCTAATTCACTTTTTACGTTATGGTGCTGCACATGTGGCAATAAATCACTAATTAAAACATAAAGAATAAAAAAAGCTTGATCCGTCGAGCCGCATTTGAACCAGCGACCTATGGATATCCGCAGTTGGAACCTCTACAGTCCACCGCTCTACCAACTGAGCTATCGACGGAAGATGGCGGTACCAAGGCGCTGATTCTTCCTGTATGCCGAAGGGATCGCAGGCAGAATTGAGGCTGACGAAATAACGAGAACCACGAAGCTGCATGACATTTATTTACCTTCTCACGCGTATTTACCCCCGATGCTAGTAAAATGGCGACGTTTATACAACCTTCCCAATCGTCTCGCATATGAACTTTGGGTGCCAGCACACTTTGTGACGCGTATGACATGTTTTATTTCACTTTATACAATATGGTGCTGCACATATGGCAATAAATCACTAATTAAAACATAAAGAATACCACAAAAAAGCTTGCTCCGTCGAGCCGGATTCAAACCAGCGACCTATGGATGTACGCAGTTAAAACCTATACTGTCCACCGCTCTACCAACTGAGCTATCGACGGCACATGGCGGTACTACGACGCTGATTCATCCTTTATGCCGAAGCAATCGCAGGCAGTATAAAGGCTGACGATATAACGAGAACCATGAAGCTTCATGACATTTACTTACCCACCCTACCCACTCACGCGTATTTACCCCTGATGCTACTAAAACGGCGACGTTTCTGCGACCTTCCCAATCGTCTTGCATACGAACTTTGGGTGCCAGCACGCTTCGCGACGCGTATGACATGTTCTAATTCACTTTGTACGTTATGGTGCTGCACATGTGGCAATTTTTCACTAATTAAAACATAAAGAATAAAAAAAGCTTGCTCCGTCGAGCCGGATTCGAACCAGCGACCTATGGATATCCGCAGTTGGAGCCTCTACAGTCCACCGCTCTACCAACTGAGCTATCGACGGAAGATGGCGGTACCAAGGCGCTGATTCATCCTTTATGCCGAAGGGATCGCAGGCAGTATTGAGGCTGACGAAATAACGAGAACCATGAAGCTGCATGACATTTACTTACCCACTCACGCGTATTTACCCCTGATGCTAGTAAAACGGCGACGTTTCTGCAACCTTCCCAATCGTCTCGCATATAAACTTTGGGTGCTAGCACACTTCGCGACGCGTATGACATGTTCTAATTCACTTTGTAGTTTATGGTGCTGCACATGTGGCAATAAATCACTAATTAAAACATAAAGAATAAAAAAAGCTTGCTCCGTCGAGCCGGATTCAAACCAGCGACCTATGGATAGCCGCAGTTGGAACCTCAACAGTCCACCGCTCTACCAACTGAGCTGTCGACGGAAGACGGCGGTACCAAGGCGCTGATTCATCCTTTATGCCGAAGGGATCGCAGGCAGTATTGAGGCTGACGAAATAACGAGAACCATGAAGGTGCATGACATTTATTTACCTTCTCACGCGCATTGACCCCCGATGCTAGTAAAATGGCCACGTTTCTACAACCTTCCCAATCGTCTCGCATATAAACTTTGGGTGCCAGCACACTTTGTGACGCGTATGACATGTTCTAATTCACTTTATACATTATGGTGCTGCACATGTGGCAATAAATCACTAATTAAAACATAAAGAATACTACAGAAAAGCTTGCTCCGTCGAGCCAGATTCGAACCAGTGACCTATGGGAGTACGCAGTTAAAACCTATAGAGTCCACCGCTCTACCAACTGAGCTATCGACGGCAGATGGCGGTACCACGGCGCTGATTCATCCTTGAGCTATCGACGGAAGATGGCCGTATCAAGGCGCTGATTCATCCTTTATGCCGAAGGGATCGCAGGCAGTATTGAGGCTGACGAAATAACGAGAACCACAAAGCTGCATGACATTTATTTACCTTCCCACGCGTATTTACCCCCGATGCTAGTAAAATGGCGACGTTTATACAACCTTCCCAATCGTCTCGCATATAAACTTTGGGTGCCAGCACACTTTGTGACGCGTATGACATTTTTTATTTCACTTTATATATTATGCTGCTGCACATGTGGCGATAAATCACTAATTAAAACATAAAGAATACCACAAAAAAGCTTGCTCCGTCAAGCCGGATTCAAACCAGCGACCTATGGATGTACGCAGTTAAAACCTATACTGTCCACCGCTCTACCAACTGAGCTATCGACGGCACATGGCGGTACTACGACGCTGATTCATCCTTTATGCCGAAGCAATCGCAGGCAGTATAAAGGCTGACGATATAACGAGAACCATGAAGCTTCATGACATTTACTTACCCACTCTACCAACTCAAGCGTATTTACCCCTGATGCTAGTAAAACGGCGACGTTTCTGCAACCTTCCCAATCGTCTCGCATATGAACTTCTGGTGCCAGCACACTTCGCGACGCGTATGACATGTTCTAATTCACTTTGTACGTTATGGTGCTGCACATGTGGCAATAAATCACTAATTAAAACATTAAGAATAAAAAAAGCTTGATCCGTCGAGCCGCATTTGAACCAGCGACCTATGGATATCCGCAGTTGGAACCTCTACAGTCCACCGCTCTACCAACTGAGCTATCGACGGAAGATTGCGGTACCAAGGCGCTGATTTTTCCTGTATGCCGAAGGGATCGCAGGCAGAATTGAGGCTGACGAAATAACGAGAACCACGAAGCTGCATGACATTTAATTACCTTTTCACGCGTATTTACCCCCGATGCTAGTAAAATGGCGACGTTTATACAACCTTCCCAATCGTCTCGCATATAAACTTTGGGTGCCAGCACACTTTGTGACGCGTATGACATGTTTTAATTCACTTTATACATTATGGTGCTGCACATGTGGCAATAAACCACTAATTAAAACATAAAGAATACCACAAAAAGCTTGCTCTGTTGAGCCGGATTCGAACCAGCGACCTATGGATGTACGCAGTTAAAACCTATACAGTCCACCGCTCTACAAACTGAGCTATTGACGGCAGATGGCGGTACTACGACGCTGATTCATCCTTTATGCCGAAGGAATCGCCGGCAGTATAAAGGCTGACGATATAACGAGAACCATGAAGCTGCATGACATTTACTTTCCCACTCACGCGTATTTACCCCTGATGCTAGTAAAACGGCGACGTTTCTGCAACGATCCCAATCGTCTCGCATATAAACTTTGGGTGGTAGCACACTTCGCGACACGTAGGACATGTTCTAATTCAATTTGTAGTTTATAGTGCTGCACATGTGGCAATAAATCACTAATTAAAACATAAAGAATAAAAAAAGCTTGCTCCGTCGAGCCGGATTCGAACCATCGACCTATGGATATCCGCAGTTGGAACCTCTACAGTCCACCGCTCTACCAACTGAGCTATCGACGGAAGACGGTGGTACCAAGGCGCTGATTCATCCTTTATGCCGAAGGGATCGCAGGCTGTTTAGAGGCTGACGAAATAACGAGAACCATGAAGCTGCATGACATTTACTTACCCACTCACGCGTATTTACCCCAATGCTAGTAAAATGGCGACGTTTCTGCAACCTTCCCAATCGTCTCGCATATAAACTTTGGGTGCCAGCACACTTTGTGACGCGTATGACATGTTCTAATTCACTTTATACATTATGGTGCTGCACATGTGGCAATAAATCACTAATAAACCATGAAGGAAAAACAAAAAAGATTGCTCCGTTGAGCCGGATTCAAACCAGCGACCTATGAATGTCCACAGTTGAAACCTCTACATTCCACTGCTCTACCAACTGAGCTATCGACGGAAGAAGTCGGTACCACGGCGCTGATTCATCCTTTATGTCGAAGGAATTGCAGGCAGTATTGAGGCTGACGAAATAACGAGAACCATGAAGCTGCATGACATTTATTTACCTTCTCACGCGTATTTACCCCCGATGCTAGTAAAATGGCGACGTTTCTACAACCTTCCCAATCGTCTCGCATATAAACTTTGGGTGCCAGCACACTTTGTGTCGCGTATGACATGTTTTATTCACATTGTACGTTATGGTGCTGCACATGTGGCAATAAATCACTAATAAAACATGAAGAAAAAAATATAAAAGATTGCTCCGTTGAGCCGGATTCGAACGAGCGACCTATGAATGTCCACAGTTGAAACCTCTACATTCCACTGCTCTACCAACTGAGCTATCGACGAAAGAAGTCGGTACCACGGCGCTGATTCATCATTTATGTCGAAGGAATTGCAGGCAGTATTGAGGCTGACGAAATAACGAGAACCATAAAGCTGCATGACACTTAATTAACCTCTCACGCGTATATTCCCCCGATGCTAGTAAGATGGCGACATTTCTAGAACCTTCCCAATCGTCTCGCATACAAACTTTGGGTGCCAGCACACTTCGCGACGCGTATGACATGTTCAAATTCACTTTGTACATTATGGTGCTGCACATGTGGCAATTAATCACTAATTAAAACACAAAGAATAAAAAAGCTTGCTTCGTCGAGCCGGATTCGAACCAGCGACCAATGGATATCCGCACTTGGAACCTCTACAGTCCACCGCTCTACCAACTGAGCTATCGACGGAAGACGGCGGTACCAAGGCGCTGATTCATCCTTTATTCCGAAGGGATCGCAGGCAGTATTGAGGCTGACGAAATAACGAGAACCATGAAGGTGCATGACATTTATTTACCTTCTCACGCGTATTTACCCCTGATGCTAGTAAAATGGCGACGTTTCTACAACCTTCCCAATCGTCTCGCATATAATCTTTGGGTGCCAGCACACTTTGTGACGCGTATGACATGTTCTAATTCACTTTATACATTATGGTGCTGCACATGTGGCAATAAATCACTAATTAAAACATAAAGAATACTACGAAAAAGCTTGCTCTGTCGAGCCAGATTCGAACCAGCGACCTATGGATGTACGCAGTTAAAACCTATACAGTTCACCGCTCTACCAACTGAGCTATCAATGGCAGATGGCGGTACTCCGGCGCTGATTCATCCTTTATGCCTAAGGGATCGCAGGCAGTATTGAGGCTGACGAAATAACGAGAGCCATGAAGCTGCATGACATTTAATTACCTTCTCACGCGTATTTACTCCAATGCTAGTAAAATGGCGACGTTTCTACAACCTTCCCAATCGTCTCGCATATAAACTTTAGGTGCCAGCACACTTTGTGACGCGTATGACATGTTCTAATTCACTTTATACAATATGGTGCTGCACGTGGCAATAAATCACTAATTAAAACATAAAGAATACCACAAAAAAGCTTGCTCCGTCGAGCCGGATTCGAACCAGCGACCTATGGATGTACGCAGTTAAAACCTATACAGTGCACTGCTCTACCAGCTGAGCTATCGACGGCAGAAGGCGGTACTCCGGCGCTGATTCATCCTTTATGCCGAAGGAATCGCAGGCAGTATAAAGGCTGACGATATAACGAGAACCATTAGGCTGCATGACATTTTTTTACCAACTCACGCGTATTTACCCCGGATGCTAGTAAAACTGCGACGTTTCTGCAACCTTCCCAATCGTCTCGCATATAAACTTTGGGTGCCAGCACACTTTGTGACGCGTATGACATGTTTTAATTCACTTTTTACATTATGGTGCTGCACATGTGGCAATAAATCACTAATAAACCATGAAGAAAAAAACAAAAAAGATTGCTCCGTTGAGCCGGATTCGAACCAGCGACCTATGAATGTCCACAGTTGAAACCTCTACATTCCACTGCTCTACCAACTGAGCTATCGACGGAAGAAGTCGGTACCACGGCGCTGATTCATCCTTTATGTCGAAGGAATCAGGCAGTATTGAGGCTGACGAAATAACGAGAACCATGAAGCTGCATGACATTTATTTACCTTCTCACGCGTATTTACCCCCGATGCTTGTAAAATGGCGACGTTTCTACAACCTTCCCAATCGTCTCGCATATAAACTTTGGGTGCCAGCACACTTTGTGTCGCGTATGAGATGTTTTATTCACATTGTACGTTATGGTGCTGCACATGTGGCAATAAATCACTAATAAAACATGAAGAAAAAAATATAAAAGATTGCTCCGTTGAGCCGGATTCGAACCAGCGACCTATGAATGTCCACAGTTGAAACCTCTACATTCCACAGCTCTACTAACTGAGCTATCGACGGAAGAAGTCGGTACCACGGCGCTGATTCATCCTTTATGTCGAAAGAATTGCAGGCAGTATTGAGGCTGACGAAATAACGAGAACCATAAAGCTGCATGACATTTAATTAACCTCTCACGCGTATATTCCCCCGATGCTAGTAAGATGGCGACATTTCTAGAACCTTCCCAATCGTCTCGCATACAAACTTTGGGTGCCAGCACACTTCGCGACGCGTATGACATGTTCAAATTCACTTTGTACATTATGGTGCTGCACATGTGGCAATAAATCACTAATTAAAACATAAAGAATAAAAACGCTTGCTCCGTCGAGCCGGATTCAAACCAGCGACCTATGGATATCCGCAGTTGGAACCTCTACAGTCCACCGCTCTACCAACTGAGCTATCGACGGAAGACGGCGGTACCAAGGCACTGATTCATCCTTTATTCCGAAGGGATCGCAGGCAATATTGAGGCTGACGAAATAACGAGAACCATGAAGGTGCATGACATTTATTTACCTTCTCACGCGTATTTACCCCCGATGCTAGTAAAATGGCGACGTTTCTACAACCTTCCCAATCGTCTCGCATATCATCTTTGGGTGCCAGCACACTTTGTGACGCGTATGACATGTTCTAATTCACTTTATACATTATGGTGCTGCACATGTGGCAATAAATCACTAATTAAAACATAAAGAATACTACAAAAAAGCTTGCTCTGTCGAGCCAGATTCGAACCAGCGACCTATGGATGTACGCAGTTAAAACCTATACAGTTCACCGCTCTACCAACTGAGCTATCAACGGGAGATGGCGGTACTCCGGCGCTGATTCATCCTTTATGCCTAAAGGATCGCAGGCAGTATTGAGGCTGACGAAATAACGAGAGCCATGAAGCTGCATGACATTTATTTACCTTCTCACGCGTATTTACCCCCGATGCTAGTAAAATGGCGACGTTTCTACAACCTTCCCAATCGTCTCGCATATAATCTTTGGGTGCCAGCACACTTTGTGACGCGTATGACATGTTCTAATTCACTTTATACAATATGGTGCTGCACGTGGCAATAAATCACTAATTAAAACATAAAGAATACCACAAAAAAGCTTGCTCCGTCGAGCCGGATTCGAACCAGCGACCTATGGATGTACGCAGTTAAAACCTATACAGTGCACTGCTCTACCAGCTGAGCTATCGACGGCAGAAGGCGGTACTCCGGCGCTGATTCATCCTTTATGCCGAAGGAATTGCAGGCAGTATAAAGGCTGATGATATAACGAGAACCATGAAGCTGCATGACATTTACT
Source organism: Rhipicephalus microplus (assembly GCF_043290135.1). NCBI lineage: Eukaryota > Metazoa > Arthropoda > Arachnida > Ixodida > Ixodidae > Rhipicephalus > Rhipicephalus microplus. The sequence goes on along the minus strand of NC_134702.1, from coordinate 72,766,722 downwards.
TACCCACTCTACCCACTCAAGCGTATTTACTCCTGATCCTAGTAAAACGGCGACGTTTCCGCAACCTTCCCAATCGTCTCGCATATGAACTTCTGGTGCCAGCACACTTCGCGACGCGTATGACATGTTCTAATTCACTTTGTACGTTATGGTGCTGCACATGTGGCAATAAATCACTAATTAAAACATAAAGAATAAAAAAAGCTTCATCCGTCGAGCCGCATTTGAACCAGCGACCTATGGATATCCGCAGTTGGAACCTCTACAGTCCACCGCTCTACCAACTGAGCTATCGACGGAAGATGGCGGTATTAAGGCGCTGATTCTTCCTGTATGCCGAAGGGATCGCAGGCAGAATTGAGGCTGACGAAATAACGAGAACCACGAAGCTGCATGACATTTAATTACCTTTTCACGCGTATTTACCCCCGATGATAGTAAAATGGCGACGTTTATACAACCTTCCCAATCGTCTCGCATATAAACTTTGGGTGCCAGCACACTTTGTGACGCGTATGACATGTTTTATTTCACTTTATACAATATGCTGCTGCACATGTGGCAATAAATCACTAATTAAAACATAAAGAATACCACAAAAAAGCTTGCTCCGTCGAGCCGGATTCAAACCAGCGACCTATGGATGTACGCAGTTAAAACCTATACTGTCCACCGCTCTACCAACTGAGCTATCGACGGCACATGGCGGTACTACGACGCTGATTCATCCTTTATGCCGAAGCAATCGCAGGCAGTATAAAGGCTGACGATATAACGAGAACCATGAAGCTTCATGACATTTACTTACCCACTCTACCCACTCAAGCGTATTTACCCCTGATGCTAGTAAAACGGCGACGTTTCTGCAACCTTCCCAATCGTCTCGCATATGAACTTCTGGTGCCAGCACACTTCGCGACGCGTATGACATGTTCTAATTCACTTTGTACGTTATGGTGCTGCACATGTGGCAATAAATCACTAATTAAAACATAAAGAATAAAAAAAGCTTGATCCGTCGAGCCGCATTTGAACCAGCGACCTATGGATATCCGCAGTTGGAACCTCTACAGTCCACCGCTCTACCAACTGAGCTATCGACGGAAGATGGCGGTACCAAGGCGCTGATTCTTCCTGTATGCCGAAGGGATCGCAGGCAGAATTGAGGCTGACGAAATAACGAGAACCACGAAGCTGCATGACATTTATTTACCTTCTCACGCGTATTTACCCCCGATGCTAGTAAAATGGCGACGTTTATACAACCTTCCCAATCGTCTCGCATATGAACTTTGGGTGCCAGCACACTTTGTGACGCGTATGACATGTTTTATTTCACTTTATACAATATGCTGCTGCACATGTGGCAATAAATCACTAATTAAAACATAAAGAATACCACAAAAAAGCTTGCTCCGTCGAGCCGGATTCAAACCAGCGACCTATGGATGTACGCAGTTAAAACCTATACTGTCCACCGCTCTACCAACTGAGCTATCGACGGCACATGGCGGTACTACGACGCTGATTCATCCTTTATGCCGAAGCAATCGCAGGCAGTATAAAGGCTGACGATATAACGAGAACCATGAAGCTTCATGACATTTACTTACCCACCCTACCCACTCACGCGTATTTACCCCTGATGCTACTAAAACGGCGACGTTTCTGCGACCTTCCCAATCGTCTTGCATACGAACTTTGGGTGCCAGCACGCTTCGCGACGCGTATGACACGTTCTAATTCACTTTGTACGTTATGGTGCTGCACATGTGGCAATTTTTCACTAATTAATACATAAAGAATAAAAAAAGCTTGCTCCGTCGAGCCGGATTCAAACCAGCGACCTATGGATAGCCGCAGTTGGAACCTCAACAGTCCACCGCTCTACCAACTGAGCTGTCGACGGAAGACGGCGGTACCAAGGCGCTGATTCATCCTTTATGCCGAAGGGATCGCAGGCAGTATTGAGGCTGACGAAATAACGAGAACCATGAAGGTGCATGACATTTATTTACCTTCTCACGTGCATTGACCCCCGATGCTAGTAAAATGGCCACGTTTCTACAACCTTCCCAATCGTCTCGCATATAAACTTTGGGTGCCAGCACACTTTGTGACGCGTATGACATGTTCTAATTCACTTTATACATTATGGTGCTGCACATGTGGCAATAAATCACTAATTAAAACATAAAGAATACTACAGAAAAGCTTGCTCCGTCGAGCCAGATTCGAACCAGTGACCTATGGGAGTACGCAGTTAAAACCTATACAGTGCACCGCTCTACCAACTGAGCTATCGACGGCAGATGGCGGTACTCCGGCGCTGATTCATCCTTTATGCCGAAGGAATCGCAGGCAGTATAAAGGCTGACGATATAACGAGAACCATGAAGCTGCATGACATTTAATTACCTTTTCACGCGTATTTACCCCCGATGCTAGTAAAATGGCGACGTTTATACAACCTTCCCAATCGTCTCGCATATAAACTTTGGGTGCCAGCACACTTTGTGACGGGTATGACATGTTTTAATTCACTTTATACATTAAGGTGCTGCACATGTGGCAATAAATCACTAATTAAAACATAAAGAATACCACAAAAAGCTTGCTTCGTCGAGCCGGATTCGAACCAGCGACCTATGGATGTGCGCAGTTGGAACCTCTACAGTCCACCACTCTACCAACTGAGCTATCGACGGAAGATGACAGTACCACGGCGCTGATTCATCCTTGAGCTATCGACAGAAGATGGCCGTATCAAGGCGCTGATTCATCCTTTGTGCCGAAGGGATCGCAGGCAGTATTGAGGCTGACGAAATAACGAGAACCACAAAGCTGCATGACATTTATTTACCTTCCCACGCGTATTTACCCCCGATGCTAGTAAAATGGCGACGTTTATACAACCTTCCCAATCGTCTCGAATATAAACTTTGGGTGCCAGCACATTTTGTGACGCGTATGACATTTTTTATTTCACTTTATATATTATGCTGCTGCACATGTGGCGATAAATCACTAATTAAAACATAAAGAATACCACAAAAAAGCTTGCTCCGTCGAGCCGGATTCAAACCAGCGACCTATGGATGTACGCAGTTAAAACCTATACTGTCCACCGCTCTACCAACTGAGCTATCGACGGCACATGGCGGTACTACGACGCTGATTCATCCTTTATGCCGAAGCAATCGCAGGCAGTTTATAAGGCTGACGATATAACGAGAACCATGAAGCTTCATGACATTTACTTACCCACTCTACCAACTCAAGCGTATTTACCCCTGATGCTAGTAAAACGGCGACGTTTCTGCAACCTTCCCAATCGTCTCGCATATGAACTTCTGGTGCCAGCACACTTCGCGACGCGTATGACATGTTCTAATTCACTTTGTACGTTATGGTGCTGCACATGTGGCAATAAATCACTAATTAAAACATTAAGAATAAAAAAAGCTTGATCCGTCGAGCCGCATTTGAACCAGCGACCTATGGATATCCGCAGTTGGAACCTCTACAGTCCACCGCTCTACCAACTGAGCTATCGACGGAAGATTGCGGTACCAAGGCGCTGATTTTTCCTGTATGCCGAAGGGATCGCAGGCAGAATTGAGGCTGACGAAATAACGAGAACCACGAAGCTGCATGACATTTAATTACCTTTTCACGCGTATTTACCCCCGATGCTAGTAAAATGGCGACGTTTATACAACCTTCCCAATCGTCTCGCATATAAACTTTGGGTGCCAGCACACTTTGTGACGCGTATGACATGTTTTAATTCACTTTATACATTATGGTGCTGCACATGTGGCAATAAACCACTAATTAAAACATAAAGAATACCACAAAAAGCTTGCTCTGTCGAGCCGGATTCGAACCAGCGACCTATGGATGTACGCAGTTAAAACCTATACAGTCCACCGCTCTACAAACTGAGCTATTGACGGCAGATGGTGGTACTACGACGCTGATTCATCCTTTATGCCGAAGGAATCGCAGGCAGTATAAAGGCTGACAATATAACGAGAACCATGAAGCTGCATGACATTTACTTTCCCACTCACGCGTATTTACCCCTGATGCTAGTAAAACGGCGACGTTTCTGCAACCATCCCAATCGTCTCGCATATAAACTTTGGGTGGTAGCACACTTCGCGACACGTAGGACATGTTCTAATTCAATTTGTAGTTTATAGTGCTGCACATGTGGCAATAAATCACTAATTAAAACATAAAGAATAAAAAAAAGCTTGCTCCGTCGAGCCGGATTCGAACCAGCGACCTATGGATATCCGCAGTTGGAACCTCTACAGTCCACCGCTCTACCAACTGAGCTATCGACGGAAGACGGTGGTACCAAGGCGCTGATTCATCCTTTATGCCGAAGGGATCGCAGGCAGTATTGAGGCTGACGAAATAACGAGAACCATGAAGGCGCATGACATTTAATTACCTTCTCACGCGTATTTACCCCCGATGCTAGTAAAATGGCGACGTTTATACAACCTTCCCAATCGTCTCGAATATAAACTTTGGGTGCCAGCACATTTTGTGACGCGTATGACATTTTTTATTTCACTTTATATATTATGCTGCTGCACATGTGGCGATAAATCACTAATTAAAACATAAAGAATACCACAAAAAAGCTTGCTCCGTCGAGCCGGATTCAAACCAGCGACCTATGGATGTACGCAGTTAAAACCTATACTGTCCACCGCTCTACCAACTGAGCTATCGACGGCACATGGCGGTACTACGACGCTGATTCATCCTTTATGCCGAAGCAATCGCAGGCAGTAAAAAGGCTGACGATATAACGAGAACCATGAAGCTTCATGACATTTACTTACCCACTCTACCAACTCAAGCGTATTTACCCCTGATGCTAGTAAAACGGCGACGTTTCTGCAACCTTCCCAATCGTCTCGCATATGAACGTCTGGTGCCAGCACACTTCGCGACGCGTATGACATGTTCTAATTCACTTTGTACGTTATGGTGCTGCACATGTGGCAATAAATCACTAATTAAAACATTAAGAATAAAAAAAGCTTGATCCGTCGAGCCGCATTTGAACCAGCGACCTATGGATATCCGCAGTTGGAACCTCTACAGTCCACCGCTCTACCAACTGAGCTATCGACGGAAGATTGCGGTACCAAGGCGCTGATTTTTCCTGTATGCCGAAGGGATCGCAGGCAGAATTGAGGCTGACGAAATAACGAGAACCACGAAGCTGCATGACATTTAATTACCTTTTCACGCGTATTTACCCCCGATGCTAGTAAAATGGCGACGTTTATACAACCTTCCCAATCGTCTCGCATATAAACTTTGGGTGCCAGCACACTTTGTGACGCGTATGACATGTTTTAATTCACTTTATACATTATGGTGCTGCACATGTGGCAATAAACCACTAATTAAAACATAAAGAATACCACAAAAAGCTTGCTCTGTCGAGCCGGATTCGAACCAGCGACCTATGGATGTACGCAGTTAAAACCTATACAGTCCACCGCTCTACAAACTGAGCTATTGACGGCAGATGGTGGTACTACGACGCTGATTCATCCTTTATGCCGAAGGAATCGCAGGCAGTATAAAGGCTGACAATATAACGAGAACCATGAAGCTGCATGACATTTACTTTCCCACTCACGCGTATTTACCCCTGATGCTAGTAAAACGGCGACGTTTCTGCAACCATCCCAATCGTCTCGCATATAAACTTTGGGTGGTAGCACACTTCGCGACACGTAGGACATGTTCTAATTCAATTTGTAGTTTATAGTGCTGCACATGTGGCAATAAATCACTAATTAAAACATAAAGAATAAAAAAAAGCTTGCTCCGTCGAGCCGGATTCGAACCAGCGACCTATGGATATCCGCAGTTGGAACCTCTACAGTCCACCGCTCTACCAACTGAGCTATCGACGGAAGACGGTGGTACCAAGGCGCTGATTCATCCTTTATGCCGAAGGGATCGCAGGCAGTATTGAGGCTGACGAAATAACGAGAACCATGAAGGCGCATGACATTTAATTACCTTCTCACGCGTATTTACCCCCGATGCTAGTAAAATGGCGACGTTTCTACAACCTTCCCAATCGTCTCGCATATAAACTTTGGGTGCCAGCACACTTTGTGACGCGTATGACATGTTTTAATTCACTTCATACATTATGGTGCTGCACATGTGGCAATAAATCACTAATTAAAACATAAAGAATACTACAAAAAAGCTTGCTCCGTCGAGCCATATTCGAACCAGCGACCTATGGATATCCGCACTTGGAACCTCTACAGTCCACCGCTCTACCAACTGAACTATCGACGGAAGACGGCGGTACCAAGGCGCTGATTCATCCTTTATTCCGAAGGGATCGCAGGCTGTTTAGAGGCTGACGAAATAACGAGAACCATGAAGCTGCATGACATTTACTTACCCACTCACGCGTATTTACCCCAATGCTAGTAAAATGGCGACGTTTCTGCAACCTTCCCAATCGTCTCGCATATAAACTTTGGGTGCCAGCACACTTTGTAACGCGTATGACATGTTCTAATTCACTTTATACATTATGGTGCTGCACATGTGGCAATAAATCACTAATAAACCATGAAGAAAAAAACAAAAAAGATTGCTCCGTTGAGCCGGATTCAAACCAGCGACCTATGAATGTCCACAGTTGAAACCTCTACATTCCACTGCTCTACCAACTGAGCTATCGACGGAAGAAGTCGGTACCACGGCGCTGATTCATCCTTTATGTCGAAGGAATTGCAGGCAGTATTGAGGCTGACGAAATAACGAGAACCATGAAGCTGCATGACATTTATTTACCTTCTCACGCGTATTTACCCCCGATGCTAGTAAAATGGCGACGTTTCTACAACCTTCCCAATCGTCTCGCATATAAACTTTGGGTGCCAGCACACTTTGTGTCGCGTATGACATGTTTTATTCACATTGTACGTTATGGTGCTGCACATGTGGCAATAAATCACTAATAAAACATGAAGAAAAAAATATAAAAGATTGCTCCGTTGAGCCGGATTCGAACCAGCGACCTATGAATGTCCACAGTTGAAACCTCTACATTCCACTGCTCTACCAACTGAGCTATCGACGAAAGAAGTCGGTACCACGGCGCTGATTCATCCTTTATGTCGAAGGAATTGCAGGCAGTATTGAGGCTGACGAAATAACGAGAACCATAAAGCTGCATGACACATAATTAACCTCTCACGCGTATATTCCCCCGATGCTAGTAAGATGGCGACATTTCTAGAACCTTCCCAATCGTCTCGCATACAAACTTTGGGTGCCAGCACACTTCGCGACGCGTATGACATGTTCAAATTCACTTTGTACATTATGGTGCTGCACATGTGGCAATTAATCACTAATTAAAACACAAAGAATAAAAAAGCTTGCTCCGTCGAGCCGGATTCGAACCAGCGACCAATGGATATCCGCACTTGGAACCTCTACAGTCCACCGCTCTACCAACTGAGCCATCGACGGAAGACGGCGGTACCAAGGCGCTGATTCATCCTTTATTCCGAAGGGATCGCAGGCAGTATTGAGGCTGACGAAATAACGAGAACCATGAAGGTGCATGACATTTATTTACCTTCTCACGCGTATTTACCCCCGATGCTAGTAAAACTGCGACGTTTCTGCAACCTTCCCAATTGTCTCGCATATAAACTTTGGGTGCCAGCACACTTCGCGACGCGTATGACATGTTCTAATTCACTTGGTACATTATGGTGCTGCACATGTGGCAATAAATCACTAATTAAAACATAATGAATAAAAAAAGTTTGCTCCGTCGAGCCGGACTCGAACCAGCGACCTATTAATGTCCGCAGTTGGAAGCTCTACAGTCCACCGCTCTTCCAACTGAGCTATCGACGGAAGATGGCCGTACCAAGGCGCTGATTCATACTTTATGCCGAAGGGATCGCAGGCAGTATTGAGGCTGACGAAATAACGAGAACCATGAAGGTGCATGACATTTATTTACCTTCTCACGCGTATTTACCCCCGATGCTAGTAAAATGGCGACGTTTCTACAACCTTCCCAATCGTCTCGCATATAAACTTTGGGTGCCAGCACACTTTGTGACGCGTATGACATGTTCTAATTCAATTTATACATTATGGTGCTGCACATGTGGCAATAAATCACTAATTAAAACATAAAGAATACTACAAAAAAGCTTGCTCTGTCGAGCCAGATTCGAACCAGCGACCTATGGATGTACGCAGTTAAAACCTATACAGTTCACCGCTCTACCAACTGAGCTATCAACGGCAGATGGCGGTACTCCGGCGCTGATTCATCCTTTATGCCTAAGGGATCGCATGCAGTATTGAGGCTGACGAAATAACGAGAGCCATGAAGCTGCATGACATTTAATTACCTTCTCACGCGTATTTACTCCAATGCTAGTAAAATGGCGACGTTTCTACAACCTTCCCAATCGTCTCGCATATAAACATTAGGTGCCAGCACACTTTGTGACGCGTATGACATGTTCTAATTCACTTTATACAATATGGTGCTGCACGTGGCAATAAATCACTAATTAAAACATAAAGAATACCACAAAAAAGCTTGCTCCGTCGAGCCGGATTCGAACCAGCGACCTATGGATGTACGCAGTTAAAACCTATACAGTGCACTGCTCTACCAGCTGAGCTATCGACGGCAGAAGGCGGTACTCCGGCGCTGATTCATCCTTTATGCCGAAGGGATCGCAGGCAGTATTGAGGCTGACGAAATAACGAGAACCCTAAAGCTGCATGACATTTAATTAACCACTCACGCGTATTTACCCCCGATGCTAGTAAAACTGCGACGTTTCTGCAACCTTCCCAATCGTCTCGCATATAAACTTTGGGTGCCAGCACACTTTGTGACGCGTATGACATGTTCTAATTCACTTTATACATTATGGTGCTGCACATGTGGCAATAAATCACTAATAAAACATGAAGAAAAAAATATAAAAGATTGCTCCGTTGAGCCGGATTCGAACCAGCGACCTATGAATGTCCACAGTTGAAACCTCTACATTTCACTGCTCTACCAACTGAGCTATCGATGGAAGAAGTCGGTACCACGACGCTGATTCATCCTTTGTGTCGAAGGAATTGCAGGCAGTATTGAGGCTGACGAAATAACGAGAACCATAAAGCTGCATGACATTTAATTAACCACTCACGCGTATTTACCCCCGATGCTAGTAAAACTGCGACGTTTCTGCAACCTTCCCAATCGTCTCGCGTATAAACTTTGGGTGCCAGCACACTTCGCGATACGTATGACATGTTCTAATTCACTTGGTACATTATGGTGCTGCACATGTGGCAATTTTTCACTAATTAAAACATTAAGAATAAAAAAAGCTTGCTCCGTCGAGCCGGATTCGAACCAGCGACCTACGGATGTCCGCAATTGTAACCTCTACAGTCCACCGCTCTACCAACTGAGTTATCGACGGAAGATGGCGGTACTACGGTGCTGATTCATCCTTTATGCCCAAGGAATCGCAGGCTTTATAGAGGCTGACGAAATAACGAGAACCATGAAGCTGCATGACATTTACTTACCCACTCACGCGTATTTACCCCCGATGCTAGTAAAATGGCGACGTTTCAACAACCTTCCCAATCGTCTCGCATAAAAACTTTGGGTGGCAGCACACTTTGTGACGCGTATGACTTGTTCTAATTCACTTCATACATTATGGTGCTGCACTTTTGGCAATAAATCACTAATTAAAACATAAAGAATACCACAAAAAGCTTGCTCCGTCGAGTCGGATTCGAACCAGCGATTTATGGATGTCCGCAGTTGGAACCTCTACAGTCCACCGCTCTACCAACTGAGCTATCGACGGAAGATGACAGGACCACGGCGCTGATTCATCCTCGAGCTATCGACGGAAGATGGCGGTATCAAGGCGCTGATTCATCCTTTATGCCGAAGGGATCGCAGGCAGTATTGAGGCTGACGAAATAACGAGAACCACGAAGCTGCATGACATTTATTTACCTTCCCACGCGTATTTACCCCCGATGCTAGTAAAATGGCGACGTTTATACAACCTTCCCAATCGTCTCGCATATAAACTTCTGGTGCCAGCACACTTTGTGACGCGTATGACATGTTCTAATTCACTTTATACATTATGGTGCTGCACATGTGGCAATAAATCACTAATAAACCATGAAGAAAAAAACAAAAAAGATTGCTCCGTTGAGCCGGATTCGAACCAGCGACCTATGAATGTCCACAGTTTAAACCTCTACATTCCACTGCTCTACCAACTGAGCTATCGACGGAAGAAGTCGGTACCACGGCGCTGATTCATCCTTTATGTCGAAGGAATTGCAGGCAGTATTGAGGCTGACGAAATAACGAGAACCATGAAGCTGCATGACATTTATTTACCTTCTCACGCGTATTTACCCCCGATGCTAGTAAAATGGCGACGTTTCTACAACCTTCCCAATCGTCTCGCATATAAACTTTGGGTGCCAGCACACTTTGTGTCGCGTATGAGTTGTTTTATTCACATTGTACGTTATGGTGCTGCACATGTGGCAATAAATCACTAATAAAACATGAAGAAAAAATATAAAAGATTGCTCCGTTGAGCCGGATTCGAACCAGCGACCTATGAATGTCCACAGTTGAAACCTCTACTTTCCACTGCTCTACCAACTGAGCTATCGATGGAAGAAGTCGGTACCACGGCGCTGATTCATCCTTTATGTCGAAGGAATTGCAGGCAGTATTGAGGCTGACGAAATAACGAGAACCATAAAGCTGCATGACATTTAATTAACCTCTCACGCGTATATTCCCCCGATGCTAGTAAGATGGCGACATTTCTAGAACCTTCCCAATCGTCTCGCATACAAACTTTGGGTGCCAGCACACTTCGCGACGCGTATGACATGTTCAAATTCACTTTGTACATTATGGTGCTGAACACGTGGCAATAAATCACTAATTAAAACATAAAGAATAAAAAAGCTTGCTCCGTCGAGCCGGATTCGAACCAGCGACCTATGGATATCCGCAGTTGGAACCTCTACAGTCCACCGCTCTACCAACTGAGCTATCGACGGAAGACGGCGGTACCAAGGCGCTGATTCATCCTTTATTCCGAAGGGATCGCAGGCAATATTGAGGTTGACGAAATAACGAGAACCATGAAGGTGCATGACATTTATTTACCTTCTCACGCGTATTTACCCCCGATGCTAGTAAAATGGCGACGTTTCTACAACCTTCCCAATCGTCTCGCATATAATCTTTGGGTGCCAGCACACTTTGTGACGCGTATGACATGTTCTAATTCACTTTATACATTATGGTGCTGCACATGTGGCAATAAATCACTAATTAAAACATAAAGAATAAAAAAGCTTGCTCCGTCGAGCCGGATTCGAACCAGTGACCTATGGATGTACGCAGTTAAAACCTATACAGTGCACTGCTCTACCAGCTGAGCTATCGACGGCAGAAGGCGGTACTCCGGCGCTGATTCATCCTTTATGCCGAAGGAATCGCAGGCAGTATAAAGGCTGACGATATAACGAGAACCATTAAGCTGCATGACAATTTTTTACAAACTCACGCGTATTTACCCCGGATGCTAGTAAAACTGCGACGTTTCTGCAACATTCCCAATTGTCTTGCATATAAACTTTGGGTGCCAGCACACTTCGCGACGCGTATGACATGTTCTAATTCACATGGTACATTATGGTGCTGCACATGTGGCAATAAATCACTAATTAAAACATAATGAATAAAAAAAGTTTGCTCCGTCGAGCCGGACTCGAACCAGCGACCTATTGATGTCCGCAGTTGGAAGCTCTACAGTCCACCGCTCTTCCAACTGAGCTATCGACGGAAGATGGCCGTACCAAGGCGCTGATTCATCCTTTATGCCGAAGGGATCGCAGGCAGTTTTGAGGCTGACGAAATAACGAGAACCATGAAGCTGCATGATATTTTATTATCTTCTCACGCGTATTTACCCCCGATGCTAGTAAAATGGCGACGTTTCTACAACCTTCCCAATCGTCTCGCATATAAACTTTGGGTGCCAGCACACTTTGTGACGCGCTTGACATGTTTTAATTCACTTTATACAATATGGTGCTGCACGTGGCAATAAATCACTATATAAAACATAAAGAATACCACAAAAAGCTTGCTCCGTCGAGCCGGATTCGAACCAGCGACCTATGGATGTACGCAGTTAAAACCTATACAGTGCACTGCTCTACCAGCTGAGCTATCGACGGCAGAAGGCGGTACTCCGGCGCTGATTCATCCTTTATGCCGAAGAAATCGCAGGCACTATAAAGGCTGACGATAGAACGAGAACCATTAAGCTGCATGACAATTTTTTACAAACTCAAGCGTATTTACCCCGGATGCTAGTAAAACTGCGACGTTTCTGCAACATTCCCAATTGTCTCGCATATAAACTTTGGGTGCCAGCACACTTCGCGACGCGTATGACATGTTCTAATTCACTTGGTACATTATGGTGCTGCACATGTGGCAATAAATCACTAATTAAAACATAATGAATAAAAAAAGTTTGCTCCGTCGAGCCGGACTCGAACCAGCGACCTATTGATGTCCGCAGTTGGAAGCTCTACAGTCCACCGCTCTTCCAACTGAGCTATCGACGGAAGATGGCCGTACCAAGGCGCTGATTCATCCTTTATGCCGAAGGGATCGCAGGCAGTATTGAGGCTGACGAAATAACGAGAACCATGAAGCTGCATGATATTTTATTATCTTCTCACGCGTATTTACCCCCGATGCTAGTAAAATGGCGACGTTTCTACAACCTTCCCAATCGTCTCGCATATAAACTTTGGGTGCTAGCACACTTTGTGACGCGTATGACATGTTCTAATTCACTTTATACAATATGGTGCTACACGTGGCAATAAATCACTAATTAAAACATAAAGAATACCACAAAAAAGCTTGCTCCGTCGAGCCGGATTCGAACCAGCGACCTATGGATGTACGCAGTTAAAACCTATACAGTGCACTGCTCTACCAGCTGAGCTATCGACGGCAGATGGCGGTACTCCGGCGCTGATTCATCCTTTATGCCGAAGTAATCGCAGGCAGTATAAAGGCTGACGATCTAACGAGAACCATTAAGCTGCATGACATTTTTTTACCAAGTCACGCGTATTTACCCCGGATGCTAGTAAAACTGCGACGTTTCTGCAACCTTCCCAATTGTCTCGCATATAAACTTTGGGTGCCAGCACACTTCGCGACGCGTATGACATGTTCTAATTCACTTGGTACATTATGGTGCTGCACATGTGGCAATAAATCACTAGTTAAAACATAATGAATAAATAAAGTTTGCTCCGTCGAGCCGGACTCGAACCAGCGACCTATTGATGTCCGCAGTTGGAAGCTCTACAGCCCACCGCTCTTCCAACTGAGCTATCGACGGAAGATGGCCGTACCAAGGCGCTGATTCAACCTTTATGCCGAAGGAATCGCAGGCAGTATTGAGGCTGACGAAATAACGAGAACCATGAAGCTGCATGACATTTAATTATCTTCTCACGCGTATTTACCCCCGATGCTAGTAAAATGGCGACGTTTCTACAACCTTACCAATCGTCTCGCACATAAACTTTGGGTGCTAGCACACTTCGCGACGCGTATGACATGTTCTAATTCACTTTGTACGTTATGGTGCTGCACATGTGGCAATAAATCACTAATTAAAACATAAAGAATAAAGAAAGCTTGCTCCGTCGAGCCGGATTCGAACCAGCGACCTATGGATATCCGCAGTTGGAACCTCTACAGTCCACCACTCTACCAACTGAGCTATCGACGGAAGACGGCAGTACCAAGGCGCTGATTCATCCTTTATGCCGAAGGGATCGCAGGCAGTATTGAGGCTGACGAAATAACGAGAACCATGAAGGTGCATGACATTTAATTACCTTCTCACGCGTATTTACCCCCGATGCTAGTAAAATGGCGAGGTTTCTACAACCTTCCCAATCGTCTCGCATATAAACTTTGGGTGCCAGCACACTTTGTGACGCGTATGACATGTTCTAATTCACTTTATACATTATGGTGCTGCACATGTGGCAATAAATCACTAATTAAAACATAAAGAATACTATAAAAAAGCTTGCTCCGTCGAGCCAGATTCGAACCAGCGACCTATGCATGTACGGAGCTAAAACCTATACAGTCCACCGCTCTACCAACTGAGCTATCGACGGCAGATGGCGGTACTCCGGCGCTGATTCATCCTTTATGCCGAAGGAATCGCAGGCAGTATAAAGGCTGATGATATAACGAGAACCATGAAGCTGCATGACATTTGCTTACCCACTCACGCGTATTTACCCCCGATGCTAGTAAAACTGCGACGTTTCTGCAACCTTCCCAATCGTCTCGCATATTAACTTTGGGTGCCAGCACACTTCGCGACACGTATGACATGTTCTAATTCACTTGGTACATTGTGGTGCTGCACATGTGGCAATTTTTCACTAGTCGAAACATAAAGAATAAAAAAAGCTTGCTCGGTCGAGCCGGATTCGAACCAGCGACCTATGGATGTCCGCAATTGTAACCTCTACAGTCCACCGCTCTACCAACTGAGCTATCGACGGAAGATGGCGGTACTACGGTGCTGATTCATCCTTTATACCGTAGGAATCGCGGGCTGTATAGAGGCTGACGAAATAACGAGAACCATGAAGCTGCATGACATTTACTTACCCACTCACGCGTATTTACCCCCGATGCTAGTAAAATGGCAACGTTTCTACAACCTTCCCAATCGTCTCGCATAAAAACTTTGGGTGCCAGCACACTTTGTGACGCGTATGACATGTTTTATTTCACTTTATACAATATGCTGCTGCACATGTGGCAATAAATCACTAATTAAAACATAAAGAATACTACAAAAAAGCTTGCTCCGTCGAGCCGGATTCAAACCAGCGACCTATGGATGTACGCATTTAAAACCTATACAGTCCACCGCTCTACCAACTGAGCTATCGACGGCACATGGCGGTACTACGACGCTGATTCATCCTTTATGCCGAAGCAATCGCAGGCAGTATAAAGGCTTACGATATAACGAGAACCATGAAGCTGCATGACATTTACTTACCCACTCTACCCACTCACGCGTATTTAACCCTGATGCTAGTAAAACGGCGACGTTTCTGCAACCTTCCCAATTGTCTCGCATATGAACTTTGGGTGCCAGCACACTTTGTGACGCGTATGACTTGTTTTAATTCACTTTACACATTATGGTGCTGCACAAGTGGCAATAATTTACTAATTAAAACAAAGAATACCACAAAAAAGCTTGCTCCGTCGAGCCGGATTCACACCAGCGACCTATGGATGTACGCAGTTAAAAACTATACAGTCCACCGCTCTACCAACTGAGCTATCGACGGCACATGGCGGTACTACGATGCTGATTCATCCTTTATGCCGAAGGAATCGCAGGCAGTATAAAGGCTGACGATATAACGAGAACCATAAAGCTGCATGACATTTACTTACCCACCCTACCCACTCACGCGTATTTACCCCTGATGCTACTAAAACGGCGACGTTTCTGCGACCTTCCCAATCGTCTTGCATATGAACTTTGGGTGCCAGCACACTTCGCGACGCGTATGACATGTTCTAATTCACTTTGTACGTTATGGTGCTGCACATGTGGCAATTAATCACTAATTAAAACATAAAGAATAAAAAAAGCTTGCTCGGTCGAGCCGGATTTGAACCAGCGACCTATGGATATCCGCAGTTGGAGCCTCTACAGTCCACCGCTCTACCAACTGAGCTATCGACGGAAGATGGCGGTACCAAGGCGCTGATTCATCCTTTATGCCGAAGGGATCGCAGGCAGTATTGAGGCTGAAGAAATAACGAGAACCATGAAGCTGCATGACATTTACTTACCCACTCACGCGTATTTACCCCTGATGCTAGTAAAACGGCGACGTTTCTGCAACCTTCCCAATCGTCTCGCATATAAACTTTGGGTGCTAGCACACTTCGCGACGCGTATGACATGTTCTAATTCACTTTGTATTTTATGGTGCTGCACATGTGGCAATAAATCACTAATTAAAACATAAAGAATAAAAAAAGCTTGCTCCGTCGAGCCGGATTCAAACCAGCGACCTATGGATATCCGCAGTTGGAACCTCTACAGTCCACCGCTCTACCAACTGAGCTATCGACGGAAGACGGCGGTACCAAGGCGCTGATTCATCCTTTATTCCGAAGGGATCGCAGGCAGTATTGAGGCTGACGAAATAACGAGAACCATGAAGGTGCATGACATTTATTTACCTTCTCACGCGTATTTACCCCCGATGCTAGTAAAATGGCGACGTTTCTACAACCTTCCCAATCGTGTCGCATATAAACTTTGGGTGCCAGCACACTTTGTGACGCGTATGACATGTTCTAATTCACTTTATACATTATGGTGCTGCACATGTGGCAATAAGTCACTAATTAAAACATAAAGAATACTACAAAAAAGCTTGCTCTGTCGAGCCAGATTCGAACCAGCGACCTATGGATGTACGCAGTTAAAACCTATACAGTTCACCGCTCTACCAACTGAGCTATCAACGGCAGATGGCGGTACTCCGGCGCTGATTCGTCCTTTATGCCGAAGGAATTGCAGGCAGTATTGAGGCTGACGAAATAACGAGAACCCTAAAGCTGCATGACATTTAATTAACCACTCACGCGTATTTACCCCTGATGCTAGTAAAACTGCGACGTTTCTGCAACCTTCCCAATCGTCTCGCATATAAACTTTGGGTGCCAGCACACTTTGTGACGCGTATGACATGTTCTAATTCACTTTATACATTATGGTGCTGCACATGTGGCAATAAATCACTAATAAAACATAATGAATAAAAAAAGTTTGCTCCGTCGAGCCGGACTCGAACCAGCAACCTATTGATGTCCGCAGTTGGAAGCTCTACAGTCCACCGCTCTTCCAACTGAGCTATCGACGGAAGATGGCCGTACCAAGGCGCTGATTCATCCTTTATGCCGAAGGGATCGCAGGCAGTATTGAGGCTGACGAAATAACGAGAACCATGAAGCTGCATGATATTTTATTATCTTCTCACGCGTATTTACCCCCGATGCTAGTAAAATGGCGACGTTTCTACAACCTTCCCAATCGTCTCGCATATAAACTTTGGGTGCTAGCACACTTTGTGACGCGTATGACATGTTCTAATTCACTTTATACAATATGGTGCTGCACGTGGCAATAAATCACTAATTAAAACATAAAGAATACCACAAAAAAGCTTGCTCCGTCGAGCCGGATTCGAACCAGCGACCTATGGATGTACGCAGTTAAAACCTATACAGTGCACTGCTCTACCAGCTGAGCTATCGACGGCAGATGGCGGTACTCCGGCGCTGATTCATCCTTTATGCCGAAGTAATCGCAGGCAGTATAAAGGCTGACGATCTAACGAGAACCATTAAGCTGCATGACATTTTTTTACCAAGTCACGCGTATTTACCCCGGATGCTAGTAAAACTGCGACGTTTCTGCAACCTTCCCAATTGTCTCGCATATAAACTTTGGGTGCCAGCACACTTCGCGACGCGTATGACATGTTCTAATTCACTTGGTACATTATGGTGCTGCACATGTGGCAATAAATCACTAGTTAAAACATAATGAATAAATAAAGTTTGCTCCGTCGAGCCGGACTCGAACCAGCGACCTATTGATGTCCGCAGTTGGAAGCTCTACAGCCCACCGCTCTTCCAACTGAGCTATCGACGGAAGATGGCCGTACCAAGGCGCTGATTCATCCTTTATGCCGAAGGGATCGCAGGCAGTATTGAGGCTGACGAAATAACGAGAACCATGAAGCTGCATGACATTTAATTATCTTCTCACGCGTATTTACCCCCGATGCTAGTAAAATGGCGACGTTTCTACAACCTTCCCAATCGTCTCGCATATAAACTTTGGGTGCTAGCACACTTCGCGACGCGTATGACATGTTCTAATTCACTTTGTACGTTATGGTGCTGCACATGTGGCAATAAATCACTAATTAAAACATAAAGAATAAAGAAAGCTTGCTCCGTCGAGCCGGATTCGAACCAGCGACCTATGGATATCCGCAGTTGGAACCTCTACAGTCCACCACTCTACCAACTGAGCTATCGACGGAAGACGGCAGTACCAAGGCGCTGATTCATCCTTTATGCCGAAGGGATCGCAGGCAGTATTGAGGCTGACGCAATAACGAGAACCATGAAGGTGCATGACATTTAATTACCTTCTCACGCGTATTTACCCCCGATGCTAGTAAAATGGCGAGGTTTCTACAACCTTCCCAATCGTCTCGCATATAAACTTTGGGTGCCAGCACACTTTGTGACGCGTATGACATGTTCTAATTCACTTTATACATTATGGTGCTGCACATGTGGCAATAAATCACTAATTAAAACATAAAGAATACTACAAAAAAGCTTGCTCCGTCGAGCCAGATTCGAACCAGCGACCTATGCATGTACGCAGCTAAAACCTATACAGTCCACCGCTCTACCAACTGAGCTATCGACGGCACATGGCGGTACTACGACGCTGATTCATCCTTTATGCCGAAGCAATCGCAGGCAGTATAAAGGCTGACGATATAACGAGAACCATGAAGCTGCATGACATTTACTTACCCACTCTACCCACTCACGCGTATTTACCCCTGATGCTAGTAAAACGGCGACGTTTCTGCAACCTTCCCAATTGTCTCGCATATGAACTTTGG
The DNA here is from genome assembly GCF_043290135.1 of Rhipicephalus microplus. NCBI lineage: Eukaryota > Metazoa > Arthropoda > Arachnida > Ixodida > Ixodidae > Rhipicephalus > Rhipicephalus microplus. The sequence continues at coordinate 72,747,786 of NC_134702.1, read as the reverse complement.
GTGCCAGCACACTTTGTGACGCGTATGACATGTTTTAATTCACTTTACACATTATGGTGCTGCACATGTGGCAATAATTTACTAATTAAAACAAAGAATACCACAAAAAAGCTTGCTCCGTCGAGCCGGATTCACACCAGCGACCTATGGATGTACGCAGTTAAAAACTATACAGTCCACCGCTCTACCAACTGAGCTATCGACGGCACATGGCGGTACTACGATGCTGATTCATCCTTTATGCCGAAGGAATCGCAGGCAGTATAAAGGCTGACGATATAACGAGAACTATAAAGCTGCATGACATTTACTTACCCACCCTACCCACTCACGCGTATTTACCCCTGATGCTACTAAAACGGCGACGTTTCTGCGACCTTCCCAATCGTCTTGCATATGAACTTTGGGTGCCAGCACACTTCGCGACGCGTATGACATGTTCTAATTCACTTTGTACGTTATGGTGCTGCACATGTGGCAATAATTTACTAATTAAAACAAAGAATACCACAAAAAAGCTTGCTCCGTCGAGCCGGATTCACACCAGCGACCTATGGATATCCGCAGTTGGAACCTCTACAGTCCACCGCTCTACCAACTGAGCTATCGACGGAAGACGGCGGTACCAAGGCGCTGATTCATCCTTTATTCCGAAGGGATCGCAGGCAGTATTGAGGCTGACGAAATAACGAGAACCATGAAGGTGCATGACATTTATTTACCTTCTCACGCGTATTTACCCCCGATGCTAGTAAAATGGCGACGTTTCTGCAACCTTCCCAATCGTGTCGCATATAAACTTTGGGTGCCAGCACACTTTGTGACGCGTATGACATGTTCTAATTCACTTTATACATTATGGTGCTGCACATGTGGCAATAAGTCACTAATTAAAACATAAAGAATACTACAAAAAAGCTTGCTCTGTCGAGCCAGATTCGAACCAGCGACCTATGGATGTACGCAGTTAAAACCTATACAGTTCACCGCTCTACCAACTGAGCTATCAACGGCAGATGGCGGTACTCCGGCGCTGATTCGTCCTTTATGCCGAAGGAATTGCAGGCAGTATTGAGGCTGACGAAATAACGAGAACCCTAAAGCTGCATGACATTTAATTAACCACTCACGCGTATTTACCCCTGATGCTAGTAAAACTGCGACGTTTCTGCAACCTTCCCAATCGTCTCGCATATAAACTTTGGGTGCCAGCACACTTTGTGACGCGTATGACATGTTCTAATTCACTTTATACATTATGGTGCTGCACATGTGGCAATAAATCACTAATAAAACATAATGAATAAAAAAAGTTTGCTCCGTCGAGCCGGACTCGAACCAGCAACCTATTGATGTCCGCAGTTGGAAGCTCTACAGTCCACCGCTCTTCCAACTGAGCTATCGACGGAAGATGGCCGTACCAAGGCGCTGATTCATCCTTTATGCCGAAGGGATCGCAGGCAGTATTGAGGCTGACGAAATAACGAGAACCATGAAGCTGCATGATATTTTATTATCTTCTCACGCGTATTTACCCCCGATGCTAGTAAAATGGCGACGTTTCTACAACCTTCCCAATCGTCTCGCATATAAACTTTGGGTGCTAGCACACTTTGTGACGCGTATGACATGTTCTAATTCACTTTATACAATATGGTGCTGCACGTGGCAATAAATCACTAATTAAAACATAAAGAATACCACAAAAAAGCTTGCTCCGTCGAGCCGGATTCGAACCAGCGACCTATGGATGTACGCAGTTAAAACCTATACAGTGCACTGCTCTACCAGCTGAGCTATCGACGGCAGATGGCGGTACTCCGGCGCTGATTCATCCTTTATGCCGAAGTAATCGCAGGCAGTATAAAGGCTGACGATCTAACGAGAACCATTAAGCTGCATGACATTTTTTTACCAAGTCACGCGTATTTACCCCGGATGCTAGTAAAACTGCGACGTTTCTGCAACCTTCCCAATTGTCTCGCATATAAACTTTGGGTGCCAGCACACTTCGCGACGCGTATGACATGTTCTAATTCACTTGGTACATTATGGTGCTGCACATGTGGCAATAAATCACTAGTTAAAACATAATGAATAAATAAAGTTTGCTCCGTCGAGCCGGACTCGAACCAGCGACCTATTGATGTCCGCAGTTGGAAGCTCTACAGCCCACCGCTCTTCCAACTGAGCTATCGACGGAAGATGGCCGTACCAAGGCGCTGATTCATCCTTTATGCCGAAGGGATCGCAGGCAGTATTGAGGCTGACGAAATAACGAGAACCATGAAGCTGCATGACATTTAATTATCTTCTCACGCGTATTTACCCCCGATGCTAGTAAAATGGCGACGTTTCTACAACCTTCCCAATCGTCTCGCATATAAACTTTGGGTGCTAGCACACTTCGCGACGCGTATGACATGTTCTAATTCACTTTGTACGTTATGGTGCTGCACATGTGGCAATAAATCACTAATTAAAACATAAAGAATAAAGAAAGCTTGCTCCGTCGAGCCGGATTCGAACCAGCGACCTATGGATATCCGCAGTTGGAACCTCTACAGTCCACCACTCTACCAACTGAGCTATCGACGGAAGACGGCAGTGCCAAGGCGCTGATTCATCCTTTATGCCGAAGGGATCGCAGGCAGTATTGAGGCTGACGCAATAACGAGAACCATGAAGGTGCATGACATTTAATTACCTTCTCACGCGTATTTACCCCCGATGCTAGTAAAATGGCGAGGTTTCTACAACCTTCCCAATCGTCTCGCATATAAACTTTGGGTGCCAGCACACTTTGTGACGCGTATGACATGTTCTAATTCACTTTATACATTATGGTGCTGCACATGTGGCAATAAATCACTAATTAAAACATAAAGAATACTACAAAAAAGCTTGCTCCGTCGAGCCAGATTCGAACCAGCGACCTATGCATGTACGCAGCTAAAACCTATACAGTCCACCGCTCTACCAACTGAGCTATCGACGGCACATGGCGGTACTACGACGCTGATTCATCCTTTATGCCGAAGCAATCGCAGGCAGTATAAAGGCTGACGATATAACGAGAACTATAAAGCTGCATGACATTTACTTACCCACCCTACCCACTCACGCGTATTTACCCCTGATGCTACTAAAACGGCGACGTTTCTGCGACCTTCCCAATCGTCTTGCATATGAACTTTGGGTGCCAGCACACTTCGCGACGCGTATGACATGTTCTAATTCACTTTGTACGTTATGGTGCTGCACATGTGGCAATTAATCACTAATTAAAACATAAAGAATAAAAAAAGCTTGCTCCGTCGAGCCGGATTTGAACCAGCGACCTATGGATATCCGCAGTTGGAGCCTCTACAGTCCACCGCTCTACCAACTGAGCTATCGACGGAAGATGGCGGTACCAAGGCGCTGATTCATCCTTTATGCCGAAGGGATCGCAGGCAGTATTGAGGCTGAAGAAATAACGAGAACCATGAAGCTGCATGACATTTACTTACCCACTCACGCGTATTTACCCTGATGCTAGTAAAACGGCGACGTTTCTGCAACCTTCCCAATCGTCTCGCATATAAACTTTGGGTGCTAGCACACTTCGCGACGCGTATGACATGTTCTAATTCACTTTGTAGTTTATGGTGCTGCACATGTGGCAATAAATCACTAATTAAAACATAAAGAATAAAAAAAGCTTGCTCCGTCGAGCCGGATTCAAACCAGCGACCTATGGATATCCGCAGTTGGAACCTCTACAGTCCACCGCTCTACCAACTGAGCTGTCGACGGAAGACGGCGGTACCAAGGCGCTGATTCATCCTTTATGCCGAAGGGATCGCAGGCAGTATTGAGGCTGACGAAATAACGAGAACCACGAAGCTGCATGACATTTAATTACCTTTTCACGCGTATTTACTCCCGATGCTAGTAAAATGGCGACGTTTATACAACCTTCCCAATCGTCTCGCATATAAACTTTGGGTGCCAGCACACTTTGTGACGCGCTTGACATGTTTTAATTCACTTTATACATTATGGTGCTGCACATGTGGCAATAAATCACTAATTAAAACATAAAGAATACCACAAAAAGCTTGCTCCGTCGAGCCGGATTCGAACCAGCGACCTATGGATGTACGCAGTTAAAACCTATACAGTCCACCGCTCTACAAACTGAGCTATTGACGGCAGATGGCGGTACTACGACGCTGATTCATCCTTTATGCCGAAGGAATCGACGGCAGTATAAAGGCTGACGATATAACGAGAACCATGAAGCTGCATGACATTTACTTTCCCACTTACGCGTATTTACCCCTGATGCTAGTAAAACGGCGACGTTTCTGCAACCTCCCCAATCGTCTCGCATATAAACTTTGGGTGCTAGCAGACTTCGCGACACGTAGGACATGTTCTAATTCAATTTGTAGTTTATAGTGCTGCACATGTGGCAATAAATCACTAATTAAAACATAAAGAATAAAAAAAGCTTGCTCCGTCGAGCCGGATTCGAACCAGCGACCTATGGATATCCGCAGTTGGAACCTCTACAGTCCACCGCTCTACCAACTGAGCTATCGACGGAAGACGGCGGTACCAAGGCGCTGATTCATCCTTTATGCCGAAGGGATCGCAGGCAGTATTGAGGCTGACGAAATAACGAGAACCATGAAGGCGCATGACATTTAATTACCTTCTCACGCGTATTTACCCCCGATGCTAGTAAAATGGCGACGTTTCTACAACCTTCCCAATCGTCTCGCATATAAACTTTGGGTGCCAGCACACTTTGTGACGCGTATGACATGTTCTAATTCACTTCATACATTATGGTGCTGCACATGTGGCAATAAATCACTAATTAAAACATAAAGAATACTACAAAAAAGCTTGCTCCGTCGAGCCATATTCGAACCAGCGACCTATGGATGTACGCAGTTAAAACCTATACAGTCCACCGCTCTACCAACTGAGCTATCGACGGCAGATGGCGGTACTACGGTGCTGATTCATCCTTTATACCGAAGGAATCGCAGGCTGTATAGAGGCTGACGAAATAACGAGAACCATGAAGCTGCATGACATTTACTTACCCACTCACGCGTATTTACCCCAATGCTAGTAAAATGGCGACGTTTCTGCAACCTTCCCAATCGTCTCGCATATAAACTTTGGGTGCCAGCACACTTTGTGACGCGTATGACATGTTCTAATTCACTTTATACATTATGGTGCTGCACATGTGGCAATAAATCACTAATAAAACATGAAGAAAAAAACAAAAAAGATTGCTCCGTTGAGCCGGATTCGAACCAGCAACCTATGAATATCCACAGTTGAAACCTCTACATTCCACTGCTCTACCAACTGAGCTATCGACGGAAGAAGTCGGTACCACGGCGCTGATTCATCCTTTATGTCGAAGGAATTGCAGGCAGTATTGAGGCTGACAAAATAACGAGAACCATGAAGCTGCATGACATTAATTTACCTTCTCACGCGTATTTACCCCCGATGCTAGTAAAATGGCGACGTTTCTACAACCTTCCCAATCGTCTCGCATATAAACTTTGGGTGTCAGCACACTTTGTGTCGCGTATGACATGTTTTATTCACATTGTACGTTAAGGTGCTGCACATGTGGCAATAAATCACTAATAAAACATGAAGAAAAAAATATAAAAGATTGCTCCGTTGAGCCGGATTTGAACCAGCGACCTATGAATGTCCACAGTTGAAACCTCTACATTCCACTGCTCTACCAACTGAGCTATCGACGGAAGAAGTCGGTACCACGGCGCTGATTCATCCTTTATGTCGAAGGAATTGCAGGCAGTATTGAGGCTGACGAAATAACGAGAACCATAAAGCTGCATGACATTTAATTAACCTCTCACGCGTATATTCCCCCGACGCTAGTAAAGTGGCGACATTTCTAGAACCTTCCCAATCGTCTCGCATACAAACTTTGGGTGCCAGCACACTTCGCGACGCGTATGACATGTTCAAATTCACTTTGTACATTATGGTGCTGCACATGTGGCAATAAATCACTAATTAAAACATAAAGAATAAAAAAGCTTGCTCCGTCGAGCCGGATTCGAACCAGCGACCTATGGATATCCGCAGTTGGAACCTCTACAGTCCACCGCTCTACCAACTGAGCTATCGACGGAAGACGGCGGTACCAAGGCGCTGATTTATCCTTTATTCCGAAGGGATCGCAGGCAGTATTGAGGCTGACGAAATAACGAGAACCATGAAGGTGCATGACATTTATTTACCTTCTCACGCGTATTTACCCCCGATGCTAGTAAAATGGCGACGTTTCTACAACCTTCCCAATCGTGTCGCATATAAACTTTGGGTGCCAGCACACTTTGTGACGCGTATGACATGTTCTAATTCACTTTATACATTATGGTGCTGCACATGTGGCAATAAGTCACTAATTAAAACATAAAGAATACTACAAAAAAGCTTGCTCTGTCGAGCCAGATTCGAACCAGCGACCTATGGATGTACGCAGTTAAAACCTATACAGTTCACCGCTCTACCAACTGAGCTATCAACGGCAGATGGCGGTACTCCGGCGCTGATTCATCCTTTATGCCGAAGGAATTGCAGGCAGTATTGAGGCTGACGAAATAACGAGAACCCTAAAGCTGCATGACATTTAATTAACCACTCACGCGTATTTACCCCCGATGCTAGTAAAATGGCGACGTTTCTACAACCTTCCCAATCGTCTCGCATATAAACTTTGGGTGCCAGCACACTTTGTGTCGCGTATGACATGTTTTATTCACATTGTACGTTATGGTGCTGCACATGTGGCAATAAATCACTAATAAAACATGAAGAAAAAAATAAAAAAGATTGCTCCGTTGAGCCGGATTCGAACCAGCGACCTATGAATGTCCACAGTTGAAACCTCTACATTCCACTGCTCTACCAACTGAGCTATCGACGGAAGAAGTCGGTACCATCGCGCTGATTCATCCTTTATGTCGAAGGAATTGCAGGCAGTATTGAGGCTGACGAAATAACGAGAACCATAAAGCTGCATGACAATTAATTAACCTCTCACGCGTATATTCCCCCGATGCTAGTAAGATGGCGACATTTCTAGAACCTTCCCAATCGTCTCGCATACAAACTTTGGGTGCCAGCACACTTCGCGACGCGTATGACATGTTCAAATTCACTTTGTACATTATGGTGCTGCACATGTGGCAATAAATCACTAATTAAAACATAAAGAATGAAAAAGCTTGCTCCGTCGAGCCGGATTCGAACCAGCGACCTATGGATATCCGCAGTTGGAACCTCTACAGTCCACCGCTCTACCAACTGAGCTATCGACGGAAGACGGCGGTACCAAGGCGCTGATTCATCCTTTATTCCGAAGGGATCGCAGGCAGTATTGAGGCTGACGAAATAACGAGAACCATTAAGGTGCATGACATTTATTTACCTTCTCACGCGTATTTACCCCCGATGCTAGTAAAATGGCGACGTTTCTACAACCTTCCCAATCGTCTCGCATATAAACTTTGGGTGCCAGCACACTTTGTGACGCGTGTGACATGTTCTATTTCACTTAATACATTATGGTGCTGCACATGTGGCAATAAATCACTAATTAAAACATAAAGAATACTACAAAAAAGCTTGCTCTGTCGAGCCAGATTCGAACCAGCGACCTATGGATGTACGCAGTTAAAACCTATACAGTTCACTGCTCTACCAACTGAGCTATCAACGGCAGATGGCGGTACTCCGGCGCTGATTCATCCTTTATGCCGAAGGAATTGCAGGCAGTATTGAGGCTGACGAAATAACGAGAACCCTAAAGCTGCATGACATTTAATTAACCACTCACGCGTATTTACCCCCGATGCTAGTAAAACTGCGACGTTTCTGCAACCTTCCCAATCGTCTCGCATATAATCTTTGGGTGCCAGCACACTTTGTGACGCGTATGACATGTTCTAATTCACTTTATACATTATGGTGCTGCCTATGTGGCAATAAATCACTAATAAAATATGAAGAAAAAAATATAAAAGATTGCTCCGTTGAGCCGGATTCGAACCAGCGACCTATGAATGTCCACAGTTGAAACCTCTACATTCCACTGCTCTACCAACTGAGCTATTGACGGAAGAAGTCGGTACCACGGCGCTGATTCATCCTTTATGTCGAAGGAATTGCAGGCAGTATTGAGGCTGACGAAATAACGAGAACCATAAAGCTGCATGACATTTAATTAACCTCTCACGCGTATATTCCCCCGATGCTAGTAAGATGGCGACATTTCTAGAACCTTCCCAATCGTCTCGCATACAAACTATGGGTGCCAGCACACTTCGCGACGCGTATGACATGTTCTATTTCACTTGGTACATTATGGTGCTGCACATGTGGCAATTTTTCACTAATTAAAACATAAAGAATAAAAAAGCTTGCTCCGTCGAGCCGGATTCGAACCAGCGACCTATGGATGTCCACAATTGTAACCTCTACAGTCCACCGCTCTACCAACTGAGCTATCGCTGGAAGATGGCGGTACTACGGTGCTGATTCATCCTTTATGCCCAAGGAATCGCAGGCTTTATAGAGGCTGACGAAATAACGAGAACCATGAAGCTGCATGACATTTACTTACCCACTCTACCCACTCAAGCGTATTTACCCCTGATGCTAGTGAAACGGCGACGTTTCTGCAACCTTCCCAATCGTCTCGCATATGAACTTCTGGTGCCAGCACACTTCGCGACGCGTAGGACATGTTCTAATTCAATTTGTAGTTTATGGTGCTGCACATGTGGCAATAAATCACTAATTAAAACATAAAGAATAAAAAAAGCTTGCTCCGTCGAGCCGGATTGGAACCATCGACCTATGGATATCCGCAGTTGGAACCTCTACAGTCCACCGCTCTACCAACTGAGCTATCGACGGAAGATGGCGGTACCAAGGCGCTGATTCATCCTTTATGCCGAAGGGATCGCAGGCAGTATTGAGGCTGACGAAATAACGAGAACCATGAAGGCGCATGACATTTAATTACCTTCTCACGCGTATTTACCCCCGATGCTAGTAAAATGGCGACGTTTCTACAACCTTCCCAATCGTCTCGCATATAAACTTTGGGTGCCAGCACACTTTGTGACGCGTATGACATGTTCTAATTCACTTCATACATTATGGTGCTGCACATGTGGCAATAAATCACTAATTAAAACATAAAGAATACTACAAAAAAGCTTGCTCCGTCGGGCCATATTCGAACCAGCGACCTATGGATGTACGCAGTTAAAACCTATACAGTCCACCGCTCTACCAACTGAGCTATCGACGGTAGATGGCGGTACTACGGTGCTGATTCATCCTTTATACCGAAGGAATCGCAGGCTGTATAGAGGCTGACGAAATAACGAGAACCAGGAAGCTGCATGACATTTACTTACCCACTCACGCGTATTTACCTCAATGCTAGTAAAATGGCGACGTTTCTGCAACCTTCCCAATCGTCTTGCATATAAACTTTGGGTGCCAGCACACTTTGTGACGCGTATGACATGTTCTAATTCACTTTATACATTATGGTGCTGCACATGTGGCAATAAATCACTAATAAACCATGAAGAAAAAAACAAAAAAGATTGCTCCGTTGAGCCGGATTTGAACCAGCGACCTATGAATGTCCACAGTTGAAACCTCTACATTCCACTGCTCTACCAACTGAGCTATCGACGGAAGAAGTCGGTAGCACGGCGCTGATTCATCCTTTATGTCGAAGGAATTGCAGGCAGTATTGAGGCTGACGAAATAACGAGAACCATGAAGCTGCATGACATTTATTTACCTTCTCACGCGTATTTACCCCCGATGCTAGTAAAATGACGACGTTTCTACAACCTTCCCAATCGTCTCGCATATAAACTTTGGGTGCCAGCACACTTTGTGTCGCGTATGACATGTTTTATTCACATTGTACGTTATGGTGCTGCACATGTGGCAATAAATCACTAATAAAACATGAAGAAAAAAGTAAAAAAGATTGCTCCGTTGAGCCGGATTCGAACCAGCGACCTATGAATGTCCACAGTTGAAACCTCTACATTCCACTGCTCTACCAACTGAGCTATCGACGGAAGAAGTCGGTACCATCGCGCTGATTCATCCTTTATGTCGAAGGAATTGCAGGCAGTATTGAGGCTGACGAAATAACGAGAACCATAAAGCTGCATGACATTTAATTAACCTCTCACGCGTATTTACCCCCGATGCTAGTAAAATGGCGACGTTTCTACAACCTTCCCAATCGTCTCGCATATAAACTTTGGGTGCCAGCACACTTCGCGACGCGTATGACATGTTCAAATTCACTTTGTACATTATGGTGCTGCACATGTGGCAATAAATCACTAATTAAAACATAAAGAATGAAAAAGCTTGCTCCGTCGAGCCGGATTCGAACCAGCGACCTATGGATATCCGCAGTTGGAACCTCTACATTCCACCGCTCTACCAACTGAGCTATCGACGGAAGACGGCGGTACCAAGGCGCTGATTCATCCTTTATTCCGAAGGGATCGCAGGCAGTATTGAGGCTGACGAAATAACGAGAACCATTAAGGTGCATGACATTTATTTACCTTCTCACGCGTATTTACCCCCGATGCTAGTAAAATGGCGACGTTTCTACAACCTTCCCAATCGTCTCGCATATAAACTTTGGGTGCCAGCACACTTTGTGACGCGTGTGACATGTTCTATTTCACTTAATACATTATGGTGCTGCACATGTGGCAATAAATCACTAATTAAAACATAAAGAATACTACAAAAAAGCTTGCTCTGTCGAGCCAGATTCGAACCAGCGACCTATGGATGTACGCAGTTAAAACCTATACAGTTCACTGCTCTACCAACTGAGCTATCAACGGCAGATGGCGGTACTCCGGCGCTGATTCATCCTTTATGCCGAAGGAATTGCAGGCAGTATTGAGGCTGACGAAATAACGAGAACCCTAAAGCTGCATGACATTTAATTAACCACACACGCGTATTTACCCCCGATGCAGTAAAACTGCGACGTTTCTGCAACCTTCCCAATCGTCTCGCATATAATCTTTGGGTGCCAGCACACTTTGTAACGCGTATGACATGTTCTAATTCACTTTATACATTATGGTGCTGCACATGTGGCAATAAATCACTAATAAAACATGAAGAAAAAAATATAAAAGATTGCTCCGTTGAGCCGGATTCGAACCAGCGACCTATGAATGTCCACAGTTGAAACCTCTACATTCCACTGCTCTACCAACTGAGCTATTGACGGAAGAAGTCGGTACCACGGCGCTGATTCATCCTTTATGTCGAAGGAATTGCAGGCAGTATTGAGGCTGACGAAATAACGAGAACCATAAAGCTGCATGACATTCAATTAACCTCTCACGCGTATATTCCCCCGATGCTAGTAAGATGGCGACATTTCTAGAACCTTCCCAATCGTCTCGCATACAAACTATGGGTGCCAGCACACTTCGCGACGCGTATGACATGTTCTATTTCACTTGGTACATTATGGTGCTGCACATGTGGCAATTTTTCACTAATTAAAACATAAAGAATAAAAAAAGCTTGCTCCGTCGAGCCGGATTCGAACCAGCGACCTATGGATGTCCGCAATTGTAACCTCTACAGTCCACCGCTCTACCAACTGAGCTATCGACGGAAGATGGCGGTACTGCGGTGCTGATTCATCCTTTATGCCCAAGGAATCGCAGGCTTTATAGAGGCTGACGAAATAACGAGAACCATGAAGCTGCATGACATTTACTTACCCACTCACGCGTATTTACCCCCGATGCTAGTAAAATGGCGACGTTTCAACAACCTTCCCAATCGTCTCGCATAAAAACTTTGGGTGGCAGCACACTTTGTGACGCGTATGACTTGTTCTAATTCACTTCATACATTATGGTGCTGCACTTTTGGCAATAAATCACTAATTAAAACATAAAGAATACTACAAAAAAGCTTGCTCCGTCGAGCCGGATTCAAACCAGCGACCTATGGATGTACGCAGTTAAAACCTATACTGTCCACCGCTCTACCAACTGAGCTATCGACGGCACATGGCGGTACTACGACGCTGATTCATCCTTTATGCCGAAACAATCGCAGGCAGTATAAAGGCTGACGATATAACGAGAACCATGAAGCTTCGTGACATTTACTTACCCACTCTACCCACTCAAGCGTATTTACCCCTGATGCTAGTAAAACGGCGACGTTTCTGCAACCTTCCCAATCGTCTCGCATATGAACTTCTGGTGCCAGCACACTTCGCGACGCGTATGACATGTTCTAATTCACTTTGTACGTTATGGTGCTGCACATGTGGCAATAAATCACTAATTAAAACATAAAGAATAAAAAAAGCTTGATCCGTCGAGCCGCATTTGAACCAGCGACCTATGGATATCCGAAGTTGGAACCTCTACAGTCCACCGCTCTACCAACTGAGCTATCGACGGAAGATGGCGGTGCAAAGGCGCTGATTCTTCCTGTATGCCGAAGGGATCGCAGGCAGTATTGAGGCTGACGAAATAACGAGAACCACGAAGCTGCATGACATTTATTTACCTTCCAACGCGTATTTACCCCCGATGCTATTAAAATGGCGACGTTTATACAAGCTTCCAAATCGTCTCGCATATAAACTTTGTGTGCCAGCACACTTTGTGACGCGTATGACATGTTTTATTTCACTTTATACATTATGCTGCTGCACATGTGGCGATAAATCACTAATTAAAACATAAAGAATACCACAAAAAAGCTTGCTCCGTCGAGCCGGATTCAAACCAGCGACCTATGGATGTACGCAGTTAAAACCTATACTGTCCACCGCTCTACCAACTGAGCTATTGACGGCAGATGGCGGTACTACGACGCTGATTCATCCTTTATGCCGAAGGAATCGCAGGCAGTATAAAGGCTGAAGATATAACGAGAACCATGAAGCTTCATTACATTTACTTTCCCACTCACGCGTATTTACCCCTGATGCTAGTAAAACGGCGACGTTTCTGCAACCTTCCCAATTGTCTCGCATATAAACTTTGGGTGCTAGCACACTTCGCGACGCGTAGGACATGTTCTAATTCAATTTGTAGTTTATGGTGCTGCACATGTGGCAATAAATCACTAATTAAAACATAAAGAATAAAAAAAGCTTGCTCCGTCGAGCCGGATTCGAACCATCGACCTATGGATATCCGCAGTTGGAACCTCTACAGTCCACCGCTCTACCAACTGAGCTATCGACGGAAGATGGCGGTACCAAGGCGCTGATTCATCCTTTATGCCGAAGGGATCGCAGGCAGTATTGAGGCTGACGAAATAACGAGAACCATGAAGGCGCATGACATTTAATTACCTTCTCACGCGTATTTACCCCCGATGCTAGTAAAATGGCGACGTTTCTACAACCTTCCCAATCGTCTCGCATATAAACTTTGGGTGCCAGCACACTTTGTGACGCGTATGACATGTTCTAATTCACTTCATACATTATGGTGCTGCACATGTGGCAATAAATCACTAATTAAAACATAAAGAATACTACAAAAAAGCTTGCTCCGTCGAGCCATATTCGAACCAGCGACCTATGGATGTACGCAGTTAAAACCTATACAGTCCACCGCTCTACCAACTGAGCTATCGACGGTAGATGGCGGTACTACGGTGCTGATTCATCCTTTATACCGAAGGAATCGCAGGCTGTATAGAGGCTGACGAAATAACGAGAACCATGAAGCTGCATGACATTTACTTACCCACTCACGCGTATTTACCCCAATGCTAGTAAAATGGCGACGTTTCTGCAACCTTCCCAATCGTCTCGCATATAATCTTTGGGTGCCAGCACACTTTGTGACGCGTATGACATGTTCTAATTCACTTTATACATTATGGTGCTGCACATGTGGCAATAAATCACTAATAAACCATGAAGAAAAAAACAAAAAAGATTGCTCCGTTGAGCCGGATTCGAACCAGCGACCTATGAATGTCCACAGTTGAAACCTCTACATTCCACTGCTCTACCAACGCGACAGTGGGCCAGGCAGCGGCACTCAGGGCGAAATGCTCACCAAACCATTCGTCTTTGTGGTGCAGGTTGTGGCGACCATCTTCGGAACGGAAGCTGCTGAATATAAATCCGTTTTGACAGACCCATCACATGGCTGGAAGGAGCTTCACGGCATCGAGATTCCGCTGCGTGGTCACCGTTGTCTTATCGAAGAAGCCGCCCTTTCCTTAGTCCCGACTCCGACGCATGCGCCAACATCGGTGACGTCAGCAACCTCGGACCTTCCAACGGCTATAAGAAGCCACGTACCTCCGTCGAACTTCAGTGGGCCAGGCAGCGGCACTCAGGGCGAAATGCTCACCAAACCATTCGTCTTTGTGGTGCAGGTTGTGGCGACCATCTTCGGAACGGAAGCTGCTGAATATAAATCCGTTTTGACAGACCCATCACATGGCTGGAAGGAGCTTCACGGCATCGAGATTCCGCTGCGTGGTCACCGTTGTCTTATCGAAGAAGCCGCCCTTTCCTTAGTCCCGACTCCGACGCATGCGCCAACATCGGTGACGTCAGCAACCTCGGACCTTCCAACGGCTATAAGAAGCCACGTACCTCCGTCGAACTTCAGTGGGCCAGGCAGCGGCACTCAGGGCGAAATGCTCACCAAACCATTCGTCTTTGTGGTGCAGGTTGTGGCGACCATCTTCGGAACGGAAGCTGCTGAATATAAATCCGTTTTGACAGACCCATCACATGGCTGGAAGGAGCTTCACGGCATCGAGATTCCGCTGCGTGGTCACCGTTGTCTTATCGAAGAAGCCGCCCTTTCCTTAGTCCCGACTCCGACGCATGCGCCAACATCGGTGACGTCAGCAACCTCGGACCTTCCAACGGCTATAAGAAGCCACGTACCTCCGTCGAACTTCAGTGGGCCAGGCAGCGGCACTCAGGGCGAAATGCTCACCAAACCATTCGTCTTTGTGGTGCAGGTTAGTTCCTACTTGCCTACGCCATGTTACCGCAGTGAAAACCGCTTTTTAGTGTTGCTGCCACGCCCACTTGGTAGCTTTTTTTCATGCATTTGTGCTTTTGGCGTGGATTTGTTAGTTTGCGGGGATATTGAAGCAAACCCAGGCCCTTCAGATAAA
This sequence comes from Rhipicephalus microplus, assembly GCF_043290135.1. NCBI lineage: Eukaryota > Metazoa > Arthropoda > Arachnida > Ixodida > Ixodidae > Rhipicephalus > Rhipicephalus microplus. Next base: position 72,732,513 of record NC_134702.1, on the reverse strand, counting down.
GAAATACTGCAGCAGCTTCTTTCAGGACAAAAACACATCACTGATATGATGAACAGTGTCTTATCAAAACAAGAAAAAATCGAAAAAGAAGTTGCTAGCTTGACTGAAAGGATGAGTTCCGTCGAAATACAGACAAAACCTTTGATTGAACTGAAAACAGATGTAAACGACTTAAAGCAAAGAGCAACACAGCTTGAGAAAGACTTTGAATTCGCGGTCAAAAAAATTGACGAGTTAGAGAACAGAAGTCGACGAAATAACTTGATTGTTTTTGGCCTAGGGGAAGAAGCTAATGAAACGACTGCTGACCTTACTGAAACAATAAAAAAGGACTTGTTTGAGGGAAAGCTGGGAGTGAATGTCAGGGGCATAGAAAGATGTCACAGATTGGGAAAAAAGAATGGCAAAAAACGCCCAGTAATTATAAAAATACTCGATTACCGAGACAAGGTAGCTATTCTGCAGAGGTGTTCCAAGCTGAAGGGCACCGAGCTGTCGATAAGTGAAGACTTTTCCGCTCGTGTACGTGATATCAGAAAAAAGTTGTGGCAAAGTTCGTCGCGCGAGCGTGCAAGTGGATCTAAAGTGAAGTTAGTTTTTGACAAAATAAGCATTGATGGAAAGTTTTTTTGCTGGGATGATAATAAGAATACAAGATATAAGTTATCTAACCAAATTAAGGTTCGGGGAAACTAGATGAACGATGCTTAGTGGTGTTAAATGTAAATTGCCGCAGTATTGTTAATAAGGCTGAGAAATTGGAAGGCATGCTTTTAGCACATGACCCAGATATTGTATTACTAACTGAGACATGGCTACGAGATGATGTTTTTGATAGTGAGTTTGTGCCGAAAAATTACAGAGTGTTCCGTAAGGATCGAAATGGGAGGGGAGGGGGCGTTGCTATTCTTTTTAGGAATAATACACGTGTCGTAAAAATGCCAGACGTTCAAGACATAGAAAGCATCTTCTGTAAAGTGTATATTGGCAATATTAAATATCTTCTTGGTGTCGTTTACAGGCCACCAAATGCTTCCCTTGATGTTATCGCAAAGCTTAAGGATTACCTTCATTGTCACGTAAAAACCGAAGATAAATTAATCATAGCGGGAGATTTTAATATGCCAAATATGAATTGGGAAACGTTTATATCAGACCCATGTCAAGCTGCGGATACTCAAATATCCGATATCATGTTTCAATATGATTTGACGCAAATAGTCACCGACCCTACCAGAATAGATCAGGGGACGAAATCTATCCTAGATATATAACTTGTAAGTGGCAATATAAAAGAAAGCATGTTGTGCAGCGTCACAAATGGCATATCGGATCACAAGGCTGTGGTACTAAAGCTAAAGGGAGTTGAACTTAGTCAGCAGAGGATGGTGAAGAAATTTCCCAATTTTTCAAAAGCAGATGATGAATCTATAATTGATGTTCTGGCCTTTGAATATGATCATTTCAATGCAAGTAATCGTAGCGTTGAAGATCTGTGGCTTTGCTTTAAGAGAATGATTGAAGATTGTGTGCAGCGTTTTATCCCTTTAATTACAAAGAAAGTAGAGAATCACAATCCCTGGATAACAAGAGAGACGTTACAGCTGAAGCGAAAGTTGAAACGGTTAAAAAAAAGGTCGAACAAGGCTAACAGTCCTAATTTAAAAACAACTATTTGCAATATACGTGAAGAAATTAAAGAAAAATCTTTTCGTGACAAAGAAAAGTATTTTAACGAAAAATTGCCGTCATTTATTAAAACGTGTCCAAGAAAATTTTGGAAAGAGGTCACTCCGGGCACGTGCTCTACCGATGTATTTCTTTTAGATGGAAAATTAGAGAGTGATGAAAAAGCTGTCTGTACGGCCTTTAATAACTATTTCAACAGCGTCTATACAAAAGATAATAATCATCTCCCACCTTTCGATGCGAACCTACCACCAATATCAGATGTCACTATTTCTGAAGAGGGTATCTTAAATTTATTGCTAAATCTGGATGTTAAGAAATCTGTTGGACCAGATGAGATACCGAATGCCTTCTTAAAACGGTACGCAGAGTGGTGCGCGAAATATTTGTGTGTGTTATATACTAGGTCTTTGAACGAAGGTGTACTCCCTGAGGACTGGAAGATTGCTCGAATTAAGCCTCTACACAAAGCAGGTGATAAAACTCAAATAAAAAATTATCGACCAGTTTCGTTAACCTCTACAGCTTGTAAAATTCTCGAGCACATAATTCACAAACAGATTGTTACATTTCTTGATGAACACAAAGTACTAACAAAAGTGCAGCATGGATTTAGACGTGGATATTCTACCACTACACAGCTGGTTGAAACCATCCATGATTTTGCTACCGCACTAAATGAAGGTGAACAGCTAGATGCCATTTTTATGGACTTCCAAAAGGCCTTTGATAAAGTTTCACATAAAAAATTACTTCATAAATTGCAATATATCTTGAAAAATCCGAAACTTATAGTATGGATACGAGCGTATCTTGAAAACAGGCAACAATTTGTTTCATTTAATGACAGTTGTTCCAGCAAACTTCCTGTGGATTCCGGCGTACCTCAGGGCTCGGTCCTCGGACCTCTTTTTTTTCTATTATACATAAATGATATAACGAATGACCTTTCTGTAAGTGTAAAGCTTTATGCTGATGATTGTGTATTATACACGAAGGTATCAAATGCTGGAGATCAGATAAGGCTCAATAATCAATTCAACAAGGTCGTCTTTTGGTGCCAGGAATGGCAAATGTCGATTAATTACAACAAAACTGTTTATATGAAAATAACACTAAAGAAAAATCCTTTATGTTATCAGTACGGCACAAATAGCGTCAATCTTACAGAAGTTGCAGAATACAAGTACCTTGGAGTATGGATAACTAATGATCTAAACTGGAACAAACACGTCGATATAACTACAGGTCAATGTCTACGGAAACTTTTTTTTCTAAAGCGATCCTTAAAATATTCTACCCCGTCTGTACGCATGTTGGCATATAAAACACTCATTCGTCCAATGTTGGAATATGCTGTAATAATATGGGATCCATTCACTAAACGTAACATTAATCAATTAGAAAAAGTGCAGAACAAGGGCTTACGTTTTATTTATAACTCCTACGGTAGAACATCCGTATCTGAATTATTGGTAAAAAGCGGTCTGCAACCCGTTGTGGACAGAAACCGCACTTGCCGGCTTAAGTTTTTCTATCAATTAATAAATGGTCATTTAAATGTTGACAATGCAGGCATTCTTCGGTATTCTTCCGGTTACGCAACTCGCAAGCGACATAGTAAAACGATAACTCCTTTACCTTCACGGATTAACTGCCACAAGTATTCGTTCTTCCCTAGAACTATTAATGACTGGAATAGCCTGACAAATGATGTCGTTTTACAGAACAAACTGTCATTGTTTGAAAACAGCATCGCCTAAACCATCACTACACATTGCATTGTATTATTTGTTTTATTGTAATTATTGTGTTAGTCTATAACCCGTATTCTACGTGTTACGTTATTATGTGTTATGTTACTCGAAAAATTTGTTGAAATAAGCGTTTGTGAACCTTCGCCTTGTATATTCAAATCGTACGATTTATTGTGTTTTCATTATTTTTTTTTGTATGTACCGATTCTCGAACATTTTTTTCCCACCCTGCCATGATCTTTCAGCTGAAGGATCGCAGTATTTATAAATAAATAAATAAAAAACTGAGCTATCGACGGAAGAAGTCGGTAGCACGGCGCTGATTCATCCTTTATGTCGAAGGAATTGCAGGCAGTATTGAGGCTGACGAAATAACGAGAACCATGAAGCTGCATGACATTTATTTACCTTCTCACGCGTATTTACCCCCGATGCTAGTAAAATGGCGACGTTTCTACAACCTTCCCAATCGTCTCGCATATAAACTTTGGGTGCCAGCACACTTTGTGTCGCGTATGGCATGTTTTATTCACATTGTACGTTATGGTGCTGCACATGTGGCAATAAAGCACTAATAAAACATGAAGAAAAAAATAAAAAAGATTGCTCCGTTGAGCCGGATTCGAACCAGCGACCTATGAATGTCCACAGTTGAAACCTCTACATTCCACTGCTCTACCAACTGAGCTATCGACGGAAGAAGTCGGTACCATGGCGCTGATTCATCCTTTATGTCGAAGGAATTGCAGGCAGTATTGAGGCTGACGAAATAACGAGAACCATAAAGCTGCATGACATTTAATTAACCTCTCACGCGTATATTCCCCCGATGCTAGTAAGATGGCGACATTTCTAGAACCTTCCCAATCGTCTCGCATACAAACTTTGGGTGCCAGCACACTTCGCGACGCGTATGACATGTTCAAATTCACTTTGTACATTATGGTGCTGCACATGTGGCAATAAATCACTAATTAAAACATAAAGAATGAAAAAGCTTGCTCCGTCGAGCCGGATTCGAACCAGCGACCTATGGATATCCGCAGTTGGAACCTCTACAGTCCACCGCTCTACCAACTGAGCTATCGACGGAAGACGGCGGTACCAAGGCGCTGATTCATCCTTTATTCCGAAGGGATTGCAGGCAGTATTCAGGCTGACGAAATAACGAGAACCATGAAGGTGCATGACATTTATTTACCTTCTCACGCGTATTTACCCCCGATGCTAGTAAAATGGCGACGTTTCTACAACCTTCCCAATCGTCTCGCATATAAACTTTGGGTGCCAGCACACTTTGTGACGCGTGTGACATGTTCTATTTCACTTAATACATTATGGTGCTGCACATGTGGCAATAAATCACTAATTAAAACATAAAGAATACTACAAAAAAGCTTGCTCTGTCGAGCCAGATTCGAACCAGCGACCTATGGATGTACGCAGTTAAAACCTATACAGTTCACTGCTCTACCAACTGAGCTATCAACGGCAGATGGCGGTACTCCGGCGCTGATTCATCCTTTATGCCGAAGGAATTGCAGGCAGTATTGAGGCTGACGAAATAACGAGAACCCTAAAGCTGCATGACATTTAATTAACCACTCACGCGTATTTACCCCCGATGCTAGTAAAACTGCGACGTTTCTGCAACCTTCCCAATCGTCTCGCATATAATCTTTGGGTGCCAGCACACTTTGTGACGCGTATGACATGTTCTAATTCACTTTATACATTATGGTGCTGCACATGTGGCAATAAATCACTAATAAAACATGAAGAAAAAAATATAAAAGATTGCTCCGTTGAGCCGGATTCGAACCAGCGACCTATGAATGTCCACAGTTGAAACCTCTACATTCCACTGCTCTACCAACTGAGCTATTGACGGAAGAAGTCGGTACCACGGCGCTGATTCATCCTTTATGTCGAAGGAATTGCAGGCAGTATTGAGGCTGACGAAATAACGAGAACCATAAAGCTGCATGACATTTAATTAACCTCTCACGCGTATATTCCCCCGATGCTAGTAAGATGGCGACATTTCTAGAACCTTCCCAATCGTCTCGCATACAAACTTTGGGTGCCAGCACACTTCGCGACTTGTATGACATGTTCTATTTCACTTGGTACATTATGGTGCTGCACATGTGGCAATTTTTCACTAATTAAAACATAAAGAATAAAAAAAGCTTGCTCCGTCGAGCCGGATTCGAACCAGCGACCTATGGATGTCCGCAGTTGGAACCTCCTCAGTCCACCGCTCTACCAACTGAGTTATCGACGGAAGACGGCGGTACCAAGGCGCTGATTCATCCTTCATTCCGAAGGGATCGCAGGCATTATTGAGGCTGACGAAATAACGAGAACCATGAAGGTGCATGACATTTACTTACCTTCTCACGCGTATTTACCCCTGATGCTAGTAAAATGGCGACGTTTCTACAACTTTCCCAATCGTCTCGCATATAAACTTTGGGTGCCAGCACACTTTGTGACGCGTATGACATGTTCTAATTCACTTTATACAATATGGTGCTGCACATGTGGCAATAAATCACTAATTAAAACATAAAGAATACTACAAAAAGCTTGCTCTGTCGAGCCAGATTCGAACCAGCGACCTATGGATGTACGCAGTTAAAACCTATACAGTTCACCGCTCTACCAACAGAGCTATCAACGGCAGATGGCGGTACTCCGGCGCTGATTCATCCTTTATGCCGAAGAAATTGCAGGCAGTATTGAGGCTGACGAAATAACGAGAACCCTAAAGCTGCATGACATTTAATTAACCACTCACGCGTATTTACCCCCGATGCTAGTAAAACTGCGACGTTTCTGCAACCTTCCCAATCGTCTCGCATATAAACTTTGGGTGCCAGCACACTTTGTGACGCGTATGACATGTTCTAATTCACTTTATACATTATGGTGCTGCACATGTGGCAATAAATCACCAATAAAACATGAAGAAAAAATATAAAAGATTGCTCCGTTGAGCCGGATTCGAACCAGCGACCTATGAATGTCCACAGTTGAAACCTCTACATTCCACTGCTCTACCAACTGAGCTATCGACGGAAGAAGTCGGTACCACGGCGCTGATTCATCCTTTATGTCGAAGGAATTGCAGGCAGTATTGAGGCTGACGAAATAACGAGAACCATAAAGCTGCATGACATTTAATTAACCACTCACGCGTATTTACCCCGGATGCTAGTAAAACTGCGACGTTTCTGCAACCTTCCCAATCGTCTCGCATATAAACTTTGGGTGCCAGCACACTTCGCGATACGTATGACATGTTCTATTTCACTTGGTACATTATGGTGCTGCACATGTGGCAATTTTTCACTAATTAAAACATAAAGAATAAAAAAAGCTTGCTCCGTCGAGCCGGATTCGAACCAGCGACCTATGGATGTCCGCAATTGTAACCTCTACAGTCCACCGCTCTACCAACTGAGCTATCGACGGAAGATGGCGGTACTACGGTGCTGATTCATCCTTTATGCCCAAGGAATCGCAGGCTTTATAGAGGCTGACGAAATAACGAGAACCATGAAGCTGCATGACATTTACTTACCCACTCACGCGTATTTACCCCCGATTCTAGTAAAACTGCGACGTTTCTGCAGCCTTCCCTAACGTCTCGCATATAAACTTTGGGTGCCAGCACACTTCGCGATACGTATGACATGTTCTATTTCACTTGGTACATTATGGTGCTGCACATGTGGCAATTTTTCACGTATTAAAACATAAAGAATAAAAAAAGCTTGCTCCGTCGAGCCGGATTCGAACCAGCGACCTATGGATGTCCGCAATTGTAACCTCTACAGTCCACCGCTCTACCAACTGAGCTATCGACGGAAGATGGCGGTACAACGGTGCTGATTCATCCTTTATGCCCAAGGAATCGCAGGCTTTATAGAGGCTGACGAAATAACGAGAACCATGAAGCTGCATGACATTTACTTATCCACTCACGCGTATTTACCCCCGATGCTAGTAAAATGGCGACGTTTCAACAACCTTCCCAATCGTCTCGCATAAAAACTTTGGGTGGCAGCACACTTTGTGACGCGTATGACTTGTTCTAATTCACTTCATACATTATGGTGCTGCACTTTTGGCAATAAATCACTAAGTAAAACATAAAGAATACTACAAAAAAGCTTGCTCCGTCAAGCCAGATTCGAACCAGCGACCTATGAATGTACGCAGTTAAAACCTACACAGTTCACCGCTCTACCAACTGAGCTATAAGACGGCAGATGGCGGTACTCCGGCGCTGATTCATCCTTTATGCCCAAGGAATCGCAGGCAGTATAAAGGCTGACGATATAACGAGAACCATGAAGCTGCATGACATTTACTTACCCACTCACGCGTATTTACCCCCGATGCTAGTAAAATGGCGACGTTTCAATAACCTTCCCAATCGTCTCGCATAAAAAACTTTGGGTGGCAGCACACTTTGAGACGCGTATGACATGTTCTGAATGACTTCATACATTATGGTGCTGCACTTGTGGCAATAAATCACTAAATAAAACATAAAAAATACAACGAAAAGCTTGCTCCGTATAGCCGGATTCAAACCAGCGACCTATGGATGTCCGCAATTGTAACCTCTACAGTCCACCGCTCTACCAACTGAGCTATCGACGGAAGATGGCGGTACTACGGTGCTGATTCATCCTTTATACCGAAGGAATCGCAGGCTGTATAGAGACTGACGAAATAACGAGAACCATGAAGCTGCATGACATTTACTTACCCATTCACGCGTATTTACCCCCAATGCTAGTAAAATGGCGACGTTTCTGCAACCTTCTCAATCGTCTCGCATGTAAACTTTGGGTGCCAGCACACTTTGTGACGGGTATGACATGTTCTAATTCACTTTATACATTATGGTGCTGCACATGTGGAAATTAATCACTAATTAAAACATAAAGAATAACACAAAAAAGCTTGCTCCGTCGAGCCGGATTCGAACCAGCGAGCTATGAATGTACGCAGTCAAATTATATACAGTCCACCGCTCTACCAACTGAGATATCGACGGCAGACGGCGGTGCTACTGCGCAGATTCATCCTTTATGCCGAAGGAATCGCAGGCAGTATAGAGGCTGACGAAATAACGAGAACCATGAAGCTGCATGACATTTCGTCACCCACTCACGCGTATTTACCACCGATGCAAGTAAAATGGCGACGTTTCTGCAACCTTCCCAATCGTCTCGCATATAAACTTTGGGTGCCAGTGCACTTTGCGTCGCGTATGACATGTTCTAATTCACTTTGTATATTATGGTGCTGCACATGTGGCAGAATATCACTAATTAAAACATAAATACTACAACAAAGAGATTGCTCCGTTGAGCCGCATTCGAACCAGCGACCTATGGATGTCCGCAGTTCGAACCTCTACAGTCCACCGTTCTACCAACTGAGCAATCGACAGAAGATAGCAGTACTACGGCGCTGATTCATCCTTTATGCCGAAGGAATCGCAGGCAGTATAAAGGCTGACGATATAACGAGAACCATGAAGCTGCATGACATTTAATTACCTTCTCACGCGTATTTACCCCCTATGCTAGTAAAATGGCAACGTTTCTACAACCTTCCCAATCGTCTCGCATATAAACTTTGGGTGCCAGCACACTTTGTGACGCGTATGACATGTTTTAATTCACTTTATACTACACGGTGCTGCACATGTGGCAATAAATCACTAATTAAAACATAAAGAATACCACAAAAAAGCTTGCTCCATCGAGCCAGATTCGAACCAGCGACCTATGGATGTACGCAGTTAAAACCTATACAGTCCACTGCTCTACCAACTGAGCTATCGACGGCAGATGGCGGTACTACGACGCCGATTCATCCTTTATGCCCAAGGAATCGCAGGCAGTATAAAGGCTGACGATATAACGAGAACCATGAAGCTGCATGACATTTACTTACCCACTCACGCGTATTTACCCCTGATGCTAGTAAAACGGCGACGTTTCTGCAACCTTCCCAATCGTCTCGCGTATAAACTTTGGGTGCTAGCACACTTCGCGACGCGTATGACATGTTCTAATTCACTTTGTAGTTTATGGTGCTGCACATGTGGCAATAAATCACTAATTAAAACATTAAGAATAAAGAAAGCGTGCTCCGTCGAGCCGGATTCGAACCAGCGACCTATGGATATCCGCAGTTGGAACCTCTACAGTCCACCGCTCTACCAACTGAGCTATCGACGGAAGACGGCAGTACCAAGGCGCTGATTAATCCTTTATGCCGAAGGGATCGCAGGCAGTATTGAGGCTGACGAAATAACGAGAACCATGAAGGTGCATGACATTTAATTACCTTCTCACGCGTATTTACCCCCGATGGTAGTAAAATTGCGATGTTTCTACAACCTTCCCAATCGTCTCGCATATAAACTTTGGGTGCCAGCACACTTTGTGACGCGTATGACATGTTCTAATTCACTTTATACATTATGGTGCTGCACATGTGGCAATAAATCACTAAATAAAACATAAAGAATACTACAAAAAAGCTTGCTCCGTCAAGCCAGATTCGAACCAGCGACCTGTGAATGTACGCAGTTAAAACCTATACAGTCCACCGCTCTACCAACTGAGCTATCGACGGCAGATGGCGTTACTCCGGCGCTGATTCATCCTTTATGCCGAAGGAATCGCAGGCAGTATAAAGGCTGACGATATAACGAGAACCATGAAGCTGTATGACATTTACTTACCCACTCACGCGTACTTACCCCCGATGCTATTAAAATGGCGACGTTTCAATAACCTTCCCAATCGTCTCGCATAAAAAACTTTGGGTGGCAGCACACTTTGTGACGCGTATGACATGTTCTAAATCACTTCATACATTATGGTGCTGCACTTGTGGCAATAAATCACTAAATAAAACATAAAAAATACAACGAAAAGCTTGCTCGGTCAAGCCGGATTCAAACCAGCGACCTATGGATGTCCGCAATTGTAACCTCTACTGTCCACCGCTCTACCAACTGAGCTATCGACGGAAGATGGCGGTACTACGGTGCTGATTCATCCTTTATACCGAAGGAATCGCAGGCTGTATAGAGGCTGACGAAATAACGAGAACCATGAAGCTGCATGACATTTACTTACCCACTCACGCGTATTTACCCCCAATGCTAGTAAAATGGCGACGTTTCTGCAACCTTCTCAATCGTCTCGCATATAAACTTTGAGTGCCAGCACACTTTGTGATGGGTATGACATGTTCTAATTCACTTTATACATTATGGTGCTGCACATGTGGAAATTAATCACTAATTAAAACATAAAGAATAACACAAAAAAGCTTGCTCCGTCGAGCCGGATTCGAACCAGCGAGCTATGAATGTACGCAGTCAAAACATATACAGTCCACCGCTCTACCAACTGAGATATCGACGGCAGATGGCGGTGCTACTGCGCAGATTCATCCTTTATGCCGAAGGAATCGCAGGCAGTATAGAGGCTGACGAAATAACGAGAACCATGAAGCTGCATGGCATTTCGTCACCCACTCACGCGTATTTACCCCCGATGCTAGTAAAATGGCGACGTTTCAATAACCTTCCCAATCGTCTCGCATAAAAAACTTTGGGTGGCAGCACACTTTGTGACGCGTATGACACGTTGTAAATCACTTCATACATTATGGTGCTGCACTTGTGGCAATAAATCACTAAATAAAACATAAAAAATACAACGAAAAGCTTGCTCCGTCAAGCCGGATTCGAACCAGCGAGCTATGAATGTACGCAGTTAAAACATATACAGTCCACCGCTCTACCAACTGAGATATCGACGGCAGATGGCGGTGCTACTGCGCAGATTCATCCTTTATGCCGAAGAAATCGCAGGCAGTATAGAGGCTGACAAAATAACGAGAACCATGAAGCTGCATGACATTTTGTTACCCACTCACGCGTATTTACCACCGATGCAAGTAAAATGGCGACGTTTCTGCAACCTTCCCAATCGTCTCGCATATAAACTTTGGGTGCCAGTGCACTTTGCGTCGCGTATGACATGTTCTAGTTCACTTTGTATATTATGGTGCTGCACATGTGGCAGAAAATCACTAATTAAAACATAAAAACTACAACAAAGAGATTGCTCCGTCAAGCCGGATTCGAACCAGCGAGCTATAAATGTACGCAGTTAAAACATATACAGTCCACCGCTCTACCAACTGAGATATCGACGGCAGATGGCGGTGCTACTGCGCAGATTCATCCTTTATGCCAAAGAAATCGCAGGCAGTATAGAGGCTGACGAAATAACGAGAACCATGAAGCTGCACGACATTTTGTTACCCACTCACGCGTATTTACCACCGATGCAAGTAAAATGGCGACGTTTCTGCAACCTTCCCAATCGTCTCGCATATAAACTTTGGGTGCCAGCACACTTTGTGACGCGTATGACATGTTCTAATTCACTTTATACATTACGGTGCTGCACTTGTGGCAATAAATCACTAAATAAAACATAAAGAATAACAAAAGCTTGCTCCGTCGAGCCGTATTCGAACCAGCGACCTATGGATGTCCGCAGTTGGAACCTCTACAGTCCACCGCTCTACCAACTGAGCTATCGACGGAAGATGGCAGTACCATGGCGCTGATTCATCCTTGAGCTATCGACGGAAGATTGCGGTACCAAGGCGCTGATTCATCCTTTATGCCGAAGAGATCGCAGGCAGTATTGAGGCTGACGAAATAACGAGAACCACGAAGCTGCATGACATTTAATTACCTTCTCACGCGTATTTAACCCCGATGCTAGTAAAATGGCGACGTTTATACAACCTTCCCAATCGTCTAGCATATAAACTTTGGGTGCCAGCACACTTTGTAACGCGTATGACAAGTTTTAATTCAATTTATACATTATGGTGCTGCACATGTGGCAATAAATCACTAATTAAAACATAGATAATACCACAAAAAAGCTTGCTCCGTCGAGCCGGATTCAAACCAGCGACCTATGGATGTACGCAGTTGAAACCTATACAGTCCACCGCTCTACCAACTGAGCTATCGACGGCAGATGGCGGTACTACGACGCTGATTCATCCTTTATGCCGAAGGAATCGCCGGCAGTATAAAGGCTGACGATATAACGAGAACCATGAAGCTGCATGACATTTACTTACCCACTCACGCGTATTTACCCCTGATGCTAGTAAAACGGCGACGTTTCTGCAACCTTCCCAATCGTCTCGCATATAAACTTTGGGTGCCAGCACACTTCGCGATGCGTATGACATGTTCTAATTCACTTCATACATTATGGTGCTGCACTTGTGGCAATAAATCACTAAATAAAACATAAAGAATAACAAAAGCTTGCTCCGTCGAGCCGTATTCGAACCAGCGACCTATGGATGTCCGCAGTTGGAACCTCTACAGTCCACCGCTCTACCAACTGAGCTATCGACGGAAGATGGCAGTACCATGGCGCTGATTCATCCTTGAGCTATCGACGGAAGATTGCGGTACCAAGGCGCTGATTCATCCTTTATGCCGAAGGGATCGCAGGCAGTATTGAGGCTGACGAAATAACGAGAACCACGAAGCTGCATGACATTTAATTACCTTCTCACGCGTATTTACCCCCGATGCTAGTAAAATGGTGACGTTTCTACAACCTTTCCAATCGTCTCGCATATACACTTTGGGTGCCAGCACACTTTGTGTCGCATATGACATGCTTTATTCACTTTGTACGTTATGGTGCTGCACATGTGGCAATAAATCACTAATAAAACATGAAGAAAAAAACAAAAAAGATTGCTCCGTTGAGCCGGATTCGGACCAGCGACATATGGATGTCCGCAGTTCGAACCTCGACAGTCCACCATTCTACCAACTGAGCTATCGACGGAAGATGGCAGTACTACGGCGCTGATTCATCCTTTATGCCGAAAGAATCGCAGGCAGTATAAAGGCTGACAATATAACGAGAACCATGAAGCTGCATGACATTTAATTACCTTCTCACGCGTATTTACCCCCGATTGTAGTACAACGGTGACGTTTCTACAACCTTCCCAATCGTCTCGCATATAAACTTTGGGTGCCAGCACACTTCGCGACGCGTATGACAAGTTCTAATTCACTTTGTACATTATGGTGCTGCACATGTGGCAATAAATCACTAATTAAAACATAAAGAATAAAAAAAGCTTGCTCCGTCGAGCCGGATTCGAACCAGCGACCTATAGATGTCCGCAGTTGGAACCTCTACAGTCCACCGCTCTACCAACTGAGCTATCGACGGAAGATGGTGGTACTACGGTGCTGATTCATCCTTCATACCAAAGGAATCGCAGGCTGTATAAAGGCTGACGATATAACGAGAACCATGAAGCTGCATGACATTTACTTACCCACTCATGCGTATTTACCCCCGATGCTAGTAAAATGGCGACGTTTCAACAACCTTCCCAATCGTCTCGCATAAAAACTTTGGTGGCAGCACACTTTGTGACGCGTATGACATGTTCTAAATCACTTCATACATTATGGTGCCGCACTTGTGGCAATAAATCACTAAATATAACATAAAAAATTTAACAAAAAGCTTGCTCCGTTGAGCCGGATTCGAACCAGCGACCTATGGATGTCCGCAATTGTAACCTCTACAGTCCATCGCTCTACCAACTGAGCTTTCGACGGAAGATGGCGGTACTACGGTGCTGATTAATCCTTTATACCGAAGGAATCGCAGGCTGCATAGAGGCTGACGAAATAACGAGAACCATGAAGCTGCATGAAATTTACTTACCCACTCACGCGTATTTACCCCCAATGCTAGTAAAATGGCGACGTTTCTGCAACCTTCCCAATCGTCTCGCATATAAACTTTGGGTGCCAGCACACATTGTGACGCGTATGACATGTTCTAATTCACTTTATACATTATGGTGCTGCACATGTGGAAATTAATCACTTATTAAAACATAAAGAATAACACAAAAAAGCTTGCTCCGTCGAGCCGGATTCGAAACAGCGAGCTATGGATGTACGCAGTCAAAACCTTTACAGTCCACCGCTCTACCAACTGAGATATCGACGGCAGATGGCGGTGCTACTGCGCAGATTCATCCTTTATGCCGAAGGAATCGCAGGCAGTATAGAGGCTGACGAAATAACGAAAACCATGAAGCTGCATGACATTTTGTTACCCACTCACGCGTATTTACCCCCAATGCTAGTAAAATGGCGACGTTTCTGCAACCTTCCCAATCGTCTCGCATATAAACTTTGTGTGCCAGCAAACTTTGTGACGCGTATGACATGTTCTAATTCACTTTATACATTATGGTGCTGCACATGTGGAAATTAATCAATAATTGAAACATAAAGAATAACACAAAAAAGCTTGCTCCGTCGAGCCAGATTCGAACCAGCGAGCCATGGATGTACGCAGTCAAAACCTATACAGTCCACCGCTGTACAAACTGAGATATCCACGGCAGATGGCGGTGCTACTGCGCAGATTCATCCTTTATGCCGAAGGAATGGCAGGCAGTATAGAGGCTGACGAAATAACGAGAACCATGAAGCTGCATGACATTTTTTACCCACCCACGCGTATTTACCACCGATGCAACTAAAATGGCGACGTTTTTGCAACCTTCCCAATCGTCTCGCATATAAACTTTAGGTTCCATCGCTGTTTGCGTCGCGAATGACATGTTCTAATTCAGTTTGTATATTACGGTGCTGCACATGTGTCAAAAATCACTAATTAAAACATAAAGACTACAACAAAGAGATTGCTCCGTTGAGCCGCATTCGAACCAGCGACCTTTGGATGTCCGCAGTTCGAACCTCTACAGTCCACCGTTCTACCAACTGAGCTATCGACGGAAGATGGCAGTGCTACGCTGCACATGTGTCAAAAAATCACTAATTAAAACATAAAGACTACAACAAAGTAATTGCTCCGTTGAGCCGCATTCGAACCAGCGACCTATGGATGTCCGCAGTTCGAACCTCTACAGTCCACCGTTCTACCAACTGAGCTATCGACGGAAGACTGCAGTGCTACGGCGCTGATTCATCCTTTATGCCGAAGGGATCGCAGGCAGTATAAAGGCTGACAATATAACGAGAACCATTAGGCTGCGTGACATTTACTTAACCACTCACGCGTATTTAGCCTCGATGCTAGTAAAACTGCGACGTTTCTGCAACCTTCCCAATATTCTCGCATATAAACTTTGGGTGCCAACACACTTCGCGACGCGTATGACATGTTCTAATTCACTTGGTACATTATGGTGCGGCACATATTGCAATAAATCACTAATTAAAACATAAAGAATAAAAAAAGTTTGCTCCGTCAAGCCGGATTCGGACCAGCGACCTATAGATGTCCGCAGTTCGAACCTCGACAGTCCGCCATTCTACCAACTGAGCTATCGACGGAAGATGGCAGTACTACGGCGCTGATTCATCCTCTATGCCGAAAGAATCGCAGGCAGTATAAAGGCTGACGATATAACGAGAACCATGAAGCTGCATGACATTTAATTACCTTCTCACACGTATTTACCCCCGATGGTAGTAAAACGGTGACGTTTCTACAACCTTCCCAATCGTCTCGCATATAAACTTTGGGTGCCAGCACACATTGTGACGCGTATGACATGTTCTAATTCACTTTATACATTATGGTGCTGCACATGTGGAAATTAATCACTTATTAAAACATAAAGAATAACACAAAAAAGCTTGCTCCGTCGAGCCGGATTCGAAACAGTGAGCTACGGATGTACGCAGTCAAAACCTTTACAGTCCACCGCTCTACCAACTGAGATATCGACGGCAGATGGCGGTGCTACTGCGCAGATTCATCCTTTATGCCGAAGGAATTGCAGGCAGTATAGAGGCTGACGAAATAACGAGAACCATGAAGCTGCATGACATTTTGTTACCCACTCACGCGTATTTACCCCCAATGCTAGTAAAATGGTGACGTTTCTGCAACCTTCCCAATCGTCTCGCATATAAACTTTGTGTGCCAGCAAACTTTGTGACGCGTATGACATGTTCTAATTCACTTTATACATTATGGTGCTGCACATGTGGAAATTTGTCACTAATTGAAACATAAAGAATAACACAAAAAAGCTTGCTCCGTCGAGCCGGATTCGAACCAGCGAGCTATGGATGTACGCAGTCAAAACCTATACAGTCCACCGCTCTACCAACTGAGATATCCACGGCGGATGGCGGTGCTACTGCGCAGATTCATCCTTTATGCCGAAGGAATCGCAGGCAGTATAGAGGCTGACGAAATAACGAGAACCATAAAGCTGCATGACATTTAATTACCTTCTCACGCATATTTACTCCCGATGCTAGCAAAATGGCGACGTTTCTACAACCTTCCCAATCGTCTCGCATATAAACTTTGGGTGCCAGCACACTTTGTGTCGCGTATGACATGTTTTATTCACTTTGTACGTTATGGTGCTGCACATGTGTCAAAAAATCACTAATTAAAACATAAAGACTACAACAAAGAGATTGCTCCGTTGAGCCACATTCGAACCAGCGACCTATTGATGTCCGCAGTTCGAACCTCTACAGTCCACCGTTCTACCAACTGAGCTATCGACGGAAGATGGCAGTGCTACGGCGCTGATTCATCCTTTATGCCGAAGGGATCGAAGGCAGTATAAAGGCTGACAATATAACGAGAAGCATTAAGCTGCATGACATTTACTTAACCACTCACGCGTATTTACCCCGGATGCTAGTAAAACTGCGACGTTTCTGACCTTCCCAATTGTCTCGCATATAAACTTTGGGTGCCAGCACACTTCGCGACGCGTATGACATGTTCTAATTCACTTGATACATTATGGTGCTGCACATATGGCAATAAATCACTAATTAAAACATAAAGAATAAAAAAAGTTTGCTCCGTCAAGCCGGATTAACCAGCGACCTATGGACGTCTGCAATTGGAAGCTCTACAGTCCACCGCTCTTCCAACTGAGCTATCGACGGAAGATGGCAGTACCAAGGCGCTGATTCATCCTTTATGCCGAAGGGATCGCAGGCAGTATTGAGGCTGACGAAATAACAAGAACCATGAAGCTGCATGACATTTAATTACCTTCTCACGCGTATTTACCCCCGATGCTAGTAAAATGGCGACGTTTCTACAACCTTTCCAATCGTCTCGCATATAAACTTTGGGTGCCAGCACACTTTGTGTCGCGTATGACATGTTTTATTCACTTTGTACGTTATGGTGCTGCACATATGGCAATAAATCACTAATAAAACATGAAGAAAAAAACAAAAAAGATTGCTCCGTTGAGCCGGATTCGGACCAGCGACCTATGGATGTCCGCAGTTGGAACCTCTACAGTCCACCGCTCTACCAACTGAGCTATCGACGGAAGATGGCGGTACTACGGTGCTGAGTCATCCTTCATACCAAAGGAGTCGCAGGCTTTATAAAGGCTGACAATATAACGAGAACCATGAAGCTGCATGACATTTACTTACCCACTCACGCGTATTTACCCCCGATGCTAGTAAAATGGCGACGTTTCAACAACCTTCCCAATCGTCTCGCATAAAAACTTTGGGTGGCAGCACACTTTGTGACGCGTATGACATGTTCTAAATCACTTCATACATTATGGTGCCGCACTTGTGGCAATAAATCACTAAGTATAACATAAAAAATTTAACAAAAAGCTTGCTCCGTTGAGCCGGATTTGAACCAGCGACCTATGGATGTCCGCAATTGTAACCTCTACAGTCCATCGCTCTACCAACTGAGCTATCGACGGAAGATGGCGGTACTACGGTGCTGATTCATTCTTTATACCAAAGGAATCGCAGGCTGTATAGAGGCTGACGAAATAACGAGAACCATGAAGCTGCATGAAATTTACTTACCCACTCACGCGTATTTACCCCCAATGCTAGTAAAATGGCGACGTTTCTGCAACCTTCCCAATTGTCTCGCATATAAACTTTGGGTGCCAGCACACATTGTGACGCGTATGACATGTTCTAATTCACTTTATACATTATGGTGCTGCACGTGTGGAAATTAATCACTTATTAAAACATAAAGAATAACACAAAAAAGCTTGCTCCGTCGAGCCGGATTCGAAACAGCGAGCTATGGATGTACGCAGTCAAAACCTTTACAGTCCACCGCTCTACCAACTGAGATATCGACGGCAGATGGCGGTGCTACTGCGCAGATTCATCCTTTATGCCGAAGGAATTGCAGGCAGTATAGAGGCTGACGAAATAACGAGAACCATGAAGCTGCATGACATTTTGTTACCCACACACGCGTATTTACCCCCAATGCTAGTAAAATGGCGACGTTTCTGCAACCTTCCCAATCGTCTCGCATATAAACTTTGTGTGCCAGCAAACTTTGTGACGCGTATGACATGTTCTAATTCACTTTATACATTATGGTGGTGCACATGTGGAAATTAATCACTAATTGAAACATAAAGAATAACACAAAAAAGCTTGCTCCGTCGAGCCGGATTCGAACCAGCGAGCTATGGATGTACGCAGTCAAAACCTATACAGTCCACCGCTCTACCAACTGAGATATCCACGGCAGATGGCGGTGCTACTGCGCAGATTCATCCTTTATGCCGAAGGAATCGCAGGCAGTATAGAGGCTGACTAAATAACGAGAACCATGAAGCTGCATGACATTTTTTACCCACTCACGCGTATTTACCACCGATGCAACTAAAATGGCGACGTTTTTGCAACCTTCCCAATCGTCTCGCATATAAACTTTGGGTGCCATCGCTGTTTGCGTCGCGTATGACATGTTCTAATTCAGTTTTTATATTACGGTGCTGCACATGTGTCGAAAAATCACTAATTAAAACATAAAGGCTACAAGAAAGAGATTGCTCCGTTGAGCCGCATTCGAACCAGCGACCTATGGATGTCCGCAGTTCGAACCTCTACAGTCCACCGTTCTACCAACTGAGCTATCGACGGAAGATGGCAGTGCTACGGCGCTGATTCATCCTTTATGCCGAAGGGATCGCAGGCAGTATAAAGGCTGACAATATAACGAGAACCATTAAGCTGCATGACGTTTACATAACCACTCACGCGTATTTACCCCCGATGCTAGTAAAACTGCGACGTTTCTGCAACCTTCCCAATTGTCTCGCATATAAACTTTGGGTGCCAGCACACTTCGCGACGCGTATGACATGTTCTAATTCACTTGGTACATTATGGTGCTGCACATATGGCAATAAATCACTAATTAAAACATAAAGAATAAAAAAAGTTTGCTCCGTCAAGCCGGAGTTGAACCAGCGACCTATGGATGTCTGCAATTGGAAGCTCTACAGTCCACCGCTCTTCCAACTGAGCTATCGACGGAAGATGGCAGTACCAAGGCGCTGATTCATCCTTTATGCCGAAGGGATCGCAGGCAGTATTGAGGCTGACGAAATAACAAGAACTATGAAGCTGCATGACATTTAATTACCTTCTCACGCGTATTTACCCCCGATGCTAGCAAAATGGCGACGTTTCTACAACCTTCCCAATCGTCTCGCATATAAACTTTGGGTGCCAGCACACTTTGTGCCGCGTATGACATGTTTTATTCACTTTGTACGTTACGGTGCTGCACATGTGGCAATAAATCACTAATAAAACATGAAGAAAAAAACAAAAAAGATTGCTCCGTTGAGCCGGATTCGGACCAGCGACCTATGGATGTCCGCAGTTCGAACCTCGACAGTCCACCATTCTACCAACTGAGCTATCGACGGAAGATGGCAGTACTACGGCGCTGATTCATCCTCTATGCCGAAAAAATCGCAGGCAGTATAAAGGCTGACGATATAACGAGAACCATGAAGCTGCATGACATTTAATTACCTTCTCACGCGTATTTACCCCCGATGGTAGTAAAACGGTGACATTTCTACAACCTTCCCAATCGTCTCGCATATAAACTTTGGGTGCCAACACACTTCGCGACGCGTATGACAAGTTCTAATTCACTTTGTACATTATGGTGCTGCACATGTGGCAATAAATCACTAATTAAAACATAAAGAATAAAAAAGCTTGCTCTGTCGAACCGGATTCGAACCAGCGACCTATGGATGTCCGCAGTTGGAACCTCTACAGTCCACCGCTCTACCAACTGAGCTATCGACGGAAGATGGCGGTACTGCGGTGCTGATTCATCTTTCATACCAAAGGAATCGCAGGCTGTATAGAGGCTGATGAAATAACGAGAACCATGAAGCTGCATGACATTAACTTACCCCCTCACGCGTATTTACTCCCAATGCTAGTAAAATGGCGACGTTTCGGCAACCTTCCCAATCGTCTCGCATATAAACTTTGGGTGCCAGCACACTTTGTGACGCGTATGACATGTTCTAATTCACTTTATACATTATGGTGCTGCACATGTGGCAATAAATCACTAATTAAAACATAAAGAATACTACAAAAAAGCTTGCTCCGTCAAGCCAGATTCGAACCAGCGACCTATGGATGTACGCAGTTAAAACCTATACAGTCCACCGCTCTACCAACTGAGCTATCGACGGCAGATGGCGGTACTCCGGCGCTGATTCATCCTTTATTCCGAAGGAATCGCAGGCAGTATAAAGGCTGACGATATAACGAGAAGCATGAAGCTGCATGACATTTACTTACCCACTTACGCGTATTTACCCCCGATGCTAGTAAAATGGCGACGTTTCAATAACCTTCCTAATCGTCTCGCATACAAACTTTGGGTGCCAGCACAGTTCGCGACGCGTATGACATGTTCAAATTCACTTTGTACATTATGGTGCTGCACATGTGGCAATAAATCACTAATTAAAACATAAAGAATAACAAAAGCTTGCTCCGTCGAGCCGTATTCGAACCAGCGACCTATGGATGTCCGCAGTTGGAACCTCTACAGTCCACCGCTCAACCAACTGAGCTATTGACGGAAGATGGCAGTACCATGGCGCTGATTCAATTTTGAGCTATCGACGGAAGATGGCGGTACCAAGGCGCTGATTCATCCTTTATGCCGAAGAGATCGCAGGCAGTATAGAGGCTGACGAAATAACGAGAATCATGAAGCTGCATGACATTTTTTTACCTTCTCACGCGTATTTAACCCCGATGCTAGTAAAATGGCGACGTTTATACAACCTTCCCAATCGTCTAGCATATAAACTTTGGGTGCCAGCACACTTTGTGACGCGTATGACATGTTTTAATTCAATTTATACATTATGGTGCTGCACATGTGGCAATAAATCACTAATTAAAACATAAAGAATACCACAAAAAAGCTTGCTCCATCGAGCCGGATTCAAACCAGCGACCTATGGATGTACACAGTAAAACCTATACAGTCCACCGCTCTACCAACTGAGCTATCGACGGCAGATGGCGGTACTTCGACGCTGATTCATCCTTTATGCCGAAGGAATCGCAGGCAGTATAAAGGCTGACGATATAACGAGAACCATGAAGCTGCATGACATTTACTTACCCACTCACGCGTACTTACCCCTGATGCTAGTAAAACGGCGACGTTTCTGCAACCTTCCCAATCGTCTCGCATATAAACTTTGGGTGCCAGCACACTTCGCGATGCGTATGACATGTTCTAATTCACTTCATACATTATGGTGCTGCACTTGTGGCAATAAATCACTAAATAAAACATCAAAAATACAACAAAAAGCTTGCTCCGTCGAGCCGGATTCGAACCAGCGACCTATAATTATCCGCAATTGTAACCTCTACAGTCCACCGCTCTACCAACTGAGCTATCGACGGAAGGTGGCGGTACTACGGTGTTGATTCATCCTTTATACCGAAGGAGTCGCAGGCTGTATAGAGGCTGACGAAATAACGAGAACCATGAAGCTGCATGACATTTACTTACCCACTCACGCGTATTTACCCTCAATGCTAGTAAAATGGCGACGTTTCTGCAACCTTCTCAATCGTCTCGCATATAAACTTTGGGTGCCAGCACACTTTGTGACGGGTATGACATGTTCTAATTCACTTTATACATTATGGTGCTGCACATGTGGAAATTATTCACTAATTAAAACATAAAGAATAACACAAAAAAGCTTGCTCCGTCGAGCTGGATTCGAACCAGCGACCTATGGATGTACGCAGTTAAAACCTATACAGTCCACTGCTCTACCAACTGAGCTATCGACGGCAGATGGCGGTACTACGACGCTGATTCATCCTTTATGCCGAAGGAATCGCAGGCAGTATAGAGGCTGACGAAATACCGAAAACCATGAAGCTGCATGACATTTTGTTACCCACTCACGCGTATTTACCACCGATGCAAGTAAAATGGCGACGTTTCTGCAACCTTCCCAATCGTCTCGCATATAAACTTTGGGTGCGAGTGGACTTCGCGTCGCGTATGACATGTTCTAATTCACTTTGTATATTATGGTGCTGACATGTGGCCGAATATCACTAATTAAAACATAAAGACTACAACAAAGTGATTGCTTCGTTGAGCCGCATTCGAACCAGCGACCTATGGATGTCCGCA
The DNA here is from genome assembly GCF_043290135.1 of Rhipicephalus microplus. Lineage (NCBI taxonomy): Eukaryota > Metazoa > Arthropoda > Arachnida > Ixodida > Ixodidae > Rhipicephalus > Rhipicephalus microplus. Next base: position 72,709,397 of record NC_134702.1, on the reverse strand, counting down.
GTTCGAACCTCTACAGTCCACCATTCTACCAACTGAGCAGTCGACGGAAGATAGCAGTACTACGGCGCTCATTCATCCTTTATGCCGAAGGAATCGCAGGCAGTATAAAGGCTGACGATATAACGAGAACCATGAAGCTGCATGACATTTAATTACCTTCTCACGCGTATTTACCCCCGATGCTAGTAAAATGGCAACGTTTCTACAACCTTCCCAATCGTCTCGTATATAAACTTTGGGTGCCAGCACACTTTGTGACGCGTATGACATGTTTTAATTCACTTTATACTATACGGTGCTGCACATGTGGCAATTATTCACTAATTAAAACATAAAGAATACCACAAAATAGCTTGCTCCGTCGAGCCGGATTTGAACCAGCGACCTATGGATGTACGCAGTTAAAACCTATACAGTCCACTGCTCTACCAACTGAGCTATCGACGGCAGATGGCGGTACTGCGGTGCTGATTCATCTTTCATACCAAAGGAATCGCAGGCTGTATAGAGGCTGATGAAATAACGAGAACCATGAAGCTGCATGACATTAACTTACCCCCTCACGCGTATTTACTCCCAATGCTAGTAAAATGGCGACGTTTCGGCAACCTTCCCAATCGTCTCGCATATAAACTTTGGGTGCCAGCACACTTTGTGACGCGTATGACATGTTCTAATTCACTTTGTAGTTTATGGTGCTGCACATGTGGCAATAAATCACTAATTAAAACATTAAGAATAAAAAAAGCGTGCTCCGTCGAGCCGGATTCGAACCAGCGACCTATGGATATCCGCAGTTGGAACCTCTACAGTCCACCGCTCTACCAACTGAGCTATCGACGGAAGACGGCGGTACCAAGGCGCTGATTCATCCTTTATGCCGAAGGGATCGCAGGCAGTATAAAGGCTGACGATATAACGAGAACCATGAAGCTGCATGACATTTAATTACCTTCTCACGCGTATTTACCCCCGATGCTAGTAAAATGGCAACGTTTCTACAACCTTCCCAATCGTCTCGCATATAAACTTTGGGTGCCAGCACACTTTGTGACGTGTATGACATGTTCTAATTCACTTTATACATTAAGGTGCTGCACATGTGGCAATAAATCACTAATTAAAACATAAAGAATAAAAAAGCTTGCTCCGTCGAGCCGGATTAGAACCAGCGAACTATGGATGTATGCAGTTAAAACCTATACAGTCCACCGCTCTACCAACTGAGCAATCGACGGCAGATGGCGGTACTCCGGCGCTGATTCATCCTTTATGCCGAAGGAATCACAGGCAGTATAAAGGCTGACGATGTAACGAGAACCATGAAGCTGCATGACATTTACTTACCCACTCACGCGTATTTACCCCCGATACTAGTAAAATGGCGACGTTTCAATAACCTTCCCAATCGTCTCGCATATAATCTTTGGGTGCCAGCACACTTTATGACGGGTATGACATGTTCTAATTCACTTTATACATTATGGTGCTGCACATGTGGAAAATAATCACTAATTAAAACATAAAGAATAACACAAAAAAGCTTGCTCCGTCGAGCTGGATTCGAACCAGCGAGCTATGAATGTACGCAGTCAAAACATATACAGTCCACCGCTCTACCAACTGAGATATTGACGGCAGATGGCGGTGCTACTGCGCAGATTCATCCTTTATGCCGAAGGAATCGCAGGCAGTATAGAGGCTGACGAAATACCGAAAACCATGAAGCTGCATGACATTTTGTTACCCACTCACGCGTATTTACCACCGATGCAAGTAAAATGGCGACGTTTCTGCAACCTTCCCAATCGTCTCGCATATAAACTTTGGGTGCCAGTGCACTTTGCGTCGCGTATGACATGTTCTAATTCACTTTGTATATTATGGTGCTGCACATGTGGCAGAATATCACTAATTAAAACATAAAGACTACAACAAAGTGATTGCTCCGTTGAGCCGCATTCGAACGAGCGACCTATGGATGTCCGCAGTTCGAACCTCTACAGTCCACCATTCTACCAACTGAGCAATCGACGGAAGATAGCAGTACTACGGCGCTGATTCATCCTTTATGCCGAAGGAATCGCAGGCAGTATAAAGGCTGACGATATAACGAGAACCATGAAGCTGCATGACATTTAATTACCTTCTCACGCGTATTTACCCCCGATGCTAGTAAAATGGCAACGTTTCTACAACCTTCCCAATCGTCTCGTATATAAACTTTGGGTGCCAGCACACTTTGTGACGCGTATGACATGTTCTAATTCACTTTATACATTATGGTGCTGCACATGTGGCAATAAATCACTAATTAAAACATAAAGAATACTACAAAAAAGCTTGCTCCGTCAAGCCAGATTCGAACCAGCGACCTATGGATGTCCGCAGTTCGAACCTCTACAGTCCACCATTCTACCAACTGAGCAATCGACGGAAGATAGCAGTACTACGGCGCTGATTCATCCTTTATGCCGAAGGAATCGCAGGCAGTATAAAGGCTGACGATATAACGAGAACCATGAAGCTGCATGACATTTAATTACCTTCTCACGCGTATTTACTCCCGATGCTAGTAAAATGGCAACGTTTCTACAACCTTCCCAATCGTCTCGTATATAAACTTTGGGTGCCAGCACACTTTGTGACGCGTATGACATGTTCTAATTCACTTTATACATTATGGTGCTGCACATGTGGCAATAAATCACTAATTAAAACATAAAGAATACTACAAAAAAGCTTGCTCCGTCAAGCCAGATTCGAACCAGCGACCTATGGATGTACGCAGTTAAAACCTATACAGTCCACCGCTCTACCAAGTGAGCTATCGACGGAAGATGGCGGTACTACAGTGTTGATTCATCCTTTATACCGAAGGAATCGCAGGCTCTATAGAGGCTGACGAAATGACGAGAACCATGAAGCTGCATGACATTTACTTACCCACTCACGCGTATTTACCCCCAATGCTAGTAAAATGGCGACGTTTCTGCAACCTTCCCAATCGTCTCGCATATAAACTTTGGGTGCCAGTGCACTTTGCGTCGCGTATGACATGTTCTAATTCACTTTGTAGTTTATGGTGCTGCACATGTGGCAATAAATCACTAATTAAAACATTAAGAATAAAAAAAGCGTGCTCCGTCGAGCCGGATTCGAACCAGCGACCTATGGATATCCGCAGTTGGAACCTCTACAGTCCACCGCTCTACCAACTGAGCTATCGACGGAAGACGGCGGTACCAAGGCGCTGATTCATCCTTTATGCCGAATTGATCGCAGGCAGTATTGAGGCTGACGAAATAACGAGAACCATGAAGGTGCATGACATTTAATTACCTTCTCACGCGTATTTACCCCCGATGCTAGTAAAATGGCGACGTTTGTACAACCTTCCCATTCGTCTCGCATATAAACTTTGGGTGCCAGCACACTTTGTGACGCGTATGACATGTTCTAATTCACTTTATACATTATGGTGCTGCACATGTGGCAATAAATCACTAATTAAAACATAAAGACTACAACAAAGAGATTGCTCCGTTGAGCCGCATTCGAACCAGCGATCTATGGATGTCGGCAGTTCGAACCTCTACAGTCCATCGTTCTACCAACTGAGCTATCGACGGAAGATAGCAGTACTACGGCGATGATTCATCCTTTATGCCGAAGGAATCGCAGGCAGTATAAAGGCTGACGATATAACGAGAACCATGAAGCTGCATGACATTTAATTACCTTCTCACGCGTATTTACCCCCGATGCTAGTAAAATGGCAACGTTTCTACAACCTTCCCAATCGTCTCGCATATAAACTTTGGTTGCCAGCACACTTTGTGACGTGTATGACATGTTCTAATTCACTTTATACTTTATGGTGCTGCACATGTGGCAATAAATCACTAATTAAAACATAAAGAATAAAAAAAGCTTGCTCCGTCGAGCCGGATTAGAACCAGCGAACTATCGATGTACGCAGTTAAAACCTATACAGTCCACCGCTCTACCAACTGAGCAATCGACGGCAGATGGCGGTACTCCGGCGCTGATTCATCCTTTATGCCGAAGGAATCACAGGCAGTATAAAGGCTGACGATGTAACGAGAACCATGAAGCTGCATGACATTTACTTACGCACTCACGCGTATTTACCCCGATACTAGTAAAATGGCGTCGTTTCAATAACCTTCCCAATCGTCTCGCATAAAAAACTTTGGGTGGCAGCACACTTTGTGACGCGTATGACATGTTCTAAATCACTTCATACATTATGGTGCTGCACTTGTGGCAATAAATCACTAAATAAAACATAAAAAATACAATGAAAAGCTTGCTCCGTCAAGCCGGATTCGAACCAGCGACCTATGGATGTCCGCAATGGTAACCTCTACAGTCCACCGCTCTACCAACTGAGCTATCGACGGAAGATGGCCGTACTACGGTGCTGATTCATCCTTTATACCGAAGGAATCGCAGGCTGTATAGAGGCTGACGAAATAACGAGAACCATGAAGCTGCATGACATTTACTTACCCACTCACGCGTATTTACCCTCAATGCTAGTAAAATGGCGACGTTTCTGCAACCTTCTCAATCGTCTCGCATATAAACTTTGGGTGCCAGCACACTTTATGACGGGTATGACATGTTCTAATTCACTTTATACATTATGGTGCTGCACATGTGGAAAATAATCACTAATTAAAACATAAAGAATAACACAAAAAAGCTTGCTCCGTCGAGCCGGATTCGAACCAGCGAGCTATGAATGTACGCAGTCAAAACATATACAGTCCTCCGCTCTACCAACTGAGATATCGACGGCAGATGGCGGTGCTACTGCGCAGATTCATCCTTTATGCCGAAGGAATCGCAGGCAGTATAGAGGCTGACGAAATACCGAAAATCATGAAGCTGCATGACATTTTGTTACCCACTCACGCGTATTTACCACCGATGCAAGTAAAATGGCGACGTTTATACAACCTTTCCAATCGTCTCGCATATAAACTTTGGGTGCCAGCACACTTTGTGACGCGTATGACATGTTTTAATTCACTTTATACATTATGGTGCTGCACATGTGGCAATAAATCACTAATTAAAACATAAAGAATACCACAAAAAAGCTTGCTCCGTCGAGCCGGATTCAAACCAGCGACCTATGGATGTACGCAGTTAAAACCTTTACAGTCCACCGCTCTACCAACTGAGCTATCGACGGCAGATGGCGGTACTACGACGCTTATTCATCCTTTATGCCGAAAAAATCGCAGGCAGTATAAAGCCTGACGATATAACGAGAACCATGAAGCTGCATGACATTTACTTACCCACTCTACCCACTCACGCGTATTTACCCCTGATGCTAGTAAAACGGCGACGTTTCTGCAACCTTCCCAATCGTCTCGCATATGAACTTTGGGTGCCAGCACACTTCGCGACGCGTATGACATGTTCTAATTCACTTTGTACGTTATGGTGCTGCACATGTGGCAATAAATCACTAATTAAAACATAAAGAATACTACAAAAAAGCTTGCTCCGTCAAGCCAGATTCGAACCAGCGACCTATGGATGTACGACGGTAAAACCTATACAGTCCACCGCTCTACCAACTGAGCTATCGACGGCAGATGGCGGTACTCCGGCGCTGATTCATCCTTTATGCCGAAGGAATCGCAGGCAGTATAAAGGCTGACGATATAACGAGAACCATGAAGCTGCATGGCATTTACTTACCCACTCACGCGTATTTACCCCCGATGCTAGTAAAATGGTGACGTTTCAATAACCTTCCCAATCGTGTCGCATATAAACTTTGGGTGCCAGTGCACTTTGCGTCGCGTATGACATGTTCTAATTCACTTTGTATATTATGGTGCTGCACATGTGGCAGAAAATCACTAATTAAAACATAAAGACTACAACAAAGAGATTGCTCCGTTGAGCCGCATTCGAACCAGCGATTTATGGATGTCGGCAGTTCGAACCTCTACAGTCCACCGTTCTACCAACTGAGCTATAGACGGAAGATAGCAGTACTACGGCGCTGATTCATCCTTTATGTCGAAGGAATCGCAGGCAGTATAAAGGCTGACGATATAACGAGAACCATGAAGCTGCATGACATTTAATTACCTTCTCACGCGCATTTACCCCCGATGCTAGTAAAATGGACGTTTCTACAACCTTCCCAATCGTCTCGCATATAAACTTTGGGTGCCAGCACACTTTGTGACGTGCATGACATATTCTAATTCATTTTATATATTATGGTGCTGCACATGTGGCAATAAATCACTAATTAAAACATAAAGAATAAAAAAGCTTGCTCCGTCGAGCCGGATTAGAACCAGCGAACTATGGATGTACACAGTTAAAACCTATACATTCCACCGCTCTACCAACTGAGCAATCGACGGCAGATTGCGGTACTCCGGCGCTGATTCATCCTTTATGCCGAAGGAATCACAGGCAGTATAAAGGCTGACGATGTAACGAGAACCATGAAGCTGCATGACATTTACTTACCCACTCACGCGTATTTACCCCCGATACTAGTAAAATGGCGACGTTTCAATAACCTTCCCAATCGTCTCGCATAAAAAACTTTGGGTGGCAGCACACTTTGTGACGCGTATGACATGTTCTAAATCACTTCATACTGTCACGTTAAAGAGACAGGAGACGTTTTTAAGGCGTCCTCACAAAAGTCCGAAGAGCGGTCGGCTCAGCGCAGCCAAAAACAGAACAATGGCACGAGGGGAACTGCCACTTCGTCTGCCTCTTTTGCGCTGGCAGATCAAGCGCGCGGCACTGCCCCTCCTCCCTGAAGAGCATCGCCTCGATGCTAAACGAAGCGTGTATCGTAAAAAAAAAAAAAACATTGTCACAGTGTGTGGTACGGTTTTAACCGCACCACGTGCACAATCTCGGGTCGTAGCTGTCGGCGTCGGGGTGGTTGGCTTCCGTCCGGAAGGACTTCGTAATTGACGTCGCTCACTTGTCGTAGCACTTTGTACGGGCCAAAATACCGACTGAGAAGCTTCTCAGAGAGACCTTTGCAGCGCACAGGGGTCCAAACCAACACCTGGTCACCTGGTTTATAATCGACTTGTCTGTGGCAGCGGTTGTAGCGCTGTGCATCGACGCCTTGTTGTTTCTTGATGTTTACGCGGGCTAGTTGACGTGCTTCCTCGGCTCGTTGCACGAAACACTCAGCATCTTCGTCGAGATTCTCGATGTTGTCAATGTCGCATGGGAGCATTGCGTCCAACATCGTCTGAACGTCCCGACCGTATAGAAGACGAAACGGAGTGAATCGTGTGGTCTCTTGCGTAGCGGTGTTATACGCGAATGTTACGTAAGGCAGTATTTCATCCCACGTCTTGTGCTGTACGTCTATGTACATAGACAGCATATCAGTCATCGTTTTGTTAAGCCGCTCGGTCAGTCCATTTGTCTGAGGGTGATACGCTGTTGTCTTGCGATGCGTGGAGTAACTTAACTGAAAAACTTGTTCAAGGAGCCTTGCTGTAAACGCTGTTCCTCGGTCTGTGATGACACAGGATGGAGCACCGTGGCGTAATACAATTCTCTCGATGAAAAACTGAGCAACTTCACAAGCCGTGCTTTTAGGAAGCGCCTTAGTTTCAGCATAGCGGGTTAGATAATCTGTAGCGACGATTATCCACTTGTTGCCGGAAGATGACAAGGGAAACGGACCCAGGAGGTCCATGCCGACTTGATCGAAGGGTGTTCTGGGTGGCTCGATAGGGTGAAGTAATCCCGCAGGCTTAACAGATGGGGATTTTCGGCGCTGGCATTCGCGGCAGGCTTGAACGTACTGTTTAACGCAAGCGGCAAGTTTCGGCCAGTAGTAAGACTTTCGTACCCTAGCGATGGTTCGGGTGATGCCCAGATGGCCCGATGGAGGCTCGTTGTGGCAGGCAAATAGAATTTCCTCACGCAGCTCTGCGGGGACGACCAACAGGTAAGTTTTGTTGCTGGCGGCTGCGTTCTTCTTGTACAACACGCCCTGTCGTAAGCAGAAAGATGACAATCCGCGAGTTATATGCTGGGGCAGTGATACGTTGCGGCCCTCTAGATGTTCAATGATAGGTCGCAATTGAGCATCTGCTCGCTGCCGTAAAGCCAAGTCTGTTACGCTTACGGAGCCAAGGAAAGGGCAGTCCTCTTCGAAGCTCTGAGCGGCAGGCTCAACTGGCGCGCGTGACAACGTGTCCGCATCTTCGTGTGCACGACCGGACTTGTACACGATAGTGACGTCGTACTCCTGCAGACGTAGGCTCCACCTTGCCAGTCGTCCGGAGGGGTCTCTGAGGTTCGCAAGCCAGCACAGCGAGTGATGATCCGTCACTACTCTGAATGGACGGCCGTAAAGGTAAGGTCGAAACTTAGCAATTGCCCACACGACAGCAAGGCACTCCTTCTCCGTGGTACTGTAGTTTGACTCCGGGCGTGTTAGGGTTCGGCTTGCGTAGGCGATAACCTTTTCAATTCCCTCCTGCCGTTGGACGAGTACCGCGCCCAGACCGACGTTACTGGCGTCGGTATGAATTTCTGTTTCGGCTTCCTCGTCGAAATGTCCAAGAACAGGTGGTGATGCCAGGCGAAGCCGAAGCTCTGTGAATGCTGATTCTTGTTCAGCACTCCAAACGAACGGCGTATCGTCTCTAGTGAGTCTAGTTAATGGTTCGGCAATTTTCGAAAAATTGCCTATAAAGCGCCGGTAGTACGCGCATAGACCAAGAAACCGCCGCACACTTTTCTTATCGGCAGGAGTCGGGAAGGCTGCGACAGCGGCGGTTTTCTCAGGGTCAGGACGGACGCCTTCTGCGCTTACGACATGTCCAAGGAACTTTAGTTCTTCGTAACCGAAATGGCATTTTTGCGGCTTTAACGTAAGGTTAGCCGTCCGAATCGCCTCAAGTACTTGTCGTAGTCGCTTCAGATGTTCGGAGAAGCTGGTTGAAAACACGACCACATCATCCAAGTACACAAGGCAGCTTTGCCATTTTAAGTCAGTCAACACAGTGTCCATCATGCGTTGGAAGGTAGCTGGCGCAGAGCAGAGTCCGAACGGTAGCACCCGAAATTCGTAGAGGCCATCCGGCGTGACAAAGGCGGTTTTTTCGCGGTCGCGCTCATCAACCTCAATTTGCCAGTAGCCACTCTTTAAATCCAGGGAAGAAAAATACTTCGCTCGTCGTAGTCGGTCAAGCGAGTCATCAATACGCGGCAGCGGATAAACATCTTTTTTTGTGACGTTGTTGAGCTTTCTGTAATCTACACAGAAGCGAAGCGTACCGTCCTTCTTCTTAACCAGAACGACCGGTGAGGACCAGGGACTGTTCGAAGGCTGGATAACGCCGTCGTCGATCATTTCTTTCACTTGCTGCTTGATAGCTGCGCGTTCTGTCGGCGAGACGCGGTATGGCTGTTGGTGAATAGGTCTTGCGTCGTCGTAAGTGATTATCCTGTGCTGTGTAATTGGCGTCTGACTCACTTTAGACGACTGAGCAAAGCACGCCCTGAATTCAAACAATAGCTCTCGCAAGGCCCTCTGGTTCTCTTCTGGCAGTGCACTGTTCATGTCAACATCTATTACGGTTTGTCCATTGCGGCTACTGTCTTCACAGGCAAAACACTCAATGACGTCCTCCAAGGCTTCAGCGTAGGCGACCGCAGTGCCCCGGAAAAGGTGACGATGCTCATTGGTGAAATTTGTAATCATGACCTCGGCTGTACCGTTCCGAATGTCAATGATGCCTCGTGCCACAGAAATTCCAAGCGCCAGCAGCAGGGAGACGTTGCACTCTGCCACTGTTTCACCGTCACTGGTTCCTTCGGAAGTCACCTGAATTAGGATACTTGCACGAGGTGGTATTGTGACACTGTCGTCGGAAACACGGAGGGCGGTTGTACGGCGGTTGGAGTCCCTTGACGTAGCGTTGACTGTCGAAAAGGAAATGCAGCGTCGCCGTAGGTCGATTACGGCGCCATATTCCCGAAGAAAATCGAGGCCGAGAATTAATTCGCGGGAGCAGTCACGTAGCACGATGGAGCTGACCAAAAACGTGCAGCCTCGTATTTGTAGCCTGGACGTGCACAAACCAACCGGCGTTACAACATGTCCGCCAGCTGTACGTACATGCGATCCTGTCCAAGGCATTATCACTTTCTTCAAGGTACGTGCCAATTGTCCGCTAATAATCGAGTAGTCAGCACCAGTGTCTATTAAGGCAGTTAAATTGCGACCGTCGAGCAGCACAGGTATGTCCATTGAAAAGTCGCTCAGCTGGGATACAGGCGCCGGCGTAGTCGAATTTCCGTTGGTCCGATGTCGCGTCGATTGGAGGGCGAGGTCTTCATCACGTCGAGAATCAGCGGCCTCGCCTCGAAAGGTCGCTGGCGTTAGTTTTCCAGGCGAGGGCTCGGAGACCGTCCTTGCGGCCTTCGATTTCCGTTGCCTGAATAAGATGACGACCGCGGTGACGGTGAGCGCGACTGACGCCTGAGTGGGACGTTCTGCCGAGCGATAAAATCTTCAATTTCTGGTGGTCTCTGTCCAAACCGGGGGCGGGGTGAATTGGCAGGAAAACCCTGCAGCCCAAGTCGGCGGTACTGGCAGTCTCGGTAGAGGTGACCCGCTTCACCGCAGTGGTAGCAAAGCGGTCGTCGGTCGGGCATGCGCCATATGTCGGATTTACGCATGACGGGTCGAGTGTCTGCAAAATAAGGGACCACCTGTGCGGACTGCAGTGTGGCGTACGGGGTTGCGGCTGGTAGTGGGACTGGTGCAGGTGCGTTGTGTTCGAACGTGTCGGTATAAGTGGTGCGCTGGAAACCACTCACTGGGGATGGTGTCGTGGACGACGGAACGGTGCGTCTCAATACGTCTGCGTAGGTCACCCCTAGAGGTTCACTTGAAGTTGCGAACGCCTGAAGTGGTGCAGCAACCTGCGTTGGTGTCTCGCGGCGAGGTGTGCCGAGCGCATGCTGAACTTCGTCACGTATGATGGTGGCGATGCAATTCGTGGAAGGCTGCTGCTGCGCCTGGTTCAGCTGTTGCAGCTGTCGTAGCTCGTCGCGAACAACCGAACGTATCAGCTCGCGAAGCGCTCCCACGTCGGTCGGGAACGAGCCTAGCCCGGTGGTATAGGTAGCATTCACTTGCCGATCGTACTGGTTCCGCTGCTGCAGCGCCTTTTCCATGGCGACGGCTTCAGTGAGGAACTCCGCGACCGTTCTAGGCGGACTACGAATGAGTCCAGCGAAGAGCTGCTCTTTCACACCTCGCATCAAGTGTCGCAGCTTCTTGTCTTCCGGCATGGTTGGATCGGCGCGAGTGAACAGATGAACCATATCCTCCACGTATGTAGCCACACCTTCATTAGGCATCTGCATGCGGGACTGGAGGGCCCTTTCAGCGCGCTCTCGACGATCGAGACTCGAGTACGTTTCGCGGAGCCTGTGACAGAACTCATGCCACGACGTTAGGAGGCCCTTGCGGTTCTGGAACCATGTGCGAGCACCATCCAGAAGACTAAAGTACACATTCTTGAGCTTCGCTACTTCGTCCCACCCGTTGAAATCCGCTACGTACTCGTACTCAGCCAGCCAATCTTCCACATCTTCATAGAGGCCACCACGAAAGGGACTCGGAACACGTGGTTTTTGTAGCGTATAATGAGTGGGTGCAGCTGCGGGTGCAGCGGTTGGAGCAGCGGCGGCTCCAGCGGTAGGGGAAGCGGTGACAGCAACAGTATTCTCCATACCAGTCGACGTACTTGTACTGTGAGGCACAAACTCGGGGGACAGTCCTCGAATCCTCCGACTGAAACGGTGTACCGGCGTAAGCTCTGGGTTTTGGGTCACTTTCCGGCTGCTAGAAGGAGTCTGTTGCATAGGTGAGGTTACCCAGCACCTCCACCATTAAAATGTCACGTTAAAGAGACAGGAGACGTTTTTAAGGCGTCCTCACAAAAGTCCGAAGAGCGGTCGGCTCAGCGCAGCCAAAAACAGAACAATGGCACGAGGGGAACTGCCACTTCGTCTGCCTCTTTTGCGCTGGCAGATCAAGCGCGCGGCAATACATTATGGTGCTGCACTTGTGGCAATAAATCACTAAATAAAACATAAAAAATACAACGGAAAGCTTGCTCCGTCAAGCCGGATTCGAACCAGCGACCTATGGATGTCCGCAATGGTAACCTCTACAGTCCACCGCTCTACCAACTGAGCTATCGACGGAAGATGGCCGTACTACGGTGCTGATTCATCCCTTATACCGAAGGAATCGCAGGCTGTATAGAGGCTGACGAAATAACGAGAACCATGAAGCTGCATGACATTTACTTACCCACTCACGCGTATTTACCCTCAATGCTAGTAAAATGGCGACGTTTCTGCAACATTCTCAATCGTCTCGCATATAAACTTTGGGTGCCAGCACACTTTATGACGGGTATGACATGTTCTAATTCACTTTATACATTATGGTGCTGCACATGTGGAAAATAATCAATAATTAAAACATAAAGAATAAGACAAAAAAGCTTGCTCCGTCGAGCCGGATTCGAACCAGCGAGCTATGAATGTACGCAGTCAAAACGTATACAGTCCACCGCTCTACCAACTGAGATATCGACGGCAGATGGCGGTGCTACTGCGCAGATTCATCCTTTATGCCGAAGGAATCGCAGGCAGTATAGAGGCTGACGAAATACCGAAAACCATGAAGCTGCATGACATTTTGTTACCCACTCACGCGTATTTACCACCGATGCAAGTAAAATGGCGACGTTTCTGCAACCTTCCCAATCGTCTCGCATATAAACTTTGGGTGCCAGTGCACTTTGCGTCGCGTATGACATGTTCTAATTCACTTTGTATATTATGGTGCTGCACATGTGGCAGAATATCACTAATTAAAACATAAAGACTACAACAAAGAGATTGCTCCGTTGAGCCGCATTCGAACCAGCAACCTATGGATGTCCGCAGTTCGAACCTCTACAGTCCACCGTTCTACCAACTGAGCTATCGACGGAAGATAGCAGTACTACGGCGCTGATTCATCCTTTATGCCGAAGGAATCGCAGGCAGTATAAAGGCTGACGATATAACGAGAACCATGAAGCTGCATGACATTTAATTACCTTCTCACGCGTATTTACCCCGATGCTAGTAAAATGGCAACGTTTCTACAACCTTCCCAATCGTCTCGCATATAAACTTTGGGTGCCAGCACACTTTGTGACGCGTATGACATGTTCTAATTCACTTTATACATTATGGTGCTGCACATGTGGCAATAAATCACTAATTAAAACATAAAGAATAAAAAAAGCTTGCTCCGTCGAGCCGGATTCGAACCAGCGAACTATGGATGTCCGCAATTGTAACCTCTACAGTCCACCGCTCTACCAACTGAGCTATCGACAGAAGATGGCGGTAGTGCGGTGCTGATTCATCCTTTATACCCAAGGAATCGCAGGCTGTATAGAGGCTGACGAAATAACGAGAACCATGAAGCTGCATGACATTTACTTACGCACTCACGCGTATTTACCCCCGATGCTAGTAAAATGGCGACGTTTATACAACCTTTCCAATCGTCTCGCATATAAACTTTGGGTGCCAGCACACTTTGTGACGCGTATGACATGTTTTATTTCACTTTATACATTATGGTGCTGCACATGTGGCAATAAATCACTAATTAAAACATAAAGAATACCACAAAAAAGCTTGCTCCGTCGAGCCGGATTCAAACCAGCGACCTATGGATGTACGCAGTTAAAACCTATACAGTCCACCGCTCTACCAACTGAGCTATCGACGGCAGATGGCGGTACTACGACGCTTATTCATCCTTTATGCCGAAGGAATCGCAGGCAGTATAAAGCCTGACGATATAACGAGAACCATGAAGCTGCATGACATTTACTTACCCACTCTACCCACTCACGCGTATTTACCCCTGATGCTAGTAAAACGGCGACGTTTCTGCAACCTTCCCAATCGTCTCGCATATGAACTTTGGGTGCCAGCACACTTCGCGACGCGTATGACATGTTCTAATTCACTTTGTACGTTATGGTGCTGCACATGTGGCAATAAATCACTTATTAAAACATAAAGAATAAAAAAGCTTGCTCCGTCGAGCCGGATTCAAACCAGCGACCTATGGATGTCCGCAGTTGGAACCTCTACAGTCCACCACTCTACCAACTGAGCTATCGACGGAAGATCGCGGTACCAAGGGGCTTATTCATCCTTTATGCCAAAGAAATCGCAGGCAGTATAAAGGCTGACAATATAACGAGATCCATGAAGCTGCATGACATTTAATTACTTTCTCACGCGCATTTACCCCCGATGCTAGTAAAATGGCGACGTTTCTACAACCTTCCCAGTCGTCTCGCATAGAAACTTTGGGTGCCAGCACACTTCGCGATGCGTATGACAAGTTCTAATTCACTTTGTACTATATGGTTCTGCACATGTGGCAATAAATTACTAATTAAAAAATAAAGAATAAAAAAGCTTGCTCCGTCGAGCCGGATTCGAACCAGCGACCTATGGATGTCCGCAGTTGGAACCTCTACAGTCCACCGCTTTACCAACTGAGCTATCGACGGAAGATGGCGGTACCAAGGCACTGATTCATCCTTTATGCCGAAGGGATTGCAGGCAGTATTGACGCTGACAAAATAACGAGAACCATGAAGCTGCATGACATTTAATTACCTTCTCACGCGTATTTACCCCCGATGCTAATAAAATGGCGACGTTTCTGCAACCTTCCCAATCGTCTCGCATATAAACTTTGGGTGCCAGCACACTTCGCGACGCGTGTGACAAGTTCTAATTCACTTTGTACATTATGGTTGCTGCACATGTGGCAATAAATCACTAATTAAAACATAAAAAATAAAAAAAGCTTGCTCCGTCGAGCCGTATTCGAACCAGCTACCTATGGATGTCCGCAGTTGGAACCTCTGCAGTCCACCGCTCTACCAACTGAGCTATCGACGGAAGATGGCGGTACCAAGGCACTGATTCAGCCTTTATGCCGAAGGGATCGCAGGCAGTATTGCGGCTGACGAAATAACGAGAAACATGAAGCGGCATGACATTTAATTACCTTTTCACGCGTATTTACGTCCGATGCTAGTAAAATGGCGACGTTTCTACAAGCTTCCCAATCGTTTCGCATGTAAACTTTGGGTGCCTGCACACTTTGTGTCGCGTATGACATGTTTTATTCACTTTGTACGTTATGGTGCTGCACATGTGGCAATAAATCACTAATAAAACATCAAGAAAGAAACAAAAAAGATTGCTCCGTTGAGCTGGATTCGAACCAGCGACCTATGGATGTCCGCAGTTCGAACCTCGACAGTCCACCGTTCTACCAACTTAGCTATCGAGGGAAGATGGCAGTACTACGGCGCTGATCCATCCTTTATGCCGAAGGAATCGCAGGCAGTATAAAGGCTGACAATATAACGAGAACCATGAAGCTGCATGACATTTAATTACCTTCTCACGCGTATTTATCCCAGATGCTAGTAAAATGGCGATGTTTCTACAACCTTCCCAATCGTCTCGCATATAAACTTTGGGTGCCAGCACACTTCGCGACGCGTATGACAAGTTCTAATTCACTTTGTACTATATGGTGCTGCACATTTGGCAATAAATCACTAATTAAAAATAAAGAATGAAAAAGCTTGCTCCGCGTGCCGGATTCGAACCAGCGACCTATGGATGTCCGCAGTTTTAACCTCGACAGTCCACCTTTCTACCAACTGAGCTATCGACGGAAGATGGCAGTACTACGGCGCTGATTCATCCTTTATGCCGAAGGAATCGCAGGCAGTATAAAAGCTGACGATATAACGAGAACCATGAAGCTGCATGACATTTAATTACCTTCTCACGCGTAATTACCCCCGATGCTAGTACAATGGCGACGTTTCTACAAACTTCCCAATCTTCTCGCATATAAACTTTGGGTGCCAGCACACTTTGTGTCGCGTATGACATGTTTTATTCACTTTGTACATTATGGTGCTGCACATGTGGCAATAAATCACTAATCAAAACATAAAGAATAAAAAGCTTGCTCTGTCGAGCCGTATTCGAACCAGTGACCTATAAATATCCGCTGTTGGAACCTCTACAGTCCACCGCTCTTCCAACTGAGCTATCGACGGAAGATGGCGGTACCAAGGCGCTGATTCATCCTTTATGCCGAAGAGATCGAAGGCAGTATTGAGGCTGACGAAATAACGAGAACCATGAAGCTGCATGACATTTAATTAGCTTCTCACGCGTATTTACCCCCGACGCTAGTAAAATGGCGACGTTTCTACAACCTTCCCAATCGTCTCGCATATAAACTGTGGGTGCCAGCACACTTTGTGACGCGTATGACATGTTTTATTCACTTTGTACGTTATGGTGCGGCACATGTGGCAATAAATCACTAATAAAACATGAAGAAAAAAACAAAAAAGATTGCTCTGTTGAGCCAGATTCAAACGAGCGACCTACGGATGTCTGAAGTTCGAACCTCGACAGTCCACCGATCTACCAACTCAGATATCGACGGAAGATGGCAGTACTACGGCGCTGATTCATCCCTTATGCCGAAGGAATCGCAGGCAGTATAAACGCTGACGATATAACGAGAACCATGAAGCTGCATGACATATACTTATTCACTTACGCGTATTTACCCCCGATGCTAGTAAAACTGCGACGTTTCTGCAACCTTCCGAATCGTCTCGCATATAAACTTTGGGTGCAAGCACACTTCGCGACGCGTATGACATGTTCTAATCCACTTGGTACATTATGGTGCTGCACATGTGGCAATAAATCACTAATTAAAACCTAAAGAGTGAAAAAAGCTATCTCCGTCGAGCCGGATTCGAACCAGCGACCTATGGATGTCCGCAGTTGGAACCTATACAGTCCACCGCTCTACCAACTGAGCTATCGACGGAAGATGGCGGTACCAAGGCGCTGATTCATCCTTTATGCCGAACGGATCGCAGGCAGTATTGCGGCTGACGATATAACGAGAACCATGAAGCTGCATGACATTTAATTACCTTCTCATGCATATTTACCCCCGATGCTAGTAAAACGGCGACGTTTCTGCAACCTTCCCAATCTTCTCGCATATAAACTTTGGGTGCCAGCACACTTTGTGTCGCGTATGACATGTTTTATTCACTTTGTACATTATGGTGCTGCACATGTGGCAATAAATCACTAATCAAAACATAAAGAATAAAAAGCTTGCTCTGTCGAGCCGTATTCGAACCAGCGACCAATAAATATCCGCTGTTGGAACCTCTACAGTCCACCGCTCTACCAACTGAGCTATCGACGGAAGATGGCGGTACCAAGGCGCTGATTCATCCTTTATGCCGAAGAGATCGAAGGCAGTATTGAGGCTGACGAAATAACGAGAACCATGAAGCTGCATGACTTTTAATTACCTTCTCACGCGTATTTACCTCCGATGATAGCAAAATGGCGACGTTTTTACAACCTTCCCAATCGTCTCATATATAAACTTTGGGTGCCAGCACATTTTGTGTCGCGTATGACATGTTTTATTCACTTGGTACATTATGGTTCTGCACATGTGGCAATAAATCACTAATTAAAAAATAAAGAATAAAAAAAGCTTGCTCCGTCGAGCCGGATTTGAACCAGCGACCTATGGATGTCCGCAGTTGGAACCTCTACAGTCCACCGCTTTACCAACTGAGCTATCGACGGAAGATGGCGGTACCAAGGCGCTGATTCATCCTTTATGCCGAAGGGATCGCAGGCAGTATTGAGGCTGACAAAATAACGAGAACCATGAAGCTGCATGACATTTAATTACCTTCTCACGCGTATTTACCCGCGATGCTAGTAAAATGGCGACGTTTCTACAACCTTCCCAATCGTCTCGCATATAAACTTTGGGTGCCAGCACACTTCGCGACGCGTATGACAAGTTCTAATTCACTTTGTACATTATAGTGCTGCACATGTGGCAATAAATCACTTATTAAAACATGAAGAATAAAAAAGCTTGCTCCGTCGAGCCGGATTCGAACCAGCGACCTATGGATGTCCGCAGTTGGAGCCTCTACAGTCCACCGCTTTACCAACTGAGCTATCGACGGAAGATGGCGGTACCAAGGCGCTGATTCATCCTTTATGCCGAAGGGATCGCAGGCAGTATTGAGGCTGACAAAATAACGAGAACCATGAAGCTTCATGACATTTATTTACCTTCTCACGCGTATTTACCCCCGATGCTAGTAAAATAGCGACGTTTCTACAACCTTCCCAATCGTCTCGCATATAAACTTTGGGTGCCAGCACACTTTGTGTCGCGTATGACATGTTTTATTCACTTTGTACGTTATTGTGCGGCACATGTGGCAATAAATCACTAATAAAACATGAAGAAAAAAACAAAGATTGCTCCGCTGAGCCGGATTCGAACCAGCGACCTATGGATGTCCGCAGTTTGAACCTCGACAGTCCACCTTTCTACCAACTGAGCTATCGACGGAAGATGGCAGTACTACGGCGCTGATTCATCCTTTATGCCGAAAGAATCGCAGGCAGTATAAAGGCTGACGATATAACGAGAACCATGAAGCTGCATGTCATTTAATTACCTTCTCATGCATATTTACCCCCGATGCTACTAAAACGGCGACGTTTCTGCAACCTTCCCAATCGTCTCGCATATAAACTTTCGGTGCCAGCACACATCGCGACGCGTATGACAAGTTCTAATTCACTTTGTACATTATGGTGCTGCACATGTGGCAATAAATCACTAATTAAAACATAAAAAATAAAAAAATCTTGCTCCGTCGAGCCGTATTCGAACCAGCGACCTATAGATGTCCGCAGTTTGAACCTCTGCAGTCCACCGCTCTACCAACTGAGCTATCGACGGAAGATGGCGGTACCAAGGCGCTGATTCATCCTTTATGCCGAAGAGATCGAAGGCAGTATTGAGGCTGACGAAATAACGAGAACCATGAAGCTGCATGACATTTAATTAGCTTCTCACGCGTATTTACCCCCGACGCTAGTAAAATGGCGACGTTTCTACAACCTTCCCAATCGTCTCGCATATAAACTGTGGGTGCCAGCACACTTTGTGACGCGTATGACATGTTCTAATTCACTTTATACTTTATGGTGCTGCACATGTGTCAATAAATCACTAATCAAAACAAAAAGAATAAAAAGCTTGCTCTGTCGAGCCGTATTCGAACCAGTGACCTATAAATATCCGCTGTTGGAACCTCTACAGTCCACCGCTCTTCCAACTGAGCTATCGACGGAACATGGCGGTACCAAGGCGCTGATTCATCCTTTATGCCGAAGAGATCGAAGGCAGTATTGAGGCTGACGAAATAACGAGAACCATGAAGCTGCATGACATTTAATTAGCTTCTCACGCGTATTTACCCCCGACGCTAGTAAAATGGCGACGTTTCTACAACCTTCCCAATCGTCTCGCATATAAAGTTTGGTGCCAGCGCACTTTGCGTCGCGTATGACATGTTCTAATTCACTTTGTATATTATGGTGCTGCACATGGGGCAATAAATCACTAATAAAACATAAAGACTACAACAAAGACATTCCTCCGTTGAGCCGCATTCGAACCAGCGACCTATGGATGTCCGCAGTTCGAACCTCTACAGTCCACCGTTCTACCAACTGAGCTATCGACGGAAGATGGCAGTACTACGGCGCTGTTTCATCCTTTATGCCGAAGGAATCGCAGGCAGTATAAAGGCTGACGATATAACGAGAACCATGAAGCTGCATGACATTTAATTACCTTCTCACGCGTAATTACCCCCGATGCTAGTACAATGGCGACGTTTCTACAAACTTCCCAATCTTCTCGCATATAAACTTTGGGTGCCAGCACACTTTGTGTCGCGTATGACATGTTTTATTCACTTTGTACATTATGGTGCTGCACATGTGGCAATAAATCACTAATCAAAACATAAAGAATAAAAAGCTTGCTCTGTCGAGCCGTATTCGAACCAGTGACCTATAAATATCCGCTGTTGGAACCTCTACAGTCCACCGCTCTTCCAACTGAGCTATCGACGGAAGATGGCGGTACCAAGGCGCTGATTCATCCTTTATGCCGAAGAGATCGAAGGCAGTATTGAGGCTGACGAAATAACGAGAACCATGAAGCTGCATGACATTTAATTAGCTTCTCACGCGTATTTACCCCCGACGCTAGTAAAATGGCGACGTTTCTACAACCTTCCCAATCGTCTCGCATATAAACTGTGGGTGCCAGCACACTTTGTGACGCGTATGACATGTTCTAATTCACTTTATACTTTATGGTGCTGCACATGTGGCAATAAATCACTAATTAAAACATAAAGAATACCACAAAAAGCTTGCTCCGTCGAGCCGGATTCTAACCAGTGACCTATGGATGTCCGCAGTTGGAACCTCTACAGTCCACCGCTTTACCAACTGAGCTATCGACGGAAGATGGCGGTACCAGGGTGCTGATTCATCCTTTATGCCGAAGGGATCGCAGGCAGTATTGCGGCTGACGAAATAACGAAAACTATGAAGCTGCATGACATTTATTACCTTCTCACGCGCATTTACCCCCGATGCTAGTAAAACTGCGACGTTTCTGCAACCTTCCGAATCGTCTCGCATATAAACTTTGGGTGCCAGCACACTTCGCGACGCGTATGACATGTTCTAATCCACTTGGTACATTATGGTGCTGCACATGTGGCAATAAATCACTAATTAAAACCTAAAGAGAGAAAAAAGCCATCTCCGTCGAGCCGGATTCGAACCAGTGACCTATGGATGTCCGCAGTTAGAACCTCTACAGTCCACCGCTCTACCAACTGAGCTATCGACGGAAGATGGCGGTACCAAGGCGCTGATTTATCCTTTATGCCGAACGGATCGCAGGCAGTATTGAGGCTGACAAAATAACGAGAACCATGAAGCTGCATGACATTTAATTACCTTCTCACGCGTATTTACCCCCGATGCTAGTAAAAAGGCGACGTTTCTACAACCTTCCCAATCGTCTCGCATATAAACTTTGGGTGCCAGCACACTTCGCGACGCGTATGACAAGTTCTAATTCACTTTGTACTATATGGTGCTGCACATGTGGCAATAAATCACTAATTAAAAAATAAGGAATGAAAAAGCTTGCTCCGTCGTGCCGGATTCGAACCAGCGACCTATGGATGTCCGAAGTTTGAACCTCGACAGTCCACCTTTCTACCAACTGAGCTATCGACGGAAGATGGCAGTACTACGGCGCTGATTCATCCTTTATGCCGAAGGAATCGCAGGCAGTATAAAGGCTGACGATATAACGAGAACCATGAAGCTGCATGACATTTAATTACCTTCTCATGCATATTTACCCCCGATGCTAGTAAAACGGCGACGTTTCTGCAACCTTCCCAATCGTCTAGCATATAAACGTTGGGTGCCAGCACACTTCGCGACGCGTATGACAAGTTCTAATTCACTTTGTACATCATGGTGCTGCACATGGGGCAATAAATCACTAATTAAAACATAAAAAATAAAAAAAGCTTGCTCCGTCGAGCCGTATTCGAACAAGCTAGCTATGGATATCCGCAGTTGGAACCTCTGCAGTCCACCGCTCTACCAACTGAGCTATCGACGGAAGATGGCGGTACCAAGGCGCTGATTCATCCTTTATGCCGAAGGGATCGCAGGCAGTATTGCGGCTGACGAAATAACGAGAAACATGAAGCGGCATGACATTTATTTACCTTCTCACGCGTATTTACGTCCGATGCTAGTAAAATGGCGACGTTTCTACAAGCTTCCCAATCGTTTCGCATGTAAACTTTGGGTGCCTGCACACTTTGTGTCGCGTATGACATGTTTTATTCACTTTGTACGTTATGGTGCTGCACATGTGGCAATAAATCACTAGTAAAACATCAAGAAAGAAACAAAAAAGATTGCTCCGTTGAGCTGGATTCGAACCAGCGACCTATGGATGTCCGCAGTTTGAACCTCGACAGTCCACCGTACTACCAACTTAGCTATCGAGGGAAGATGGCAGTACTACGGCGCTGATTCATCCTTTATGCCGAAGGAATCGCAGGCAGTATAAAGGCTGACGATATAACGAGAACCATGAAGCTGCATGACATTTGCTTACCCACTCACGCGTATTTACCCCCGATGCTAGTAAAACTGCGACGTTTCTGCAACCTTCCCACTCGTCTCGCATATAAACTTTGGGTGCCAGCACACTCCGCGACGCGTATGACAAGTTCTAATTAACTTTGTACATTATAGTGCTGCACATGTGGCAATAAATCACCTATTAAAACAAAAAGAATAAAAAAGCTTGCTCCGTCGAGCCGGATTCGAACCAGCGACCTATGGATGTCCGCAGTTGGAACCTCTACAGTCCACCGCTCTACCAACTGAGCTATCGACGGAAGATCGTGGTACCAAGGGGCTGATTCATCCTTTATGCCAATGGAATCGCAGGCACTATAAAGGCTGACAATATAACGAGAACCATGAAGCTGCATGACCTTTAATTACCTTCTCACGCGTATTTACCCCCGATGCTAGTAAAATGGCGACGTTTCTACAACCTTCCCAATCGTCTCGCATATAAACTTTGGGTGCCAGCACACTTCGCGACGCGTATGACAAGTTCTAATTCACTTTGTACTATATGGTTCTGCACATGTGGCAATAAATCACTAATTAAAAAATAAAGAATAAAAAAAGCTTGCTCCGTCAGCCGGATTCGAACCTGCGACCTATGGATGTCCGCAGTTGGAACCTCTACAGTCCACCGCTTTACCAACTGAGCTATCGACGGAAGACGGCGGTACCAAGGCGCTGATTCATCCTTTATGCCGAAGGGATCGCAGGCAGTATTGAGGCTGACAAAATAACGAGAACCATGAAGCTGCATGACATATAATTACCTTCTCACGCGTATTTACCCCCGATGCTAGTAAAATAGCGACGTTTCTACAACCTTCCCAATCGTCTCGCATATAAATTTGGGTGCCAGCACACTTTGTGTCGCGTATGACATGTTTTATTCACTTTGTACGTTATTGTGCGGCACATGCGGCAATAAATCACTAATAAAACATGAAGAAAAAAACAAAATATTGCTCCGTTGAGCCGGATTCGAACCAGCGACCTATAGCTGTCCGCAGTTGGAACCTCTGCAGTCCACCGCTCTACCAACTGAGCTATCGACGGAAGATCGTGGTACCAAGGGGCTGATTCATCCTTTATGCCAAAGGAATCGCAGGCAGTATAAAGGCTGACAATATAACGAGAACCATGAAGCTGCATGACATTTAATTACCTCCTCACGCGTATTTACCCCCGATGCTAGTAAAATGGCGACGTTTCTACAACCTTCCCAATCGTCTCGCATATAAACTTTGGGTGCCAGCACACTTCGCGAGGCGTATGACAAGTTCTAATTCACTTTGTACTATATGGTTCTGCACATGTGGCAATAAATCACTAATTAAAAATAAAGAATAAAAAAAGCTTGCTCCGTCGAGCCGGATTCAAACCAGCGACCTATGGATGTCCGCAGTTGGAACCTCTACAGTCCACCGCTTTACCAACTGAGCTATCGACGGAAGATGGCAGTACAGAGGCGGAGATTCATCCTTTATGCCGAAGGGATCGCAGGCAGTATTGCGGCTGACGAAATAACGAGAACCATGAAGCTGCATGACATTTAATTACCTTCTCACGCGTATTTACCCCCGATGCTAGTAAAATGGCGACGTTTCTACAACCTTTTCCACCGTCTCGCATATAAACTTTGGGTGGCAGCACACTTCGTGACGCGTATGACATGTTCTAATTCACCTAATACATTATGGTGCTGCACTTGTGGCAATAAATCATTAAATAAAACATAAACAATACAACAAAATCTTGCTCCGTCGATCCGGATTCGAACCAGCGAGGTATGGATGTACGCAGTTAGACCATTACAGTCCACGGCTCTACCAACTGAGATATCGATGGCAGATGGCGGTACTACGGCGCTGATTCATCCTTTATGCCGAAGGAATCGCAGGCAGTATAGAGGCTGACGAAATAACGAGAACCATGAAGCTGCATGACATTTTATTACCCACTCACGCGTATTTACCACCGATGCAAGTAAAATGGCGACGTTCCTGCAACCTTCCCAATCGTCTCGCATATAAAGTTTGGGTGCCAGCGCACTTTGCGTCGTGTATGACATGTTCTAATTCACTTTGCATATTATGGTGCTGCACATGGGGCAATAAATCACTAATAAAACATAAAGACTACAACAAATACATTCCTCCATTGAGCCGCATTCGAACCAGCGACCTATGGATGTCCGCAGTTCGAACCTCTACAGTCCACCGTTCTACCAACTGAGCTATCGACGGAAGATGGCAGTACTATGGCGCTGTTTCATCCTTTATGCCGAAGGAATCGCAGGCAGTATAAAGGCTGACGTTATAACGAGAACCATGAAGCTGCATGACATTTAATTACCTTCTCACGCGTATTTACCCCCGATGCTAGTAAAACTGCGACGTTTCTGCAACCTTCCGAATCGTCTCGCATATAAACTTTGGGTGCCAGCACACTTCGCGACGCGTATGACATGTTCTAATCCACTTGGTACATTATGGTGCTGCACATGTGGCAATAAATCACTAATTAAAGCCTAAAGAGTGAAAAAAGCTTGCTCCGTCGAGCCGGATTCGAACCAGCGACCTATGGATGTCCGCAGTTGGAACCTCTACAGTCCACCGCTCTACCAACTGAGCTATCGACGGAAGATCGCGGTGCCAAGGGGCTGATTCATCCTTTATGCCAAAGGAATCGCAGGCACTATAAAGGCTGACAATATAACGAGAACCATGAAGCCTCATGACATTTAATTACCTTCTCACGCGTATTTACCCCCGATGCTAGTAAAATGGCGACGTTTCTACAACCTTCCCAATCGTCTCGCATATAAACTTTGGGTGCCAGCACACTTCGCGACGCGTATGACAAGTTCTAATTCACTTTGTACTATATGGTTCTGCACATGTGGCAATAAATCACTAATTAAAAAATAAAGAATAAAAAAAGCTTGCTCCGTCGAGCCGGATTCGAACCAGCGACCTATGGATGTCCGCAGTTGGAACCTCTACATTCCACCGCTTTACCAACTGAGCTAACGACGGAAGATGGCGGTACCAAGGCGCTGATTCATCCTTTATGCCGAAGGGATCGCAGGCAGTATTGAGGCTGACAAAATAACGAGAACCATGAAGCTGCATGACATATAATTACCTTCTCACGCGTATTTACCCCTGATGCTAGTAAAATAGCGACGTTTCTACAACCTTCCCAATCGTCTCGCATATAAATTTGCGTGCCAGCACACTTTGTGTCGCGTATGACATGTTTTATTCACTTTGTACGTTATTGTGCGGCACATGCGGCAATAAATCACTAATAAAACATGAAGAAAAAAACAAAATATTGCTCCGTTGAGCCGGATTCGAACCAGCGACCTATAGCTGTCCGCAGTTGGAACCTCTGCAGTCCACCGCTCTACCAACTGAGCTATCGACGGAAGATCGTGGTACCAAGGGGCTGATTCATCCTTTATGCCAAAGGAATCGCAGGCACTATAAAGGCTGACAATATAACGAGAACCATGAAGCTGCATGACCTTTAATTACCTTCTCACGCGTATTTACCCCCGATGCTAGTAAAATGGCGACGTTTCTACAACCTTCCCAATCGTCTCATATATAAACTTTGGGTGCCAGCACATTTTGTATCGCGTATGACATGTTTTATTCACTTTGTACGTTATGGTGCGGCACATGTGGCAATAAATCACTAATAAAACATGAAGAAAAAAACAAAAAAGATTGCTTGTTGAGCCAGATTCAAACCAGCGACCTACGGATGTCTGAAGTTCGAACCTCGACAGTCCACCGTTCTACCAACTGAGATATCGACGGAAGATGGCAGTACTACGGCACTGATTCATCCTTTATGCCGAAGGAATCGCAGGCAGTATAAAGGCTGACGATATAACGAGAACCATGAAGCTGCATGACATTTACTTATTCACTCACGCGTATTTACCCCCGATGCTAGTAAAACTGCGACGTTTCTGCAACCTTCCGAATCGTCTCGCATATAAACTTTGGGTGCCAGCACACTTCGCGACGCGTATGACATGTTCTAATCCACTTGGTACATTATGGTGCTGCACATGTGGCAATAATACACTAATTAAAGCCTAAAGAGTGAAAAAAGCTTGCTCCGTCGAGCCGGATTCGAACCAGCGACCTATGGATGTCCGCAGTTGGAACCTCTACAGTCCACCGCTCTACCAACTGAGCTATCGACGGAAGATCGCGGTACCAAGGGGCTGATTCATCCTTTATGCCAAAGGAATCGCAGGCACTATAAAGGCTGACAATATAACGAGAACCATGAAGCTGCATGACATTTAATTACCTTCTCACGCGTATTTACCCCCGATGCTAGTAAAATGGCGACGTTTCTACAACCTTCCCAATCGTCTCGCATATAAACTTTGGGTGCCAGCACACTTCGCGACGCGTATGACAAGTTCTAATTCACTTTGTACTATATGGTTCTGCACATGTGGCAATAAATCACTAATTAAAAAATAAAGAATAAAAAAAGCTTGCTCCGTCGAGCCGGATTCGAACCAGCGACCTATGGATGTCCGCAGTTGGAACCTCTACATTCCACCGCTTTACCAACTGAGCTATCGACGGAAGATGGCGGTACCAAGGCGCTGATTCATTCTTTATGCCGAAGGGATCGCAGGCAGTATTGAGGCTGACAAAATAACGAGAACCATGAAGCTGCATGACATATAATTACCTTCTCACGCGTATTTACCCCCGATGCTAGTAAAATAGCGACGTTTCTACAACCTTCCCAATCGTCTCGCATATAAATTTGGGTGCCAGCACACTTTGTGTCGCGTATGACATGTTTTATTCACTTTGTACGTTATTGTGCGGCACATGCGGCAATAAATCACTAATAAAACATGAAGAAAAAAACAAAATATTGCTCCGTTGAGCCGGATTCGAACCTGCGACCTATAGCTGTCCGCAGTTGGAACCTCTGCAGTCCACCGCTCTACCAACTGAGCTATCGACGGAAGATCGTGGTACCAAGGGGCTGATTCATCCTTTATGCCAAAGGAATCGCAGGCACTATAAAGGCTGACAATATAACGAGAACCATGAAGCTGCATGACCTTTAATTACCTTCTCACGCGTATTTACCCCCGATGCTAGTAAAATGGCGACGTTTCTACAACCTTTTCCACCGTCTCGCATATAAACTTTGGGTGGCAGCACACTTCGTGACGCGTATGACATGTTCTAATTCACCTAATACATTATGGTGCTGCACTTGTGGCAATAAATCATTAAATAAAACATAAACAATACAACAAAATCTTGCTCCGTCGATCCGGATTCGAACCAGCGAGCTATGGATGTACGCAGTTAGACCATTACAGTCCACGGCTCTACCAACTGAGATATCGATGGCAGATGGCGGTACTACGGCGCTGATTCATCCTTTATGCCGAAGGAATCGCAGGCAGTATAGAGGCTGACGAAATAACGAGAACCATGAAGCTGCATGACATTTTATTACCCACTCACGCGTATTTACCACCGATGCAAGTAAAATGGCGACGTTCCTGCAACCTTCCCAATCGTCTCGCATATAAAGTTTGGGTGCCAGCGCACTTTGCGTCGTGTATGACATGTTCTAATTCACTTTGTATATTATGGTGCTGCACATGGGGCAATAAATCACTAATAAAACATAAAGACTACAACAAATACATTCCTCCGTTGAGCCGCATTCGAACCAGCGACCTATGGATGTCCGCAGTTCGAACCTCTACAGTCCACCGTTCTACCAACTGAGCTATCGACGGAAGATGGCAGTACTATGGCGCTGTTTCATCCTTTATGCCGAAGGAATCGCAGGCAGTATAAAGGCTGACGTTATAACGAGAACCATGAAGCTGCATGACATTTAATTACCTTCTCACGCGTATTTACCCCCGATGCTAGTAAAACTGCGACGTTTCTGCAACCTTCCGAATCGTCTCGCATATAAACTTTGGGTGCCAGCACACTTCGCGACGCGTATGACATGTTCTAATCCACTTGGTACATTATGGTGCTGCACATGTGGCAATAAATCACTAATTAAAGCCTAAAGAGTGAAAAAAGCTTGCTCCGTCGAGCCGGATTCGAACCAGCGACCTATGGATGTCCGCAGTTGGAACCTCTACAGTCCACCGCTCTACCAACTGAGCTATCGACGGAAGATCGCGGTACCAAGGGGCTGATTCATCCTTTATGCCAAAGGAATCGCAGGCACTATAAAGGCTGACAATATAACGAGAACCATGAAGCTGCATGACATTTAATTACCTTCTCACGCGTATTTACCCCCGATGCTAGTAAAATGGCGACGTTTCTACAACCTTCCCAATCGTCTCGCATATAAACTTTGGGTGCCAGCACACTTCGCGACGCGTATGACAAGTTCTAATTCACTTTTTACTATATGGTTCTGCACATGTGGCAATAAATCACTAATTAAAAAATAAAGAATAAAAAAAGCTTGCTCCGTCGAGCCGGATTCGAACCAGCGACCTATGGATGTCCGCAGTTGGAACCTCTACATTCCACCGCTTTACCAACTGAGCTATCGACGGAAGATGGCGGTACCAAGGCGCTGATTCATCCTTTATGCCGAAGGGATCGCAGGCAGTATTGAGGCTGACAAAATAACGAGAACCATGAAGCTGCATGACATATAATTACCTTCTCACGCGTATTTACCCCCGATGCTAGTAAAATAGCGACGTTTCTACAACCTTCCCAATCGTCTCGCATATAAATTTGGGTGCCAGCACACTTTGTGTCGCGTATGACATGTTTTATTCACTTTGTACGTTATTGTGCGGCACATGCGGCAATAAATCACTAATAAAACATGAAGAAAAAAACAAAATATTGCTCCGTTGAGCCGGATTCGAACCAGCGACCTATAGCTGTCCGCAGTTGGAACCTCTGCAGTCCACCGCTCTACCAACTGAGCTATCGACGGAAGATCGTGGTACCAAGGGGCTGATTCATCCTTTATGCCAAAGGAATCGCAGGCACTATAAAGGCTGACAATATAACGAGAACCATGAAGCTGCATGACCTTTAATTACCTTCTCACGCGTATTTACCCCCGATGCTAGTAAAATGGCGACGTTTCTACAACCTTCCCAATCGTCTCGCATATAAACTTTGGGTGCCAGCACACTTCGCGACGCGTATGACAAGTTCTAATTCACTTTGTACTATATGGTTCTGCACATGTGGCAATAAATCACTAATTAAAAAATAAAGAATAAAGAAAGCTTGCTCCGTCGAGCCGGATTCGAACCAGCGACCTATGGATGTCCGCAGTTGGAACCTCTACATTCCACCGCTTTACCAACTGAGCTATCGACGGAAGATGGCGGTACCAAGGCGCTGATTCATCCTTTATGCCGAAGGGATCGCAGGCAGTATTGAGGCTGACAAAATAACGAGAACCATGAAGCTGCATGACATATAATTACCTTCTCACGCGTATTTACCCCCGATGCTAGTAAAATAGCGACGTTTCTACAACCTTCCCAATCGTCTCGCATATAAATTTGGGTGCCAGCACACTTTGTGTCGCGTATGACATGTTTTATTCACTTTGTACGTTATTGTGCGGCACATGCGGCAATAAATCACTAATAAAACATGAAGAAAAAAACAAAATATTGCTCCGTTGAGCCGGATTCGAACCAGCGACCTATAGCTGTCCGCAGTTGGAACCTCTGCAGTCCACCGCTCTACCAACTGAGCTATCGACGGAAGATCGTGGTACCAAGGGGCTGATTCATCCTTTATGCCAAAGGAATCGCAGGCACTATAAAGGCTGACAATATAACGAGAACCATGAAGCTGCATGACATTTAATTACCTTCTCACGCGTATTTACCCCCGATGCTAGTAAAACTGCGACGTTTCTGCAACCTTCCGAATCGTCTCGCATATAAACTTTGGGTGCCAGCACACTTCGCGACGCGTATGACATGTTCTAATCCACTCGGTACATTATGGTGCTGCACATGTGGCAATAAATCACTAATTAAAGCCTAAAGAGTGAAAAAAGCTTGCTCCGTCGAGCCGGATTCGAACCAGCGACCTATGGATGTCCGCAGTTGGAACCTCTACAGTCCACCGCTCTACCAACTGAGCTATCGACGGAAGATCGCGGTACCAAGGGGCTGATTCATCCTTTATGCCAAAGGAATCGCAGGCACTATAAAGGCTGACAATATAACGAGAACCATGAAGCTGCATGACATTTAATTACCTTCTCACGCGTATTTACCCCCGATGCTAGTAAAATGGCGACGTTTCTACAACCTTCCCAATCGTCTCGCATATAAACTTTGGGTGCCAGCACACTTCGCGACGCGTATGACAAGTTCTAATTCACTTTGTACTATATGGTTCTGCACATGTGGCAATAAATCACTAATTAAAAAATAAAGAATAAAAAAAGCTTGCTCCGTCGAGCCGGATTCGAACCAGCGACCTATGGATGTCCGCAGTTGGAACCTCTACATTCCACCGCTTTACCAACTGAGCTATCGACGGAAGATGGCGGTACCAAGGCGCTGATTCATCCTTTATGCCGAAGGGATCGCAGGCAGTATTGAGGCTGACAAAATAACGAGAACCATGAAGCTGCATGACATATAATTACCTTCTCACGTGTATTTACCCCCGATGCTAGTAAAATAGCGACGTTTCTACAACCTTCCCAATCGTCTCGCATATAAATTTGGGTGCCAGCACACTTTGTGTCGCGTATTACATGTTTTATTCACTTTGTACGTTATTGTGCGGCACATGCGGCAATAAATCACTAATAAAACATGAAGAAAAAAACAAAATATTGCTCCGTTGAGCCGGATTCGAACCAGCGACCTATAGCTGTCCGCAGTTGGAACCTCTGCAGTCCACCGCTATACCAACTGAGCTATCGACGGAAGATCGTGGTACCAAGGGGCTGATTCATCCTTTATGCCAAAGGAATCGCAGGCACTATAAAGGCTGACAATATAACGAGAACCATGAAGCTGCATGACCTTTAATTACCTTCTCACGCGTATTTACCCCCGATGCTAGTAAAATGGCGACGTTTCTACAACCTTCCCAATCGTCTCGCATATAAACTTTGGGTGCCAGCACACTTCGCGACGCGTATGACAAGTTCTAATTCACTTTGTACTATATGGTTCTGCACATGTGGCAATAAATCACTAATTAAAAAATAAAGAATAAAAAAAGCTTGCTCCGTCGAGCCGGATTCGAACCAGCGACCTATGGATGTCCGCAGTTGGAACCGCTACAGTCCACCGCTTTACCAACTGAGCTATCGACGGAAGATGGCGGTACCAAGGCGCTGATTCATCCTTTATGCCGAAGGGATCGCAGGCAGTATTGAGGCTGACAAAATAACGAGAACCA
Organism: Rhipicephalus microplus; assembly: GCF_043290135.1. Lineage (NCBI taxonomy): Eukaryota > Metazoa > Arthropoda > Arachnida > Ixodida > Ixodidae > Rhipicephalus > Rhipicephalus microplus. The sequence continues at coordinate 72,677,619 of NC_134702.1, read as the reverse complement.
TGAAGCTGCATGACATATAATTACCTTCTCACGCGTATTTACCCCCGATGCTAGTAAAATAGCGACGTTTCTACAACCTTCCCAATCGTCTCGCATATAAATTTGGGTGCCAGCACACTTTGTGTCGCGTATGACATGTTTTATTCACTTTGTACGTTATTGTGCGGCACATGCGGCAATAAATCACTAATAAAACATGAAGAAAAAAACAAAATATTGCTCCGTTGAGCCGGATTCGAACCAGCGACCTATAGCTGTCCGCAGTTGGAACCTCTGCAGTCCACCGCTCTACCAACTGAGCTATCGACGGAAGATCGTGGTACCAAGGGGCTGATTCATCCTTTATGCCAAAGGAATCGCAGGCAGTATAAAGGCTGACAATATAACGAGAACCATGAAGCTGCATGACATTTAATTACCTCCTCACGCGTATTTACCCCCGATGCTAGTAAAATGGCGACGTTTCTACAACCTTCCCAATCGTCTCGCATATAAACTTTGGGTGCCAGCACACTTCGTGAGGCGTATGACAAGTTCTAATTCACTTTGTACTATATGGTTCTGCACATGTGGCAATAAATCACTAATTAAAAAATAAAGAATAAAAAAAGCTTGCTCCGTCGAGCCGGATTCAAACCAGCGACCTGTGGATGTCCGCAGTTGGAACCTCTACAGTCCACCGCTTTACCAACTGAGCTATCGACGGAAGATGGCGGTACAGAGGCGGAGATTCATCCTTTATGCCGAAGGGATCGCAGGCAGTATTGCGGCTGACGAAATAACGAGAACCATGAAGCTGCATGACATTTATTTACCTTCTCACGCGTATTTACCCCCGATGCTAGTAAAATGGCGACGTTTCTACAACCTTTTCCACCGTCTCGCATATAAACTTTGGGTGGCAGCACACTTTGTGACGCGTATGACATGTTCTAATTCACCTAATACATTATGGTGCTGCACTTCTGGCAATAAATCATTAAATAAAACATAAACAATACAACAAAATCTTGCTCCGTCGATCCGGATTCGAACCAGCGAGCTATGGATGTACGCAGTTAGACCATTACAGTCCACGGCTCTACCAACTGAGATATAGATGGCAGATGGCGGTACTACGGCGCTGATTCATCCTTTATACCGAAGGAATCGCAGGCAGTATAGAGGCTGACGAAATAACGAGAACCATGAAGCTGCATGACATTTTATTACCCACTCACGCGTATTTACCACCGATGCAAGTAAAATGGCGACGTTCCTGCAACCTTCCCAATCGTCTCACATATAAAGTTTGGGTGCCAGCGCACTTTGCGTCGTGTATGACATGTTCTAATTCACTTTGTATATTATGGTGCTGCACATGGGGCAATAAATCACTAATAAAACATAAAGACTACAACAAATACATTCCTCCGTTGAGCCGCATTCGAACCAGCGTCCTATGGATGTCCGCAGTTCGAACCTCTACAGTCCACCGTTCTACCAACTGAGCTATCGACGGAAGATGGCAGTACTATGGCGCTGTTTCATCCTTTATGCCGAAGGAATCGCAGGCAGTATAAAGGCTGACGTTATAACGAGAACCATGAAGCTGCATGACATTTAATTACCTTCTCACGCGTAATTACCCCCGATGATAGTAAAATGGCGACGTTTCTACAACCTTCCCAATCGTCTCATATATAAACTTTGGGTGCCAGCACATTTTGTGTCGCGTATGACATGTTTTATTCACTTTGTACGTTATGGTGCGGCACATGTGGCAATAAATCACTAATAAAACATGAAGAAAAAAACAAAAAAGATTGCTCTGTTGAGCCAGATTCAAACCAGCGACCTACGGATGTCTGAAGTTCGAACCTCGACACTCCACCGTTCTACCAACTGAGATATCGACGGAAGATGGCAGTACTACGGCACTGATTCATCCTTTATGCCGAAGGAATCGCAGGCAGTATAAAGGCTGACGATATAACGAGAACCATGAAGCTGCATGACATTTACTTATTCACTCACGCGTATTTACCCCCGATGCTAGTAAAACTGCGACGTTTCTGCAACCTTCCGAATCGTCTCGCATATAAACTTTGGGTGCCAGCACACTTCGCGACGCGTATGACATGTTCTAATCCACTTGGTACATTATGGTGCTGCACATGTGGCAATAAATCACTAATTAAAGCCTAAAGAGTGAAAAAAGCTTGCTCCGTCGAGCCGGATTCGAACCAGCGACCTATGGATGTCCGCAGTTGGAACCTCTACAGTCCACCGCTCTACCAACTGAGCTATCGACGGAAGATCGCGGTGCCAAGGGGCTGATTCATCCTTTATGCCAAAGGAATCGCAGGCACTATAAAGGCTGACAATATAACGAGAACCATGAAGCTGCATGACATTTAATTACCTTCTCACGCGTATTTACCCCCGATGCTAGTAAAATGGCGACGTTTCTACAACCTTCCCAATCGTCTCGCATATAAACTTTGGGTGCCAGCACACTTCGCGACGCGTATGACAAGTTCTAATTCACTTTGTACTATATGGTTCTGCACATGTGGCAATAAATCACTAATTAAAAAATAAAGAATAAAAAAAGCTTGCTCCGTCGAGCCGGATTCGAACCAGCGACCTATGGATGTCCGCAGTTGGAACCTCTACATTCCACCGCTTTACCAACTGAGCTATCGACGGAAGATGGCGGTACCAAGGCGCTGATTCATCCTTTATGCCGAAGGGATCGCAGGCAGTATTGAGGCTGACAAAATAACGAGAACCATGAAGCTGCATGACATATAATTACCTTCTCACGCGTATTTACCTCGATGCTAGTAAAATAGCGACGTTTCTACAACCTTCCCAATCGTCTCGCATATAAATTTGGGTGCCAGCACACTTTGTGTCGCGTATGACATGTTTTATTCACTTTGTACGTTATTGTGCGGCACATGCGGCAATAAATCACTAATAAAACATGAAGAAAAAAACAAAATATTGCTCCGTTGAGCCGGATTCGAACCAGCGACCTATAGCTGTCCGCAGTTGGAACCTCTGCAGTCCACCGCTCTACCAACTGAGCTATCGACGGAAGATCGTGGTACCAAGGGGCTGATTCATCCTTTATGCCAAAGGAATCGCAGGCACTATAAAGGCTGACAATATAACGAGAACCATGAAGCTGCATGACATTTAATTACCTTCTCACGCGTATTTACCCCCGATGCTAGTAAAACTGCGACGTTTCTGCAACCTTCCGAATCGTCTCGCATATAAACTTTGGGTGCCAGCACACTTCGCGACGCGTATGACATGTTCTAATCCACTTGGTACATTATGGTGCTGCACATGTGGCAATAAATCACTAATTAAAGCCTAAAGAGTGAAAAAAGCTTGCTCCGTCGAGCCGGATTCGAACCAGCGACCTATGGATGTCCGCAGTTGGAACCTCTACAGTCCACCGCTCTACCAACTGAGCTATCGACGGAAGATCGCGGTACCAAGGGGCTGATTCATCCTTTATGCCAAAGGAATCGCAGGCACTATAAAGGCTGACAATATAACGAGAACCATGAAGCTGCATGACATTTAATTACCTTCTCACGCGTATTTACCCCCGATGCTAGTAAAATGGCGACGTTTCTACAACCTTCCCAATCGTCTCGCATATAAACTTTGGGTGCCAGCACACTTCGCGACGCGTATGACAAGTTCTAATTCACTTTGTACTATATGGTTCTGCACATGTGGCAATAAATCACTAATTAAAAAATAAAGAATAAAAAAAGCTTGCTCCGTCGAGCCGGATTCGAACCAGCGACCTATGGATGTCCGCAGTTGGAACCTCTACATTCCACCGCTTTACCAACTGAGCTATCGACGGAAGATGGCGGTACCAAGGCGCTGATTCATCCTTTATGCCGAAGGGATCGCAGGCAGTATTGAGGCTGACAAAATAACGAGAACCATGAAGCTGCATGACATATAATTACCTTCTCACGCGTATTTACCCCCGATGCTAGTAAAATAGCGACGTTTCTACAACCTTCCCAATCGTCTCGCATATAAATTTGGGTGCCAGCACACTTTGTGTCGCGTATGACATGTTTTATTCACTTTGTACGTTATTGTGCGGCACATGCGGCAATAACTCACTAATAAAACATGAAGAAAAAAACAAAATATTGCTCCGTTGAGCCGGATTCGAACCAGCGACCTATAGCTGTCCGCAGTTGGAACCTCTGCAGTCCACCGCTCTACCAACTGAGCTATCGACGGAAGATCGTGGTACCAAGGGGCTGATTCATCCTTTATGCCAAAGGAATCGCAGGCACTATAAAGGCTGACAATATAACGAGAACCATGAAGCTGCATGACCTTTAATTACCTTCTCACGCGTATTTACCCCCGATGCTAGTAAAATGGCGACGTTTCTACAACCTTCCCAATCGTCTCATATATAAACTTTGGGTGCCAGCACATTTTGTGTCGCGTATGACATGTTTTATTCACTTTGTACGTTATGGTGCGGCACATGTGGCAATAAATCACTAATAAAACATGAAGAAAAAAACAAAAAAGATTGCTTGTTGAGCCAGATTCAAACCAGCGACCTACGGATGTCTGAAGTTCGAACCTCGACAGTCCACCGTTCTACCAACTGAGATATCGACGGAAGATGGCAGTACTAGGGCACTGATTCATCCTTTATGCCGAAGGAATCGCAGGCAGTATAAAGGCTGACGATATAACGAGAACCATGAAGCTGCATGACATTTACTTATTCACTCACGCGTATTTACCCCCGATGCTAGTAAAACTGCGACGTTTCTGCAACCTTCCGAATCGTCTCGCATATAAACTTTGGGTGCCAGCACACTTCGCGACGCGTATGACATGTTCTAATCCACTTGGTACATTATGGTGCTGCACATGTGGCAATAAATCACTAATTAAAGCCTAAAGAGTGAAAAAAGCTTGCTCCGTCGAGCCGGATTCGAACCAGCGACCTATGGATGTCTGCAGTTGGAACCTCTACAGTCCACCGCTCTACCAACTGAGCTATCGACGGAAGATCGCGGTGCCAAGGGGCTGATTCATCCTTTATGCCAAAGGAATCGCAGGCACTATAAAGGCTGACAATATAACGAGAACCATGAAGCTGCATGACATTTAATTACCTTCTCACGCGTATTTACCCCCGATGCTA